>NC_083581.1:21154628-21508378 GCF_027579695.1 Neoarius graeffei | reverse complement strand
CCAGTGAAAAGTGGACAAAAAAAGCAAACAAAACTGTCTATTCAAGTGCCATGAATAGCTCATGCTAACTCTTTAAAACTCACTGTTGTGCCCATTGTACACAAAACACCTTGTATTCAGGTAAAATAGTAATGAACTGATGAAGATCTGTCTGTGATTCACATTTATAATTTACATTTTGACACCAAATCCACATGCACAATTTTTGTGATTATCAGCATTATTTTGCAAGCTCAAATCAGAAAAAGCTGGGATGGTATCCATATCATCCCAACTTTTTTTCTGATTTGGGGTAGTAAATAATGTACTGTAAATAAAAAGAAAGCAGTGATTTCTAAATTTACTTTGACTTGTGTTTCATTTCAGACAGAATGAACCCAATATATGTCATGTTTTGTTGGTCAACTTCATTTTATTTGTTAATATACATTCATTCCTGTGTTTCAGGCCTGCAGCACATTCCAAAAAAGTTGGGAATGGTGGTAATTTAGAGCTAGTAACGAGGTAAAACAATTAAATAGTGATGTGATTTGAAACAGGTGATGTTAACAGGTGATTGTAATCATGATTTGGTACAAAAAAAAATCAGTCTCTAGGAAAAGCCAAGTCTTTGAGGAGCAAAAATGGACTAAGAATCTCCAGTTTGTCAACAAATGCATGAGAAAATGATTGAAATGTTTAAAAACAATGCTCCTCAAAGAAAGATGGAAAGGAATTTTGATATTTTACCCTCTCCGGTGCAAAGCATCATTAAGTGATGCAGGGAATCTGGAGGAATTTTTGTGCATAAAGGGCAAGGGCTCAAGCCTAAGCTGAACATCCGTGATCTCTGATCCCTCAGACAGCACTGCATCAAGAAATGTCATTCATCTAGAGCTCATATAACCACATGGGCTCAGGATTTCTTTGGCAAACCTTTGTCAAGCGCTACAATACAGAGGAAAATCCACACATGCCAGTTAAAACTTTATTATGCAAAAATGAAGCCTTGTGTTAACTGTGTCCAGATGCACCGTCAACTTCCCTGGGCTCAGAGGCATCTGGGATGGACCATCACACAGTGGAAATGTGTATTGTGTGTGTATGATTGGTGATTGGGTTGCGCATGCGCATTCTGTGCTATGCACTTCCTGGTTCCCTAGTTGTTTGCGACTAGTCTTTTTTCTGCGAGTATCAATGTTAATCACTAATCTTTTTTATTTTTTCTACAAACAATTTTCCAGTATCCTCTTCATTTTTTAATTGTACTTTCGCTTTCCTTTTTGTACTTTCCACTTTCGCTTTCCTTTTTCCGTTTTTTTCTCTCACTTTTTTTGGAAGAACGCCAAGACCGGAAGCTTTCTTTTTTTCTCCTCCTGCGTAAAGACCACAAGTGGAGGCCATCCACATCGGATCTGTGTTAATATCAACAGATCTTCGATTAAGGTACGTGAATCCTTTCATTATGGCACACCTTCAGCCTGTTCAGTGTGCTGAGTGCAGGATGTTTAGTCATTCTTCCTCCATCACTAGCGATAGCTTTATTTGTGATAAGTGCAGATTAGTTAGCTCTCTGATGGAGAAGATTACAGTGTTAGAAGTGCATATCCAGGCTTTAGAGAAGGCCAGTGAGAATGAGAACAGTGTAGTTTCTATAGGGGAAAGTCTGGATGCCCTAGGTGGAGTTAGTAATCCCTCAACTCCGGCATTAGAGCCCTTACAGCGGGGTGAATGGGTGACGGCTCGGTGGCATAAATGTAGAGCCAAAGCTACCACTGAGGCTCACCCACAGGAGTACCACTCCTCTCCGCGTCACGTGTCGAACAGGTTTGCTCTCCTTATTGATGCACCCACTGAGAAACCTGAAAGAGCTCTGGTTATAGGGGACTCTATAATACGGCATGTGAAATTAGCTCAGCCTTTAGGGGCACCAGCAGCTTTAGTCAGGTGTATACCGGGAGCCAGGGTGCCAGACATAGCAGGTAACCTTAGGATCCTAGGCAAGCACAGGTTCTCAAAGATAGTTATCCATGCAGGAGCTAATGACATACACCTTCATCAGTCTGAGGTTACTAAGAGTAACTTTGGAGAGGTGTTTAAATTAGCGAAGGCGATGTCTGATGCTGTAGTATGCTCTGGCCCCATCCCAATGCAGCGTGGCGATGTAGCTTACAGCAGGTTATGTCGCTGAACTGCTGGTTGTCCAGATGGTGCTCTGAAAACAGTGTGGGCTTTATAGATAATTGGGCTAATTTTGAGGGCACTGCTGGCCTGTTAGGGCAGGACGGTATCCATCCCACTCGGGAAGGTGCTGCTCTCATTTCCTGCAGCATAGGTCATAGTCTCAGAACAGGCCTAGTTAATTTCTGACAATCCAGAGCCAAGGCCAGGGAGCAGACGAACAGGCTAAACCAACTGTCTGCTAGCTGCACAGAGTCATCACTCAGGGTCCACTACATCGAGACTGTGTCTGTTCCCCAGAGCATACTACAAATTTTCAGAGAGTTTGCTCCAGTAACCTAATCAATATAAAATTAGATCATACTGACTGTACAGCTGCTGCCAGCACCTTTGATCTAAAGGTGGGGCTATTAAATATTAGATCTTTTACATCTAAAGCGCGAATGGTTAATGAACTTATTACTGATCAGGAGATTAATGTACTTTGTTTAACTAAAACATGGATTAAGCCAAATGAATATATAGCATTAAATGAAGCTAGTCCTCCTGGATACAGTTATATACACCAGCCTTGTCTAACTGGCAGAGGAGGAGGTGTCGCAGTTATTTATAATGATTATCTAGGTGTAACACAAAAACCTGGTTATAAATGTATCGTATTTTCCGGACTATACGTCGCTCCGGAGTTTAAGTCGCATCAGCCAAAAAATGCATTATGAAGACGGAAAAAACATATATACGTCGCACCGGACTATAAGTCGCACTTTTTTGAAGGGTTATTCTATCCATAGAATCTGTGATTGTATCTGATAAGCGGCGCGTGGTTACTGCGCGACTGCATTATTTATTTAATAAACGAACAGCTGAGCAGTGATAACGCGCCCTTTGCCCTGTAAGTAGCCTAGTCTGATTATTTTAAATATCTACTACTATCTTTAATACTATCACTATCGTTATTACTAATAGCCTATATTATTATTATAACTAATATTAGTAGCCTATTACTGATGCATTAATCAGTTTGCTTTTAGAATATTTTTACCGGTAGGGCTTATTATCGCCCCATGGCTCTTTCATCTGTGTTATTAAAGCTGTAGTCATCATCGAGGAGTGTCATTCTTCATTTTTGTCGAATTTTATTTCATCAAATCAGAGGTCAAGTAGGCTATAGGTATATCATCTCCAAAGACAGGTACGGTAGTAAAAACAACCGTCTAGTGAAAAAAAAAACAACAACAACCGCTTTTAAATCCCCTACTTAAATCCTTAAAATGAGTCATTTAACTCATGTCTTGTGTGATCTGATCTCCAATGGTGAAATAAACTGGTTGTGATGAGTACAGTCTGTTATTTTAGAAGATAAATGTAATATATAATTTAATATATAGACTAATAAAAATTAATATTTTATAATATAATATCACGACATATTACTGTCTGTAACTGTTTGTCACTAAAGCGTTTTCTAAGATCATAATGTCTGATATTATTATTATTATTATTATTATTATTATTATTATTATTTTACACACACAATAAGCGCATGTGCGTAAAGTTATAGTAAACCATCCCCCGCCTTTTTTTTTTTTTTGAGTCGCCGGACCCACCCACCTCCTGCGTTCTGGGACCTCCCACTTCACAAATTAAGCACTGCCTAAAATCACTACATAACTTATTTAAATAACTATAGGCCTATCATTAATAATAAAACACAGGTCAATCAAGTTTATCAAGCTGATGATTTCACTCCAAATCAGCAAATCCATTGAATTCCTCATCCTCGGTGTCGCTTCTGAACAACTCTGCCTCCAGCGGCAGATGAAGCGCCGTTTCCTCTTCTTCTGCGTGGCTGTCGTCAGAATCAGCATCAGCTCCAGTTATTCCGCGGTGAAAAAAAAAAAAAACATATATACGTCGCACCGGAGTATAAGTCGCATGGCCAGCCGAACCATGAAAAAAAGTGCGACTTATAGTCCGAAAAATACGGTAATAGATTTGAAGTTCTTCATACTAATATAATGTATGTAGCCATTAAAAATAGGTCTACCCAGTTAATTCCGTTACATATTATTTACAGGCCCTCGGGGCCATACCGTATTCTGAGTTTCTTTTTGAATTTGCAGATTTTATCTCAGATCTGGTTATTACCTTAGACAAAGCTTTAGTTGTCAGAGATTTTAATATTCACTTCGATAACCCAGAAGACCCTTTGAAAACAGCGTTTGTGTCCATTTTAGATTCAGTAGGGATTAATCAGAATGTCGTAGGACTGACCCATAATGGTGGTCACACCCTCGATCTAATACTAACATTCGGGATAAACGTAGAAAATATAGTCATACTTCCACAGTCTAAAGTTATCTCAGCTCATTATCTCATCTCATTCAAAATATGTCTGAGTAATAATATATGCACCTCACCACGCTACTGTATTAAACATACATTCACGTCAACTACTGCACAGAGCTTTATAAATGATCTCCCAGAGTTATCAACTTTGATTGGGTCACTGTCAGCCCCTGCAGAACTTGATCAGACAACTGAATGCTTAGAGTCAACGTTCTGCCATACTTTAGATAATGTAGCTCCTCTTAAAAAGAAAATGGTCAGAGACAAAAAATTAGCACCCTGGTATAATGATGACACTCGCACTTTAAAACAAACCACTCGAAAATTGGAACGTAAATGGCGTCAAACAAAATTGGCTGCATTCAAATTAGCGTGGAAGGAGAGCTTCTTGAAGTATAGAAAAGCTCTTAGTGCTGCTAGATCAACATATCTCTCCTCCCTAATAGAAGATAACAAAAATAATGCTAGATTCCTATTTAATACTGTTGCAAAATTAACCAGGAATAAGTCCACTATAGACACATGCACACCTGTAGTATGTAGTAGCAACGACTTCATGATTTTTTTTAATGACAAAATTGAGAATATCCGACAAAAAATTAAAACTACTAATTTAAGGTCAGACAATGTAAGTGACCCTGTAGTTAACTGTATCAGATCAGTAATTAGAATGTTTAACTCCCCTTAGAGAAATTGAATTACTTTCATTAATCTCTGTATCAAAAGCCACAACTTGTGTACTAGATCCCTTACCTACATGTCTATTCAAACAGATAATACCTGAAGTAATTGAACCGCTTCTAAAAATAACAAATTATTCTTTTAGGATTGGCTATGTACCCAAATCCTTTAAACTAGCAGTTATCAAACCCCTGATTAAAAAACCTGACCTTGATCCCTGTCAGCTGTCCAATTATCAGCCAATATCAAACCTCCCCTTTATCTCCAAGATCCTTGAAAAAGCTGTGGCACAGCAGTTATGCTCATATTTACAGAGGAATAACATCCATGAAATGTATCAGTCAGGATTTAGACCTCATCGTAGCACAGAGACAGCTCTGGTTAAAGTAGTAAACGACCTACTGTTGGCGTCTGATCAGGGTTGTGTCTTGCTGCTTGTGTTGCTTGACCTTAGTGCAGCATTTGATACCATTGATCATTCCATTCTTCTGGATAGACTAGAAAATGTTGTGGGAGTTAAGGGAATGGCCCTCTCCTGGCTCAGGTCTTATTTAACTGATTGCTATCAGTATGTTGATGTAAATGGTGATTTTTCTAGACATACTGAGGTAAAGTTTGGTGTTCCACAAGGTTCTGTCTTGGGTCCACTGCTTTTTTCTTTTCTACCTCTGGGTGATATTATTCGTAAACATTGTATTAGGTTCCACTGTTATGCTGATGACACACAGTTGTATGTTTCTGCAAAACCTGATGAGAGACACCAGTTTAATAGAATTGAGGAATATGTGAAGGACATTAGACACTGGATGCTTATGAACTTCCTCCTGCTTAACTCTGACAAGACTGAAGTACTTGTACTAACACCACATGCAGCTAGAAGTAAGTTTTCTGATTACACAGTAACTCTGGATGGCCTTTCTGTTTCTTCACATGCAGCAGTAAAAGACCTCGGAGTGATTATTGACCCCAGTCTTTCATTTGAAACTCACATTGATAACATTACCTGGATAGGTTTCTTTCATCTCAGAAATATTGCTAAGATAAGAAATTTAATGTCACTACATGACGCGGAAAAACTAGTTCATGCTTTCGTTACCTCCAGGTTGGATTACTGTAATGCCTTACTGTCTGGATGTTCCAATAAGTGCATAAACAAGCTCTAGTTAGTTCAAAATGCAGCAGCAGGAGTTCTTACTAGAACTAGAAAATATGACCATATCACCCCTGTCTTATCCACACTGCATTGGCTCCCAATCAAATTTCGTATTGATTATAAAATACTACTATTGACCTTTAAAGTACTGAATGGTCTTGCACCACAGTACCTGAGTGAACCTCTGGTCCTCTATGACCCGCCACGCCTACTTAGATCAAAAGGTGCAGGCTATCTGCTAGTACCTCATATAGTGAAGGCTACATCAGGGGGCAGATTCTTTTCTTACAAAGCCCCACAGTTATGGAACAGCCTTCCAAGTAATGTTCGGGAATCAGACACAGTCTCAGCATTTAAGTCTAGGCTGAAAACATATCTGTTTAGTCAAGCCTTTTGTGAATGGTGTTTATGAGGTAAAGGAGTAGATCTGGAGGGTCCTCAGACATCAAGTGTTTTGGTAAACTGGGATGTATGGATGCTGTCAGTCCCCCACTTGCTTGCTCACTCGAGTTTGTTGACGGTGTAGTGGCTGGCTGCTTTATGTCCCTGGGCATCCTCATGCCTGTGTTACCTTCTGGCTCTCCCCTTTTAGTTATGCTGTCATAGTTAGTTTTGCCGGAGTCCCTGCTTGTACTCAGTGCAATATGTATACTGTTCCTACTTATTCAGGTGACTTTGGGCATACCTAACAACTTGTGTTTTCTCTCCCCCCCAAAAAAAAAAAAATCTGTCCCCCTGAGTTACATGTCGGTCCTGGAATCAAGATGCTGACCTCTTCTGCTCCTCAGACCTGCCTGATCCATCCTGGTGCCCTATGTCTGGTTGGAGTCTCATCACATCCCTCCTGTGGAGGACAGCCCCATATGGACAGTTGAAAGTCACACTTGGAAGATGCTCTGGACACTTACAGTCATGCTTTTATGGCTGAGGACTACAGTTGACTTGCTAACTTTAGGACTGCAGTTGTCATGAACAGTTTTGCACTCACGTTTCCATCAATGAAGAGTTATAACATCAATGAAACTGACTTCATGTTAAAACTGTTAATGTTATAGTCATGTTGTCTGTTGTTGCCCAAATGAGGAAGGGTTCCCTTTTGAGTCTTGTTCCTCTCATGGTTTCTTCCTCATGTCGTCTGAGGGAGTTTTTCCTTGCCACCATCACCACAGGCTTGCTCATTGGGGATAGGTTAGGGATAAAATTAGCTCATGTTTTAAGTTGTTCAAATTCTGTAAAGCTGCTTTGCGACAATGATTATTGTTAAAAGCGCTATACAAATAAACTTGACTTGACTTGACTATTGTGGTCAGATGTATCAGTATTCCAGGTATTTTTTGGAAGAAATGGATGCCATGTGCTCTGGACCAAAGACAAAAAGGACCATCCAGATTGTTACCAGCAACAAGTCCAAAATCCAGAGTGTGTCATGGTGTGGGGTTGTGTCAATGCCCTTGGCAAAGGTAACTTACACGTCTATGATGGCGCATTAATGCAGAAAAGTACATTGAGATTTTGGACCAACATATGCTGCCTTCAAGACAACATCTTTTCCAGGGATATTTCAACAAGACAATGCAAAACCACATTCTGCACACATTACAAAGGCCTGGCTGTGGAAGAAGAGGGTGCCTGTCCCTTCTGTCCCCAACAGAGAATGTGTGGAGAATTTTGAAATGAAAAATATAACAGTGAAAACCCCGTACTGTTGCACACCTTAAGACCTGTTTACAGGAAGAAAGGGACAAAATAACACCTGAAATGCTTCATCACTTGGTGTCTTCAGTCCCTAAACATCTTTTAGGTGTTGTGCGAAGGAATGGCAACATTATAAAGTGTTACGTAACAACTTTTTTTGAAATGAATTGCAAGAATCAAAATTGAAATGTGCTTATTTTGTAAAAACAATAAAACTCATGAAGTAACACATCAAGTAATGTTCTATTGCATTGTTTTGAGTGCAATACAAGTCGAATATTTACAAATCATTATTTTCAGTTTTAATTTCAACTTCAACATACCATCACTAGTTGTAATTGTTGTAAGGTCCTCCTCTACATTCTACTGTACCATATTTGCAATTCAAGAAAAAGAAAAGCGGCTCAGTATCAAGTTAGAACATGCAAAATCCTTTGTTATAACAATATACTGTATTTTCACATTATTATGACGCACAAACGTATTTCATTATAACGAGAAATTTTTCTTGTTATAACAATAAACTATTTATCTTACGATGTGAAATGTTTCATGTTATATGGAGACAAGTTGGTTTCGGGTGGAGCTGGACTTCCTGTGATATGTAAAATCCTTCTTTGTGTTCACATAATTATTACATTATCATCCACTGTGCGCAATAACAGCAGAACTTCGCTGTGTCTCCACCCAAGCATGAAGTAGAACTTAATCAAACAGTGTAAATGAGCCTTATTCCTCAGTTTATCCTGTTCTCCACACACTGTTTACTCATTTAAACGTGAGTTTCATATTATAGCCTAACAAAATCAGTTATCTTGTAATAACATGAATTCTTTTTTTCACGGTCTGGTTTCCATCAAATCCTGCGCTCTGATTGACTAGCGAGCGGGTCCGTATCCTATGATACGGACCCTGGTTACGGACCTCTGGCAACTCGCTCGTTCACAACAACAACAAACATAGTAGCAATTTTTGTCAACATTTATCTTTTTTATAAGATTTTTGTCAAAAATCTTATACATTTTTGCCAGCATTTCTCAGCATAATAGCATTAATTTTACATCATGGATAGTGATAACGACAGTCTTCACAGCGAAAGCGAGTTTTACTACCCTGAGGAAGACAAAATAAAAGAAAACATTTCAGGAGAAAGCTAAAAACCTGTAACTGTTGCTAACGCCGAGCAAAAACATGGCTGAATCCTGAATGACTCAATTTTGTATAAATAGGGGACTACATAGGTGGCAAAATGTTTTTTTTTTCCTGCCATGGAAGTGCACTTGTATATCAAGGAGGAATCCATTTGCATTACAACCATGAATGAGGATTCAAAATAGCATTAATTTTACAGCATGGATAGTGATAACGACAGTGTTCACAGCGAAAGCAAGTTTTACTACCCTGAGGAAGACAAAATAAAAGAAAACATTTCAGGAGAAAGCTAAAAACCTTTAACTTGCTAACGCCGAGTAAAAACATGGCTGAATCCTGAATGACTCAATTTTGTATAAATAGGGGACTACATAGGCGGCAAAATGTAGTTTTTTTTTTCCTGCCATGGAAGTGCACTTGTATATCAAGGAGGAAGCAATTTGGATTACAACTGTGAATGAGGATTCAAAATGGCAGCTCACCTTGGTTTTCCCTTTCTGTTAGAATTTGGTAAAGAAAAAAATAAATATATTATTTACCAGCTTAAGGTCAGTCCGTATGGTGAAATACCGTGACCTCGGCCTTGAATACTGACCTTGCCCTAGAGGGCCTCGGTCAGTACTTTCAAGACCTCATTCATGGTATTTCACGATACGGACCTCCCAGCTGGTAAATAGCATATATATATTTTCTGTTTCAACAATAATTTATCATGTTACAAAGAGATAAAAAGCAGGAAATGTTTCTTGTTATATTGTGATAAGTTTGTTTGTTGTAAAAACATGAAAGTATCTGGTTAAAATGTAAAAACCATCTTGTTCTTATAGTGAACTTTTCAGGTTATAACGTGATACTGATCCGTTTTTCTTTTTCTGGCTTGGCAGCGATACGCTTCTGTGACATACTGCTGTCTACAGAACTTGCTGTAGTTGATGATACTGATGTTCAGTTAAATTATTTAACTTCAAAGCAAACCGTTAAAGTGTTTCACACAGATTTACACACACTCCAAGCAGTTGTGAATTTGGTAACATCAACAAAGATGCAACTGTTGGTTAGTAAAATGGTAAAACGGTCAGTGGAATTTGTGTTCACTTGCTTTACAGTGAAATTTGAGCATACGGGCCACTAAATAATTAGAATTTCATATTTGTCTTTAACACTCACATATTCACCCATAGTGTTTTATTTTTACTCAGGATTCTTTGCGCTTGCTATTTTTGTGTTCACACGTTTTATTATTCCTCTTTTACTAACCAGACGTGTGCAGTATAGCTTTTCTGTTTCTCTTTATACTTATATGTATGTTTTTTCCACACTTTTGTACTGTCTGAGAGAAGGTTTACACTGTGAGAAAGTAAACACACCCCCAGTAGCCCCCAGCACACAGCATAGGGTCCTTCACTGTCACCTGGTGGCTCATGTCTGTTACTACACACAGCTTCACTTCATCAGCATTGCATTTTAATCTTAATTTATCAAATGCCTTTTTTTTCTGGGCTGAATTTACAACTGTGTCTCTTACATTTCCTCATTTGGAGTTGGGCTACTCAATGTCGCTTGGTAGTTCTTGTCTCCTTTCCCTGTTGGCACACTGAACAAAGCTTCATCAAAGGCCGAATCCCATTTCACCCCTTGGACCAACCCCTTGGCCCTAACCCTCCATTTTGCGCGTTCACGTGAAGGGGTAGGGGTATCCCAATCCCAGTTAACGCGGAGGGGTAGGGGAAGGGGTAGGGCTTCTGTACCCCTCCAAACGGAGATTTTCCTGGAGCTGACTCCGAACGAAGGGGTTTGAGTGATTTCCCACAATGCCATGCGGATTTCAGAAAGATGTTGGTTCCCGCGGCGAAAGATTGTCATAAATGTATTTTCTCCATTATTTACGTGTTTTAAGTTGTTATCCAGAGGAAACACGCCGCTTGATTCGCTTTCGAGCTGAGAATGAGCAGCGATTTCTGAAATCCAAGCTGCTGCTAAAAAGCTTTGGGAGTGAGTATTGTTTTCGGTTGCTTGACTGCGTACGTTTTGTTCTGTTATTCTCGCTTTTATTGTTTACATGAGTGTTCTGACACCTCATTCTGTCGGATGTGGTGCACGAAACGCCAAAGATATCCCATTCAGTGGTGTTAGTTAACAAATCACACCCTGCCAGCAGAGATTTCTGGTTCTGCCTCTGGCTCTGACTGTAGCGGCTGGTCGCAGCCAATGACGCATGTGGTCGCGTTTTGCTAACGTAAACGCTGACGGAGGTACGCGATGACATATGCGATCGTTGAAGGGCTATCCCAATACGTAAGGGTTGAATTTCAAGCCCTATCCCTTGTAGCTCAGTTTCAAGGGGAAGGGCCAAGGGGAAGGCGGAGGGGAAGGGGTAGGGGTAGGGGTAGAAATTAGAATTGGGATTGGGCCAAACAGTCGGCTTGAGCTGCTAGCGTTTTCCTAATGGTGGCAGCACTGAGGAGAGTGCACTTAGAGTACGGTAATTTGCATAGCCTTTGCAGTGCAATGGGGACAAATAACAGCTTGAGAGTAAGGTGCTTTAGCATGTCTCTTCAGCATGCCAGAACTGATGCTGTCCATCTTAGCATGCTTAAACATGTTTCATGTTACAAATTAATTGCTGTGTTTGTATGTATATATGTATGTTGTTATGAGATATTGTTACACCTCTCATAAAGCCTGTATATGTTATACAGTTCCCATGTACCTGCAAGGAGTGTCTACAAAGCTGTGTCTACACACACACACACACACACACAAGTCTGCTGTGATTGTGTTATTGTATGCTATATGGAAACATTTGGTAAAGTCAGTTACAGCTGCACTGACACAGTATTATTCAAAATGCTGTTGATCAGCCAAAGCTGTTGTCTTTCCTTTTGTAGTAGAGCTGTCTGTTACTCAGAAGTCTTGGAATTCTGTGTCACCTGAAATCTGTCTGGTGTAACAGAAAGAAAAAAATATATATATATAATTTAAGATTAACTGAAACATCATTAAGATTGTATGTGCAGGGTAATGCAGTAATGTTTCCTGTCTCAATGTCCTATGATTTTCTCCTATCAGTTTATTCTCTCTTCTCCTCTCACTCTCTCACTCACTCTCTCACTCCTGCAGACCCTTTAAGTGTCTTTCCCTTTAAATATGGCAGATATGGCAGAAAAGAGAAAGGGAGTAAGAGAGTGACAAAAAGAAGGATGGCTCTCCATGCATAATCTTTCACACCTTTGAAGCTGTGAATGGGTCTCTCTCTCTCTCTCTCTCTCTCTCTGTCTCTCTCAATTGCAGAGCTTCAGTGCTGTGCTAGGCCTCATTATTAGCTACATGGCATCACATTAGCATGATGCTGCACAAGCGACAAGCAGCACAGTGAAGAAAGTGGCCAAGTCTAGCGCTTCTTTCTGCACCCCCCCCCCCCCCCCCAAAAAAAAAAAAAAACTCACCACAGAATGGCGTGATCTGCTGACGGCCCCTGTAATTACTGGCAGCTGCTGCCTGACGAGTGAAAGGAGAAGGAGAGGAAGAAAGAGCAAGCAGAGTACAGGGTGACGGCCAGAGAAATGAGTCTGATTTTGGCACACCAGGGCCACACAAAAGCATCCAGCGTTTAGATTGCAGTTGCAAAACACCCTTTTGTCTCAAGCACACTCGAGCCTCATGGGTGTGGATAAGAGCAAGCTTCAATCGCAGTCCTCATTATGCATACTCTCAATTCCCAAAGCTCAAGCTTGAAAGATTTTCCCGCTTGTTGTCCTCATTCAGGCTATTCACAGGCTGCAGAAGGGTGGCTGGAAGATATACAGTATATATGAGAGAGAGAGTAAAATTTTGAAATTCATTTAACATTTCGCATGTAATCAGCTGGATTTTAAATAACTAAATCACTAGACGGACAGACAGCCAGACAAGCCAACACTCCTTCCTTGACACTATCTGAAACACATCACACAAGTCTTGCCCTAACACTGACCAGAAAGCCTTATAGAACTCAGCTGGAAGATGATCAATGTTAGACATGTGCCCATTCCTCCTGTTTCTGAGAGCTCTATGTATGCAGCTCATCTGTGGACAGGTCAGTGCCAAGCATGTCAACTGACTGCTTTGTGATTGTTGGAAAAATTTCCTCAACCCCTGGCACTACTGAAAGCTGACTGTCTGCTTACAAATTTCAGTAGACACTGACAAGAGAACCTCTGAATCTGTATAAACCTATTTTTCCCCTTTCCTGTCCTAAGATCAAAGAAAAGCTTGGAAGGAGCATCAGTTCTGTCACACTTTGAAAACATGAGCAGAACATCACCCCCTGCACAGCTCTTTTCACTTTTTTTTCACTTCACATCTCATAAAGCCTCAATGTCCTGTGGCCTCCACCAAATCCTGGGGTTACACTGCTTTAAGAGATGTTCATTGTGACACTGTGGCACTTTGTGGCTTTACAGTACACTTGATTATAGTACTGTATATATCTGACAACCCAACAGGAATACTCTTGAACCTATTGAATATTGAATACACCCCACTGATAATAAAGCTATAAAAACAGTCAGGCGTAATGTCTGTCGTGAACTCAGACTCTTTAGGAAGAATGAGTTTCTGTATGATTCCTGTCCATGCTGATAACGGTACAGTGAAATCAACACCTAAACTGAGAAAGTCTTCAAAGGAATTTTCAAAAGAACATCCTCTTCACTCCTACAGGTGGAGTGTATACACATACATACTGTATAACCCCCCCCACAACAAAACTCTCAGTCTCAAAGCAACCTCTCACGCTAAGCTTTCTTTTATAACTTATTCATGTTGCTGTGTCTTTAATTTCCTTCAGAAAGATGAGACCAGCTTTATTACATGTCCTTTTTTTTTCACTGCGTCTATCATTTCATTATAATCCCCAGACATTTGTGTTTAGTGGTGCTGTAATCATTTCACTTATGGTGGAAAAAAATAAATAAGGTCCATTTATTTTTGATGACGATAGCTGGTTTATTAGAAAAAATACTGAACTGTCACATTTATTTATTTATTTATTTATTTATTTAGTTAGTTAGTTAGTTAGTTAGTTAGTTAGTTTTTAATCTCTAATTCAGCCTCCTGGATTAATTGTGAAACATCTTTCAACCGGGGCGGCACGGTGGTGTAGTGGTTAGCGCTGTCGCCTCACAGCAAGAAGGTCCGGGTTCGAGCCCCATGGCCGGCGAGGACCTTTCTGTGCGGAGTTTGCATGTTCTCCCCGTGTCCGCATGGGTTTCCTCCGCGTGCTCCGGTTTCCCCCACAGTCCAAAGACATGCAGGTTAGGTTAACTGGTGACTCTAAATTGACTGTAGGTGTGAATGTGAGTGTGAATGGTTGTCTGTGTCTATGTGTCAGCCTTGTGATGACCTGGCGACTTGTCCAGGGTGTACCCCGCCTTTTGCCCGTAGTCAGCTGGGATAAGCTCCAGCTTGCCTGCGACCCTGTAGAAGGATAAAGCGGCTAGAGATAATGAGATGAGATGAGACATCTTTCAACCCTTATGCCTCTCAAACATGACCTGTTTGAGTCTGAAGAATAAAACCATCATTATCTGATTCATGATCAGCTTCAGCTTTCTTCACTCCCTGCTTGCTTTTGTACTCTTACTAATACAAGTGCATTTCCTGTAGTTGCTCTTCTTTTCATCAGTGTGCTCTTCTGAGTATCACGGTTCAGGATGGCCTGCTAGGAGGAAACAGGTGTGCAGAAGCCCAAAATTACAACCACAACTTGATTGATCTCATTTGAGTAACATGTCCCACCACCAGTCCTCTACACTGATCCCACTGAGAGAGAGAGAGAGAGAATGAATGAGGAAGTGGAAAACGTTGCTTGTGGATTTGGCAGGCTTAATCTCACCAACAAAGAACACTAATCCTAGAGATCTGATTGGCTGAGCTCCAGCATGGTCAGAGGTCATCAGAGTTCCTTTTGTTATCTACTGTCATGCAGTAGCTTTGAGTTCCTCTGTGGAAGAATGTGCAGAATCATCACTACTTGCTCAGATATGCCATAATTATAGAGAATAGGACATTTTACATGTACAGCAAACAAAACAAAAATTCAAACAATGTTGAGAACAGGAGAGGTTTTTCCCCACAAATCATGAGGTACTGAAGAAGGAAAGCTGGCTCATGAGTAGCGTGCAGTTGGTATTTTGGTGTTCCATGAAGAACTTCCAGTACAGTCGAATAACGTCCAAAGCACCTTCAAACATCAATAGGGATATCAGATAATTTATCAAACCAAAGGAATTAATCAAAGGAATGGCTTCAGAAGAAGATCTACAGAAGATAAACATTTTGGAATGGTGCTGTGGAGTGTGGCACCAGATAGATCTGGACGGGTTTTTTTTTTTTTCAAGGAAGAGTGGAATAAAATTGGCAAACCAAAATGTGTTACATTGGTAGTCTCTTACTCAAAAAACACTGAGTGTGTGTTACAAGCAGAATTTGCTTTTATTTCCTTAAACATTTTCTATTTAGAAACGGGTTCCATCAGTCCATCCGTCTGTCCATCCATCTGTCCGTCCGTCCGTCTGGTCACGTTTTCGTTTCTGGGCCATATCTTTAAAACTACTGAAGATATATTCATGAAACTTTGTATACATATCAAGCAACATGTGAACTGGTGCCTTTTGCTATTTTGGATTTTTGAAAAGAAGTATTTTTCAAATGTTTACATAAAAAATAGATTTTGACTTAGTTTCTAAGAGCAATGTTCATTTCCAGAGCATATATCCAAAACTATTCATGATACAGATTTGAAACTTGGTATACATTTATACCAAGAAATTTAAATTTTTCATGTTTCCATGGAAACAATTTCAGACTTAGTCTCTCGGGTTAATCTTAGGGGTAGGTTTTGTTTCCTGAGCAGAACTTGAAAACTATGAGTGGTATGGTCTTGAAAGTTGGTATATGCGTTGATTAAGTAATGTCTTTTGAGTCATATGTTAACATGGATCACAACCCTGAAACTGTCAGGTCACCACACAGTCTCTTTCTCAGCTGTGTATCAATTTCAGCATGTATAAGAAGAAGTATCAAATAGTTGGTTGATGCGTCTAGTGTGTTGGTGAAGTGTGCATGTGCTCGTCACGTCTCGCTTTCAGCCCTCACCACTGACTAGCAACGCTGCTTGCAGCACCGCGAAAAGGCAAACAGAGTGCGTAAATCTTGCCCTGTCAGTATATTAGCCTCTCACCAGCAATGTCTTATGTTAGTGGCTCCTCATGCCGATACCTGGTAACAGTGACCTATCGGACACTGGCTATACTACAGGGATGAGGGGAGGAGGTCTGGCCCCCTTGATGTGCGGCATGCATGGCCCATCTCTATGGTGGAACACGCCCTGGTGCCCATAAACCAAACCCCCAGCTATGGGCAAACAGCACCACTGCCTTGTGGTTGTCATGGGAGTGAACAAGGCTAAGGGAAACAACCCCGACAGACAAATTTGGAGTGGAGCCCCGAAGGCGGATGGTCATCGCACTGCGTCACCATTCGGCAACTCCTGCAGCTGTGCTGGCGCCAACCATATCGGCTCGTCCTTTCCGTTGGAGACTGCCAGCAAAGCCAAGAGGGGGATCCTGATGACTGGGCATCCCAGGATCTCCATATCATCACCCAGGCCTGCACTCTGGAGAGGTCACTCCAGTGCCGCTACCAGCGGCAGCAACAACACGGGAAGACAGCAGTTACGAGTTCAAAGCCTAGAGTGGATTGGCATAAGCTCACGGTGCTATGGGTTGTCTTCCGATGGTGGGAGGGATCATCGCGTCCCACTGGCCAGCTACCGCCCGCCTCAAGCTGGGCAGCCCCCAGCCAGTAAGGTGTTGGCCCGCCACAGTCTGCCCACTTCAATGGGTGCTTGGAGAGTAGGCCAAAAGCCGAAAGATAGACTGTAATCACTGCACCAAGCAAGAAGACAAAGACACCAACCTGGAGGCTGGCAACCTGAAATGTCAGAACAATGAGTCCTGGCCTCTCTGATGACCTCCAGCAAATTAACGATGCCAGGAAAACACCAATCATCGATCAGGAGCTACAGAGACTCAACATCGACATTGCTGCATTGCAGGAGACCAGGGTCCCCTCCAATAGTAGCCTCAAGGAGAAGAATTACACATTCTTCTGGCAGGGGCAGGAGCCACACGAGCACCGACTCTATGGTGTAGGTTTCGCAGTGCGAAAATCCTCAATCGAACCACCTTCTGCAGGATCAGCACGAATCCTCTCCCTCCACCTCGCAACCTCCTCTGGACCAGCAAACATCCTTAGCGTTTACGCCCCCACACTCTGAACTACAGCTGAGGCTAAGGATGCATTCTACAAGGAGCTCGAGGCCAGGATTCAAAAGATTCCCACAAAGGAGCACCTGTTCCTGCTCAGCGACTTCAATTCCCAAGTGGGTGCAGACCACAGCTCCTGGCCCCGCTACATTGGTCGCTTTGGCATCGGCAAGCTCAAGGAGAATGGCCAGTGACTGCTTGAGCTCTGCTCCTACCATGACCTATGCCTCACCAACACCTTCTTCTCCACCAAGCCTCACCACAGGGTGTCCTGAAGGCACCCCAGGTCCCATCACTGGCACCAGTTGGACTTTGTCATCACCAGAAGATCTCTACTGAACCAGATGCTCGTCACACTCAGCTACCACAGTGCCAACTGCGACATCGACCACTCCCTGGTTGTCAGCAAGGTATGTTTTCGCCCCAGACAAATCCACCACTCCAAGCAGAAGGGTCGTCCCCATATCAATACAGCCAGGACGTCAATGCCTGAACTGCGTGAGTGCTTTGCCAGAGTCACTGACAGTGCCCTCGAGGATTGCCCCACTGACAGTGCCACAGCGTGGTGGAATTACATCCATGATGCTGTGTACTGGTCTGCCACAGACACCTTCGGGAAGAGAGAGAGGAAGAATGAGGACTGGTTCAAGGCAGGGATTGTCGAGATGGAGCCTGCCATTGCCGCCAAGAGAGCCACTCTCCTCACTTACAATAGAGAGCCCTCAGCGAAGACGCTTGCTGCTTTATGCACAGCCTGAAGCAATGCCCAGTGGACCGCCAGGAGATGCGCCAACCAGTACTGGCTGAAGTTGTGCCAGGACATCCAGGTATTGGCAGACCTTGGCAACGTCCGAGCCATGTACGTTGGCATGAAGAAAGCTTTCGGCCCAAGCATCATCAAGACTGCTCCCCTCAAATCTGCCTCTGGGCAAGTCATTACTGACCGCAGCAAACAGATGGAGAGGTGGGCGGAGCATTACCAGGAGCTCTACTCCAGGGAGAACACCATCACATGCACGGCCATCGAAGAGACCACCCCACTGTCCATCATGGAGGAGCTGGACACCCCACCCACCATTGAGGAGCTCAGCAAGGCCATCGACTCACTAGCCTGTGGTAAAGCTCCAGGTAGCGATGGCATCCCACCTGAAGTCATCAAAGCCGGCAAGGAAAGCTCCCTCTTGGGCCACCTACACAAGCTTCTGCTACAGTGCTGGGAGGAAGGGACAGTACCCCAGGACATGCGTGATGCCAAGATCATCACACTGTACAAGAACAAAGGGGACCACAGCGATTGCAACAACTATCGCGCTATCTCGCTCCTCAGCATCATTGGCAAAGCCTTTGCCTGCGTTGTCCTCAACAGACTGCAGCTCCTCACCAAGCGGGTGTACCCAGAGGCACAGTGCAGCTTTAGAGCGGCCAGATCGACCATCGACATGGTTTTCTCCCTGAGACAGCTACAGGAGAAGTGCCGTGAGCAGAGACAACCCTTGCTCATCGCCTTCATCGACTTGACCAAGGCATTCTACTTGGTCAACAGAGAAGGATTTTTCACCCTCCTACACTGGATTGGATGTCCCCCCAAGCTCCTGAGGATGATCACGTCCTTCCATGACAACATGAGTGGCACTGTTCAGTATGATGGATCATTCTCGGACCCCTTCCTAATCAAGAACGGTGTCAAGCAGGGGTGCATCCTTGCTCCAACTCTCTTTGGCATGTTCTTCTCCCTGCTGTTGCACCACGCCTTCTGACAGTCCAAAGATGGCATCTTCCTCCACACCAGGAGTGACGGGGGCCTCTTCAACCTGGCACACCTCTGAGCAAAGACGAAGGTGCGGAAGGTCCTCATCAGAGAGATGCTCTCCGCAGACGATGCCGCCCTCACCGCCCACACCGAGGAAGTGCTACAGCGACTCATCACCCACTTCGCAGATGCCTGCAACGAGTTCGGGCTCACTATAAGCCTGAAGAAGACCAACATCATGGGCCAGGACGTCAGCAGAGCTCCCCACATCACCATCGGCAACCACACCCTCAAAGTGATGGATAGGTTCACCTATCTGTGCTCCACCATCTCCAGCAATCTCTCTCTCGACACTGAGCTGAGCGTGCGGATCGGCAAAGCAGTAACAGCAATGGTCCGTCTCGCGAAGAGAGTCTGGGACAACACCATGCTCACGACCAACACCAAAATGACAGTGTATCAGGCCTGCGTGCTGAGCACTCTCCTCTATGGAAGCGAAGCATGGACCCTCTACTCCCGCCAACAATGCAGACTGAACGCCTTCAACATGCGCTGTCTCAGAAGACTTCTGGGCATCACCTGGCAGGACCATGTCACCAACACCGATATCCTGGCGAAGGCAGGGATG
Organism: Neoarius graeffei; assembly: GCF_027579695.1. Lineage (NCBI taxonomy): Eukaryota > Metazoa > Chordata > Actinopteri > Siluriformes > Ariidae > Neoarius > Neoarius graeffei. The sequence continues at coordinate 21,488,501 of NC_083581.1, read as the reverse complement.
CCCAGCATGTTTGCGATGCTAACCCAGAGACACCTGCGCTGGCTAGGCCATGTCAGCCGCATGGATGACGGCCGCATCCCAAAAGACGTGCTGTATGGTGAGCTGGCCACAGGTTCCAGGCCCACAGGATGACCCGCACTATGCTACAACAACATGTGCAAGCGCAACTTGAGGGCAGGCGGCTTCAACCCCGCAGACCTGGAGACGGCGGCCTCAGACCATGCCGGCTGGTGGTCCACCATCGAGGCCGTTGTTGGGGAAGCCGAGGAAAGGAGAGAGACCCGGTGGGGGGAGAGGAGGCTCCGACAACAGCGGAGACTGCAGACGACATCAACAGACACCCGACCAAGCAACTTCACCTACAGCAACTGCATTGGCCTATACAGTCATACTAGGCGCTGCAACTCGACAACTGATGGATGACCCATGGCGCAGATCACCATGATCTTTCGAGATTGAAGGAGTCAACACAATGTATAAGAAGGCAGCACAGGCTGCACTTGCTCCTGGACACCACTGAAATGAATGAAAGTGTATTTATGGCTGGGATGGAGAGATGGAGAAGATGGAGCTGGGATGGCGAGATGGAGGAGGTGGAGCTGGGATGGAAAAATGAAGGAGGTGGGGCTGGGATGGAGAGATGAAGGAGATGGAGCTGGGATGGTGAGATGAAGGAGGTGGGGCTGGGATGGAGAGATGAAGGAGATGGAGCTGGGATGGTGAGATAAAGGAGATGGAGCTGGGATGGAGAGATGAAGGAGATGGAGTTGAGAGACAAGGCAGACTGCAGTTGCTGAGTTCAGTATTGTTTTGTTAGCTGTTTTGGGAAAGGAGAAGTTAATCGTAAAAACGTGCTATAATGGACGTGCTGTGATTCTGTTCTCTTCTGTTCTCTTTACTTTACATCTCTTCTCTTTTCCTCCTCTATTCTCTTCACATCTCTTCTCTTTACTTCTTTTCTCTCCCTTTTACGTTACATCACTTTATTTTCTATTTTCCCTTCCTGTTAGTTTAAATCTCTTCTCTTCCCTTTATTTTACATCTCTTCCCTTCCCTTTACTTTACATCTCTTCTCTTTACATTTCTTCCCTTTACTTTACATCTCTTCTCTTTACATCTCTTCCCTTCCCTTTACATTACATCTCTTCTCTTTACATCTCTTGCCTTCCCTTTACTTTACATCTCTTCTGTTCTCTTTACTTTACATCTCTTGCCTTCCCTTTACTTTACATCTCTTCCATTCCCTTTACTTCTCTTCCCTTCCCTTTACTGTGCATCTCTTCTCTTCTCTTTACATCTCTTCCCTTCCCTTTACTTTACATCTCTTCCCTTCCCTTTACATCTCTTCTTTTCTCTCCATTTTTATTCATTCGATCCAGTCTCCTCTGCTGTTCTTTCTTCTCCTTCACTGTAAAAAAAAATTAGTCAAGCCAAATTAAAAATGTAACACAACTTGCTGCCAAAGGATTTTGAATAAACTCAACTCCGGGCCAAATAGTTGTGCTGACTTGCTCTTTTAAGTCGACACAGATGAGTATTTTATGTTGACCTTACTTTATTTAGCAAGTTCAGTACATTCAAATTGTGATGTTGAAATAAATTGAAATAATCATTCCAATTAACTTGGAAAAGCAAGTTGGCACAAAAACATTAAGTTATCCTAACTTATTCTTTTAAGTTCACATAGAAGAGTATTTTATGTTGACTTGACTTTAGAAGTTCAGTCCAAAAAATTGTTTAGTTGAAATAAATTGAAATAATAATGCCAATTAACTTAGAAGAGCAAGTTGCCACATCATGGTTCTAAGTTGAGTTTACTCAAAATCCTTTGGCAGCAGGTTGCGTTACATTTTTAAGTTGGCTTGACTATTTTTTTTACAATAATTTAGTGTGCATTACATTTTTTAGTTAACACAAACCTCTCAACACTTAAGTTCTACTTCACTTTGCCTATTATTAGGAGTGTCAATCAGCACTTGAATATAAGTTCACTTAACTTAATTTTCCAATTCCTATGAACTTGTGGCGAAGGAAAGGCGTCTCAACTATTTTTTTTAGTTACTTGAACAATTAGAAGGGAAATTTGTTCATTCAACTTAGAATCCTTTTTTCACTCAACAATTTTGCAAGTTACATTTTTTTACAGTGTTTCTTCTTCTCTTAGCATCAATGTTGCCTCTCGTTTCTTAGGTTTTTCACTTTCTCTCACTCTGTCTCATCCATGCGCGTTCGTGCTAGGCACGTTTCAAGTCTCTACTCACATGCATGCTGCTCTCAGGACTAATGACAGACACCTGTTCATGATCAAAATGCAATCATGGCACGTGCATATAAGGACTCAGAGAACACACGGACTTTGTGAAGTAATGCACTCAGTGCCTGATGTCTGACCGTACCAAGCCATTGTGTGTATTGTTAATTCTGGTTTTTAATTCTAGTTTGTATTTTGTATTCTGCTTTTGTCTCTCCCTCGTTCAGTCCATTTCTACCTTGCATGACCCTCGCCTGTTCCTGTTTCTGACTCTGCCTTGTGATTTGGATTGTATGCCTGCTAATTGTGTGTTTATAATAAACTCTTCCTGCACTTACATCCATCTGCAGCAACTTTACTGACACACTCTATTCTTCTTTTTTCATCTACTGTTTTTCTTCTTTCACTTCTCTGCTTTTTTCCTCTCTTCTCTTCTCCTCCAGCATCATCTTTTCTGTCATATCTCCTATTATCCCTCCTCTTCTCTCACCTGCTGCTATCAGGTTGTTATTTTTCTTATCTCCCTTCCTCTCATCTGTTCATATCTCCTCATTCTCTCTTTCCTTTTCTCTCATGTCTGCTTTCCCCTTCTCTCACTCGATTCCATGTGCTCTCCATTTTCATTTTTAATCCTCACCTTTCTCTCATTCAGACTCTGAAATTCTTCATATTTGCAGTTGGATCTTATTTCCTGGATTTGTATTTCCTCTCTGTCATTTGTCTGTTGTTGTCACCCTGGTGTGTGTGTGTGTGTGTGTGTGTGTGTGTGTGTGTGTGTGTGTGTGTGTGTAAAAGAGAGAGAGAGAGAGACAGAGAGAGAGAGTGTGTAATTGCCTGTCTGAAACACAGGGCTAAAAGCAGGCAGCAGACTAGAGCCCAAAGGTTAGCCCACCATCACCATCACCTTCCTTTGTCACTTGAGCGCACACACACACACACACACACACACACACACACACACACAGAGCAGACGCATGTCTGTAGAGTGTGTTAATGATGCCGACCCTGTAAACATTCCACACAGCCCTGGAGATGGCCATGAGCTGTCAGAAAATAGACAAAGCCATGGACAGACAGACAGACTCAAGCAGGCAGGTGGGGTGGGCACACACTTCAGCTAATGCATGCAAGGAGAGAAGGATCTAACAAACATGCGCACACACACACACACACACACACACACACACACACACACACACACACACACACACACAATGGTCATCTATCAGCACCATGGCAACCACAACATCCCCATATTCTCTCCAACCCCAAAATAAAAATCAATGCTGAGCTTTGGCAGCTTATTTGCAGTGCACACACACACGTTTTCTGACAGTAAAGAATTCACAAACCATCCCAGACATCTGAAAGCGCATTAAGTGTCATTTTCCCTCAAGCATTAGGAATGTAAAAGAGATGCGGCAAATTGCAAGTCGACATGCTCCCTGTCAGGAAGGACTGAGAGAGAGAGAGAGAGAGCGCAAGTAATAAGCAAAAACAAAGAGAGATTTGATGAAGCACAGACATACAATACTCATTTGCATAAATCTGAAATAAGCATGACTTACACACACACACACACACACACACACACACACACACACACACACACACGTCTGTCATTCCTAACTGCAGCCACTCACATTACCTAAATGCGTTGTTCTGCTGCAAAAAGCTTTCAGCCAAACCCTTCATTGTCAGGATTGTCCTCTGAACAAAGGCTGCTACTCTGTCTCAAATCTCCATCCGGTCTCCATGAATTTTACACATTTGCTGCAAATCAAAATTCAAAATTTTTCACTGGTAGAGCCTTCATGAGCCTTTTGCTTCTTGTGAGGAATGTGTTTAGTATGCACAGTGATCTATCTTGATGATTTGGGGTGAATTTGAGGGCAACAGTTGCTGAAAATTGCTAGTTGTGCAGATTGTGCTGTGTTCAGTACCAAGGACAGCAGCTTCCTTTCTGCTCTGCTCTGGAGTTCATAAAACATTGAACACAACAACTGGAACACGTTATAACAATGAATAGACTCTCAGATGAAATATTTTACCTTTTCTCACTCACACTGATGCACATTTCCTGTCAGCCACTTGTTCACTCACTCATCTTGTACGTTTTCAAGCACACTAATATTCCACTGTTATTCTGATTATTAGATTAGATTAGATTAGATTAGATTAGATTAGATTAGATTAGATTAGATTAGATTAGATTAGATTAGATTCACTTTATTCATCCCACATCGGGGAAATTCACGTGTTACAGTTTATGGCAGTTTGTGACACTCGGCCTCCTACCTGTTTACGGTCAACAACCAACATGGGGTTGTTTATATTCATCAGAGTTTGCACAGCTGCATGTAAACAGGAATATGATTGAAATATTCATTTTAATTAGCCATATAAACAGCTTAGTAGGAATATTGTCTTTGTCAGAATAAGGGCAAAATCTGGAATATTTTGTATCTGTAAATATAGTGACTGACTGATACGAAGTGCAAAGAACCACTGTGAAGAATCAACGACAAACTCTCCTCCTCAGCAGACATCACTGCAGTGACCCAGATGTGTAGATTCCTCCTCTACAACATTCGAAGTATCTGCCCTTTTCTTACCACCTACTTGTCCAAGCACTGATCCTCTCCTGCTTGGACTACTGCAACTCTCTTCTTGCCGGCCTTCCAGCTTCTGCCATCAGACCCCTACAGCTCATCCAGAACGCTGCAGCTTGCCTGGTCTACAACCTCCCTTGTTCTTCCCATGTCACCCCTCTGCTTGCTGACCTGCACCGGCTACCTATCACAGCTCACATCAAATTTAAGACATTGGTGCTAGCTTACCAGGCTCTCAAGGGGTTAGGACCAGCATATCTCCAGAGTCTGGTCCCCCCCTACGGTACATGCCAGCCAGATCCCTACGCTCCGCTACTACTGGTCACCTGGCCCCTCGTCCTCTCCGCTCCTGTCCAGCCCACTCAAGACTGCTGCCTGTCCTGGTTCCGCATTGGTGAAATGACCTTCCCATTGAGGTCAGAACTGTCGACTCCCTGACCACCTTCATGTGCAGACTGAAGACTCACCTTTTCAGACTGCACCTCTCCCCTTCTTCCCTGCCCACTGTGTAACTGTGTTTCGGTCTAGACCAACCCAGGCTGTGTACTGTCTAGCCTGGTGTTAGCAAGTCCTCTATTTATTTGTACTTTATATGGTTGGTTTGTTTCCTTGGCTATTTGAGTATTGGTACTTCAACAAAATATTACACTAGGTATTGCTGTCACTTGTTCAGTTGGCACTAGAACTTTCTTGTCCAGAAGTTCAGCACTTCATGTACCTGACTTTTGCACTCATTGTACATTGCTCTGGATAAGAGTGTCTGCTAAATGCCATGTAATGCAATGATACCCTATTGGTAAAACCCATACAGGACGTCCATTAGGTAGTGATACACATCTAAAAATATCACAAACTCCATCCAGCACCCCATCAATAAATTCAACAAGGACTACCATCATGATAACCCATAATATGACAATCTAGCCTCCCATACTGAGACTGGTCAGTCATTCCTACTCACACGCAGATTGTGAAAATAGAGAAAGCAAAAGAGATTTGTCAGAGTATTGATATGAATAAAACCCCAAACATGAGTTATGTTTCTGTCACTCTTTTGTCTGCAGGTGTTCACAGAGGGATCGGTGTGAACGAGCCAACGAGCCCTACCGCTTTGCAGCGACGCTGAACCAATGCATTAAGGCCACTGTGTATCCTGACAGCATTGCAGTTTCTGAACCCAGTGTACCGGTGAGAGATATTTACCCCGTACTGTATATAGTCACAGCTCAGCTCTGAATGATTCTTTGTGCAATTAGGATTCAGCCATATGAGGATATTCTCCTCCTGCACTGACGATCAGGCTCTTTTTAAAACGCATGAAAAACAGATGTGCTGTGTGTTGTACTCTTTCTCTCTAGTGACTGTAAACAAAAATTCAGTCTGTATGGAGATGTGTTTATGGGCCATTTTCTCTCTCACTTTTTTGGTTGAGCGGTAATGTGTGGTGTGGGTGGACGGGAGACTGAGTGAGCTAGTGAGCGAGCAGTGTGGAGGTGAAAGGTGTGTGTGTGTGTGGGTGAGATGCCAAAAAGTGCTTGTGTGTAGGCTGATGTGGGGGGGGGTGTTTGAGAAGAGCTTGGTGTGTACTCAGCCACAGAGTGGAAGGAGTCAATGTCGATGCTTTCTGTCCTTTTTTTGTACCTTTTTCTAAAGCTTCTCAAAGTGAAAGCACTCTCTTTTTCTTTCTCTTCTTTCTTCTGTCTTTGTCTCTTTCATACACAAACAAGTAGGAGGTTGTTAAATTTCTTGTGCTTTGAATATCAAAATTGTATTTTAAAAAAGTCCATTCTGAAGTACGGAGTGCACAAACAGTGCACACTAACGATATGTTTGCCTGTAAATGAGCTGTTTGGCTCTACTGCACTTCATAATACGACAACAAGGTCACTGCTGCTCTGATGGCAGGAAACCATCACCATGACAACAAAGCCCATCCGCTCCGGGGCCACAGGAATATGAAAAGCAGTAAAAATGATCAAATTACCTTTATTAAAAATGCTGGTAGTGATTAGCCAGCTCTGCTCATAGACAAGCAACACCTACAGCAAGACAGTTATGGAGATCATATACAAGAAAAAACATCATCCCTGTGAACAGCTTGTGGTGGGAAGACAAGCAAGAAACTACACTGACACATTGCACACTCTATGGTGCTCTACCAATCATGTTAATATTATATATCCTCACACAGACTGAATTATGTGATTCAAGCTCCTTTATTAAACAAGCTGGAGGAGGTATGTGATATAATTTACACAATGATACGTTGCATGGTTTCTGATCACTGTACATACACAGAACTTTCCTTCAAAGTGCTCCTGGTCACTGAACATGGTTTCATTTCAAACACAAGGTTGGAGCCCAGCAGAATAACAACTTCCATTCTCACTGGGTGAAAATTCTAGTGCACACACACACACACACACACACACACACACACACACACACACACACACACACACACACACACACAACACGAAATGAATAATTAGCAGCTCTCTGGCTCTTGTTGCTAAAGCACTAGTTTAATAGACATGATCAGCGGCTGAGGTTTTGGGGTAATTAACTGCTTTATGGACATTCTTCTGCACAGGAAGTCCAGATGAAAAGGGCACAGGAAGTGTGCATGACAGATAGGATGGTTAATCAGACCTTGTTGGTAAGACATTAGAGTTGTGAGAATCTGACCTGGGTCCTTGGCGTGAGGCTCTGAACAAGCTGAACAATGAAAAACTTCAAACAGGGAGAGAAAATGGAAAGCAGGCAGGGCGATCTTTACAAATGTCAGCTCAGTCATTACTGCCTGAGAAGTGTTCAAACCATGCATGCACATGCACACACACACACGCACACACACCTACGGTAGTCGGGAGATGTGGAAATATTTATTTATAGAGCGCTCCAGCATCTGTGACTGCTCCCCAGAGAAAGACTTCAAAAGGCTGTGTGTGAATGTGATGGGTTTTTTTTTTTGGGAAGTGAGACAGAAGTTCAAGAAGCTGATTGAATTTGTCAGATGTCCGTTTTCATCTGTTTCGAAAAAGGAAAAAGGAAACACAGCCTTTCTGGCAGCTTTTATAGAGTCTGCTCACCTGCATCTGAGGCTAAGAGCTGGCTGACAGTTTGCGCCATTGCCTTATGCTCAGGCCATCTGCTGTGTACCTGATGAAGCTTGATTGAAAATACTGCAGTGTTAATAGCAGCTACACTCAGACGCTTTCCCTCTGCCATCTTTCTGTGTGTGTGTGTGTGTGTGTGTGTGTGTGTGTGTGTGTGTGTGTGTGTGTGTGTGTGTGTGTGTTCAGCTGCTGGTGAAGGTGACTGATGTTCCTGATCTCTCTGCTGGAATCACCTGTGCCTTTGGGAACCTGACTGAAGTGGATGGGATGGTGAATGGTAATCAGATCCTGTGCATCTCTCCTGCTGCTAAAGATGTCCCTGTAATTCCTACTGATCAAGGTACTGCTCTAAAATGCTTGTCTCTTTATCTCTTCCTTAACTTCCATCTCCAGTTTACTCACATGCGTAAATTCAATATTGTTTTTATCCCTCAAACGAGCTTTGTATTTCTCCATCCGTTAGCTCTCTCCTCTCTGCTCTCTCAGGAGGCGTGGCTTTGACTAAGCTCTCTTATAGATGTTCTATTAATAGAGCGTCTTGGACGCGTGCTCGGCTGCCTTCTAATGAGAGCTTCATTCAGCAGGGCACTGCACTCTCACGCCCATCGACTCCACATATACTGCAGCTCTAATAAGTGAACACTGACCTCAGGTCAGCCTCGGGGCTGGAGCCATGCTCTCAGCCGCACTTACACCTATTATAGGTGGTATTTGTTGCCGGATTTCTTGGGTACGCTCAGCTCAAAAGAGAACACGAGCTGTGAATAGCCAGAAATGAAACCTATGAAGATAAACATGGTTAGTGCATTGAAAAAAAGAGATATATTTAGAGGTTTCAGTTGAAAAAGTACAGCTCATTTGCTGCCAGATACAAAAGGTCAGTTTTCTTCCACTTAGCTCTGATGAAACTCTAATCATAGATCTCTAGTTTAGGTTTTGTCGGCGGCATCTCAGATGAGCAGGAGCTCGCTCATTAGTCACGCTCTGTCGCACATCACCTCCTGATCAAAGCTCGATGGTCGTGATGGACACCCGTATGAGGCAGTCACCGTGTGAGTAATCCCACAAGCTCTCAGGGTAAATGACAGCTCTGTTTACCCACAATCCTCTACTTCCCGCAGGGAGCATGGCCAAATCAGTGTGGGCCCTCAGGTAAATGTCATCTAAACCTCATATTTCCCTCTGTCTCTTTCAGACACATTAGACAGTACAGATTATTAACCATCACCCAGGAATATCGATCATGCGCAGAATTAATAGCTCGGGGGCCAGGCGTATTGAGCTTATGGTGCAGGGTGACTGATATTTCCTCTTCTGATCTATTTTCCAAACCAAAATATCTACTTATGGGAATTACTGAGAAATACAGTCCTGAAATGTAATAAAAATAATCCACTACCCCTGCATGTGTTATAAAAATAAGTAAAAAAGCAGAAGAAAGCAGAGAGAGCAGGTGTGAAGGATAGCTTGGGGTCACAGCTGACTCCTACACACGGTATGCCAGCCGAATTTGTGCCCAATCGCTCATCCGAGTGTGAGGAGCTGGCTGCTTATTGAACGTTTTTAACATTTCCAATGCCTTGCCAAATGAGACAGAGCTGGCTGCATTCTGTGCAGGTGGCAGCAGCTTTGCTGGCTCTTCACTCAGTGATGCGGCCCGCAGACAACACCTCATATCAACACCGGCATTCTGCACGACTGCATCAATCCTCACATGTGCTCTGGAGGTACAGGGCAGGGTGAAGCAGTCTGTAGCCATGTGCCTCGCAGTGTGATCTGCAGACCAAGTAACAAATATTGCCTGGGAAAAAAAACTGAAACGCTGTTACATGCAGCCTTAATGTGTGCACAGAAAGAAAGTGTTGAACTAACAGTATGTTTGGTGTTCAATTCGATTAAGACCAGCTGGACATTACAATAAATGATCCAACACTGGGACTTTTAGTGTGTATTTACCAATGTGTGAGTTAAGTGCCACGAGGATCCACTTTGCTTTCTGTCTCTCTATCTGTCTGTCTGTGTCTCAGACTGGTCTGGGGTGGAGCTCAGGCTGAACTCGAAAGAGACAGGTCAAATGCTGATCAGCACTGAGGTTAAATTCTATAACTGCAGTGTACACCAACTGTGAGTATCAGAATTTTTTTATTTTTTTTATTTTTGCTGAGATTTTAACTCAAAACCTTCTGATTTAAAGCTACTGGTTTAACCACTGAGCCACTACTTCCAGCAAGCTTGCACTGATACAACCACTTTCTTGTAAATTAAAGGAAAACGCCAGGATTTTATAACCTGTGCTCTATTTTCGCATCTTTTTAGGTCCAGTATTTACCAGGGACAAAAGTGATTGAAATCAGTCCAGTATCAATACTGAAAATCCTGGCATTTTCCAGTATCAATACTGGACTGATTTCAATCACTTTTGTCCCTGGTAAATACTGGACCTAAAAAGATGTGAAAATAGAGCACAGGTTATAAACTCCTGGCGTTTTCCTTTAATTTACAAGAAGGTGATTGTATCAGTGCAAGCTTGCTGGAAGTGGTGGCTCAGTGGTTAAGCCAGTAGCTTTAAATCAGAAGGTCTTGAGTTCAAACGCTAGAACCAGCAACTGTAAAATGGCTATATAGTGTAATCCTATGTGGCAAACATCTGTGTCAAAGTAAAGCACTTGTTTTGGCCACTGACAGGATCATAGTGTTGTTATAAATGTCTGACAACAGTGATGTCTTTACTTTGACGTGGTAGTTTGTTTGCCATTTATAGCCGTTTTGTGGCTGCTGGTTATAGCATTTTAACTCAATACTGGACCGATTTCAATTGTTTTTGTCCCTAGTAAATATTTGGACCCAAAGAAATGATAAAATAGGGTCCAAATTAAAAAAGCTTGAACTAATCTATAACTTGTACTAAAAGATAAAGAGCAGTGGCTTACTAACCTTTTTACTATCATGTAAACCTTAACTCAATGACAGTTTATGGTCATCTACATTAGTCGCTAAAATGTCACTGTATTAGTTGCTAAATTTTTTTTTTCTTTTAAAAACCACTGCATATTGAATATCTGCTTTTCTTTCTACATCGGTGTGTACATGTGTCTGCTGTGTGTGTTGCATTTGCAAAGTACATAAAAAGTGCTTTTGTGTCTTGCTGGTGTTCAATGGTGACAGCATTGACTCATTACAGCTCTGTAAATGTGACTCTGGCTACATAATAGATATTTTGGAAATGATGTGTAAAGCAGGCGGCACGGTGGTGTAGTGCTTAGCGCTGTCGCCTCACAGCAAGAAGGTCCTGGGTTCGAGCCCCGGGGCCGGCGAGGGCCTTTCTGTGTGGAGTTTGCATGTTCTCCCTGTGTCCGCGTGGGTTTCCTCCGGGTGCTCCGGTTTCCCCCACAGTCCAAAGACATGCAGGTTAGGTTAACTGGTGACTCTAAATTGACCGTAGGTGTGAATGTGAGTGTGAATGGTTGTCTGTGTCTATGTGTCAGCCCTGTGATGACCTGGCGACTTGTCCAGGGTGTACCCCGCCTTTCGCCCGTAGTCAGCTGGGATAGGCTCCAGCTTGCCTGCGACCCTGTAGAAGGATAAAGCGGCTAGAGATAATGAATGAATGAATGAATGAATGAATGAATGAATGTGTAAAGCAGACATTAGTCAGCAGTTCCCACCCAAAGGGCATTCTGTGCATACTGAGTAAGATTGCTGTGGTCCTGAGCTTAGCAGATTGGAGCTGAAAGTGACTATGGAGTGCTCAGAGACCTGCTAAGAGATCTGCCTAGCATCTGCGTTAAGTTCTTGCTTTGGCTGTCACTATTTTAAAAAGCATCAATTAAAGCTAACACCATCAGGTTGTTTGGCATTTCTCATGTGCGGGAGCAGCATTTCTCGGCCCTAAGTGATCTGTTCATATCCCGCTCACGTGTTTGTGGTGTCTGGTGCAGTCTGTGGAAAGCAGATGTTCTTCTGCACTGGAGATAAAACAGCTCGATTGGCTGGAAGCTTCCAGAAATGATGGAGGAGGCTCTGGCCACAGTAGGAGATGATTGGCTAGGTTTTTAAAGCGTTTATTCTTCAGCATCCATGTCTCCACTTTTCCCCTTCTGTTGCCCTGATTAACTGCATCCTCCCTTAAGCCATTCTTTCTCGGAGTATCATGTCCAACAGACATCCCAGCAGATCTGGAACTAATCAAACAAAGTCTCTCTATCAAATCCCCTGAGTAATCCCTTAAACACACATACAAATACACATATCCTTTTGCCCTCCTGGTGCGTCTCACCAGCTGCCTGTCTGTGCCCATGTCTAAGGGGGGATTATGGGAACAGTGGAGCAGAATGGTTCTTCCTGGGTGGCATAGAATTGCATCTCATATCATCACTCTTTGACACTGGCTAAGTGCTTGGCACGCTCGGCCTCCCCACCATCTTCCCTTCATCCTCTCACTGCCCTGATATAAATCCCTTAAACAGTTTGTCAGAGGCATTGTACAGACCGCTGAGGCAGTGGATCCTTCCTCAGGGCCATATGCATACCAGAGCGCTTCACTGCTTCATTATTGATTAACATGTCAGCAGAAATGAATATTCATGCGTCATATTTTTCTTACGAACAACAGAGACTCGATCCTGCTGATGATGCTGTTTTAAAAGATACCTCCTACTGTTAGAGGTTGTTCAGCCTCACTAAGGTGGGTCTTATATTGGACACTCTAAAGGGAACCTACCATACAAATTCGATCAGAGCTTTCCTTGGTGCATTTGGACAGCCGACATTTCATGAGTGGAAAAATTGTTTCCCTTCCTCCATGATAAATGCGATGATTGTAGCCTCTCCTGGAGGAACTCTGAGTCATCAGTAGGCACACACACACACACACACACACACACACACACACACACACACACACACATCTTACTATCCTTCTGAGGACCTTCCATTGACATAAATATTAACGCAGCTAATTTTTGCTGTTAGCCCTAAACCCTGACCTTTAATCCTGACCCTAACTCTAACCTCAGTAACCAAAAGGAAACCAAAACTGAAAACAAAACAGTTTTCTTCACAGGGACAAGTTAAAAGTCGCCACAAGGTCAAGAATATTAGATATTCCTATCCTTGTGAGGATATACGGTCCAGACTAAGATCTAAAACCACGCCCATACACACACAGTAAAACTTATTATCCATTATCTCTGTCTCTGGCTGCAGCTATTTAAAAAAATAAATAATTTTTTTTAAAAATCACACGTTGAATATGCAATCCACTGCAATTGCATGGTATGTTTTTATTTTAGTGATTTAATAAAAGAAACGGGGCAGCACGGTGGTGTAGTGGTTAGCGCTGTCGCCTCACAGCAAGAAGGTCCTGGGTTCGAGCCCCGGGGCCGGCGAGGGCCCTTCTGTGCGGAGTTTGCATGTTGTCCGCGTGGGTTTCCTCCGGGTGCTCCGGTTTCCCCCACAGTCCAAAGACATGCAGGTTAGGTTAACTGGTGACTCTAAATTGACCGTAGGTGTGAATGTGAGTGTGAATGGTTGTCTGTGTCTATGTGTCAGCCCTGTGATGACCTGGCGACTTGTCCAGGGTGTACCCCGCCTTTCGCCCATAGTCAGCTGGGATAGGCTCCAGCTTGCCTGCGACCCTGTAGAAGGATAAAGCGGCTAGAGATAATGAGATGAGAATGAGAATAAAAGAAACTCAGCAGTAGTGTGTGTACGAGGACCATTGCTTCTGGAATGCCATTAAGTCTACATAAAGCAGTTTGTTATTAAAAGCTGATTACAAATGAAAGCCATTTCAAAACCATGAACATGTTCAAGGCAATTCTCAAACATATCCTGCTGCTCTGGACTGCAAGCTAGTGAGATTTACTGAAAAAAAAGTAAGCGAGAGAAGGCAAACCCATCATCTGAAGGAGCTAATGAACTCACACAAACATTAACATTAAACAAACTTCAGTATTGACAAACATCTTTTATCGCTGGGAAGTGGAAAATTGGAGCTCAGAATTGTGTCATTTTTTACCTCCATGCATCCAAAGTGAAATGAAGTACAGGGGAAAAACATGGATGCTGAATCTTTTGTTAGCAACAAGCTATCCAGCTAATTGTAATGAGTGATGTATATTTTCCTTCTTGCAACAGTGAACTGTGGAGTCAGTGATATAGATATAGAATGTTAATCAGTCAAAAGTAAATATTTTATATACAGTAGGCTTTAACTGCTTTGTTTACTGCTGAGGCTGTGTTGATCGGATGTGTCTTGCTGAACTCAGATGAATTTGGAGAAGAGGAGACCATCCCAAGTAGGAATTCTGGCTAGATTGGGCTTTTTCCTGATCAGAGGTTGGGAATTATGAGTTACAACCAGTGAGTGAGAAATAATGAACTATACAGTACCTTAGAGGAAAAGATGTTACTGGTACCAGGATCATATCACCATATTAATAAACCTCAAGAAGTTTAAGATTAAAAAGTACCAAATATTTGAATGATTTCTACAAATTATTTTCCTCCTTTTTTTTTTCTATGAATTACATTTGACTACTTTATAAAACTCACTATTTCTACAGCCTTGGTTCCGTTTTCTTTTGTTGCGTGAGCTGAAGTTGACTCACTGTTTCTATGCCACATTTTTATACTTTTATAGACTCAAATCATGTTGAACAGTTTGTCCTTCCAAACTCATCTCTCTTGGCATTAGTGCATGAACTTTTGTTACAGATCGATGCTTATTCATCCTCATAATTCAACGCTTTTATAGAGAGTCTTTGGTTCTCTTTAAGGTTAAGGACAGTGCCCCAGAGAGCAATAGGTAGATTATTCTGATAACATGTGAGATGACGTGCACTGTGTTGGTGTTAGTTATGAACAATGTGCCAAGCACAAACACTTCAATTACCTTACTAATGTACACCAAATGAACAAATAAGTTTATTGCTTGGGATAAAGATTTAATTAAAACCCCAGCAAGGACACAACAGAAGGTGAGTGGGATATGAATATTTGAGTACTTTCCTGTGAAGCTGCTGTTTTCAGAATACTTTTGGTTTGGGTTGGTTTTAAACTGCATAAACAAACCAAACAGTGAAAAAGAAAAAAAAAACAATATTAGCAGAGGGCTGAAAACATACTTGGGGAAAAAATCATTACTTTCATTCTTTGGTCAGAAGTTAGATGAAGGAAAAAGGTGCATAAACCTTTGCTATGTACAGTACATGCAGAAATCACACAAAAACTCACCCGAGTGCTGAGTAGATGATTATTTACATAAATAATTAGTTTAAAATATTTTGTGTATCACAATCAGAGTTTATTTGGTGCAAATATTCAGAGCACATCACATTCATGCAGCACTACAGCTCTGTCCTTTCTCTCATGGTTTTTACAGCTGGTCATATTTGGTTCATTTCTTGCTGTTTGGTCAATTCAGAGTTGAATAACTTACTCGCTACGAGTTTGAGTTTAGTACCTACAAACCAAATTGGGATCTGCGCAAACAAACCACACCGCAGGCAAGGGAAACACACCAGAGTTCAAAGGATACATTTGAATGGACTAAACTCTGCATATGTGAACGTGCCATTCACTTTTCTTTCTTTTCTAAAAGTAAACCTCAGCTAAGAAAACAACTGCTGATGTAGTGAAAAGTGAAATATTAAGTTGAATAGAATTTTATCTTAGTGTGTGTGCGTGTGTGTGTAGGTGTCTGTCTTGTGTGACCAGTTCCTTCCGTTGCCACTGGTGCAAGTACCGGAACCTGTGTACACATGATCCGTCCAGCTGTTCTTTCCAGGAGGGACGGGTTAATGCCTCAGAGGTACACACACACACACACACACACACACACACACACACACACACACACACACACACACACACTCTCTCTCTCTCTCTCTGCAGGTTCTCATTTGCTTTCCTGTTGGATGACTAACATGTTTCCAGGTTATCTCATGTTTCAGTAATTGTACATGCAAACCGTTTTAATAAGATGTTGGGCAAGGTGTGTGTTGATAATGATTAATCAATAATAAAAAGGTAATCACAGTATAATGACATATCAGCCCAATTGCTGAGTCACTTGTTCTGTAAGTAGCTAAAAGTGTTCCATACTTAAAGACTGAAGCCTTTTTTGTTTGTTTGAATATTTGTTTTACCTACAATGGCCCTAAAATGCTGTCATACAATTAGCTGCTGCTAACATTAATCCTCACTCAATAATTACTATTACTAAATGTTTTGGAACTGATGAGACCAATTGCTATAGTTTTGAAAGAGAAATGTTGTTCCATTTTTGTCTGATATACAATTTCAGTTGCTCAACAGTTCAGGGTCAATTTTGTCTTATTTTACACTTCATAATGCTCCAAATGTTTTAAATGTGAGACAGGTCTGGACTGCAGGCAGGACAGTTTAGCACCCAGACTCTTTTACTACACAGCCATGCAGTTTTAATATGTTCAGAAAGCGGTTTGGCATTGTCTTGCAATGAAGGAAGGCCTTCCTTAAAAAAGATTTTGTCTGGATGGCAACATATTGCTCTGAAACGTGTATATATCATTCAGCATTAATGATGCCTTCCCAGATGTACAAGCTACCCATGTCATGTGCACTAATGCACCCTCTTACCATCACAGATGCTGGCTTTTGAACTCTGCACTGATAACAAGCCGGATGGTCCCTCTCCTCTTTAGCCTGGAGGATGTGGTGTCCATGATTTCTAAAAAGAATTTCTACTTTTGATTTGTCAGACCTCAGGACAATTTTCCACTTCGCCTCAATCCATCATAAAAGAGCTCAGGCCCAGAGAAGGTGGTGGTGTTTCTGGATATTGTTTATGTGGTTTTAACTTGCATTTGTGGATGCAGTAATGAACTGTTTTCACAGACAATGGTTTGCTAAAGTGTTCCAGAGCCCATACAGTGATTTCCAATACAGACACACATCTGCTTTTAATGCAGTGTCGCCTGAGGTCCTGAAGATCACAGGCATCCAATATCAGTTTTCAGCCTTGTCTCTTGCATACAGAGATTTCTCCAGATTCTCTGAATCTTTTCAGATTCTTTGAAACTGAATCAAAAGCTAGTATCTGTGATGGTATTTTCTTCTTCTTCTTTTGGCTGCTCCTGATTAGGGGTCGCCACAGCGGATCTTTCGTCTCCATTGCTCCCTGTCTTCCGCATCTTTCTCTACCACACCTGACACTTTCATGTCCTCTCTCACCACATCCATGTATCTCCTCTTTGGCCTTCCTCATTTTCGTTTGCCTGGCAGCTCCATCCTCAACATTCTCCTTCCCACATGCTCTGCATCTCTTCTCAGGATGTGCCCAAACCATCTCAGTCTCATCTCTCTTAGCTTAATTCCCAAGCTCTCCACATGTGCTGTCCCTCTGATGTGCTCGTTCCTTATCCTGTCCAACCTTGTCACTCCCATCGCAAACCTTAACATCCTCAACTATGCCACCTCCAACTTTGCCTCCTGTCTCTTTGGTATGGGTATGGTCTCCAATCAATACATCACAGCTGGTCTCACTACTCTCTTATACATCTTACCTTTCACTTTTGCTGGGACTTTCCTATCACACATGACTCCCAAAATCCTTCTCCAACTGCTCCACCCTGCCTGCACTCTCTTTCTCACCTCACTATCGCAGCCCCATTTTCCTGCACAGTTGACCCCAGGTACTTGAATTCACCAACTTTCTTTATGTCTGCTCCTTGCATCTTCACTACACTCTCATCCCCATTCTCATTGATGCACATGTATTCTGTTTTGCTACTGCTCACCTTCATTCCTCTTCGTTCCAATGCATACCTCCATCTCTCCAAACCCAACTCAACCTCCTTTCTACTTTCACCACATATCACAATATCTTCTGCAAACATCATGTTCCATGGTGACTCTTGCCTCACTTCGTCTGTCAAGCTATCCATCACTATGGCAAACAAAAAAGGACTCAAAGCAGATCTTTGATGGAGTCCCACCTTCACCTTGAACCATTCAGTCATTCCAACTGCATACCTCACTGCTGTTTCACTGTTCTCATACATGTCTTGCACCACTCTAATATACTTCTCATTCACTCCACTCTTTCTCATACAATACCATAACTCATCTTTCAGCACTCTATCGTATGCCTTCTCCAGGTCTACAAACACACAATGTAGCTTTCTCTGGCCTTCTCTGTACTTCTCCATTAACATTCTTAGAGCAAAAATTGCATCCGATGTGCTCTTCCTTGGCATAAACCCGTACTGCTGTTCACAGATTGATACCTCTGTTCTCAATCTCGCCTCCAGTACCCTTTCCTATAGCTTCATGGTGTGGCTCATCAATTTTGGGATGGGGCAACAAAAGACTGGAATCCAGCCACTGGGGGTGCATAATCGTACTCTTGGTGCCGGTCCCAAGCCCAGATAAATTGGAGAGGGTTGCGTCAGGAAGGGCATCCGGTGTAAAACTGTGCCAAATCTAACATGCTGAATGAAAACAGTATCTGTGATGGTATGAGGGTGCATTAGTGCACATGACATGGGTAGCTTGTACATCTGAGAAGGCATCATTAATGCTGAATGATATATACACGTTTCGGAGCAATATGCTGCCATCTAGACAGAATCTTTTTCAGGGAAAGCCTTTCTTGCATGCAGAGATTTCTCCAGATTCTTTGAATTTTTTCACAGAGATCACAATTTTTCCCATTCTGATGTTTGAAATGAACATGAACTGAAGATCTTGATTTGTATCTGCATGATTTTATGCATTGTACTGCTGTCAAGGGATTGGCTGATATTATGTACCATGGATGATGTGATCCCCAAATTCTTTGCAATTTTACACTGAGGAATGTTAAACTGTTGCACTCTTTGCCTACGCAGTCTTTCACAGAGCGGGGAACCCCTCCCCATCTTTACTTCTGAGAGACTCATCCTCTCTGAGATGCTCTTTTTATACCCAATCATGTTACTGACGTATTGCCAAATAATCAAATTAGGTTTTTTTGTTTGTTTGTTTCTTGAGGGTTTTTTTTGTCTTTAACATGACAACTTTTCCAGTCTTTTGTTGCCCCGTCCCAACATTTTTGAAACTACATATAAACTGTATATAATTTCTCAGGGGCAGCATGGTGGTGTAGTGGTTAGTGCTGTCGCCTCACAGCAAGAAGGTCCGGGTTCGAGCCCCGTGGCTGACGAGGGCCTTTCTGTGTGGAGTTTGCATGTTGTCCGCGTGGGTTTCCTCCGGGTGCTCCGGTTTCCCCCACAGTCCAAAGACATGCAGGTTAGGTTAACTGGTGACTCTAAATTGACCGTAGGTGTGAGTGTGAATGGTTGTCTGTGTCTATGTGTCAGCCCTGTGATGACCCGGCGACTTGTCCAGGGTGTACCCCGCCTTTCGCCCATAGTCAGCTGGGATAGGCTCCAGCTTGCCTGCAACCCTGTAGAACAGGATAAAGCGGCTAGAGATAATGAGATGAGATAATTTCTCAGTTTCAACATTTGATATTTTTTCTTTGTACAACCCCAATTCCAAAAAAGTTGGGACAAAGTACAAATTGTAAATAAAAATGGAATGTAATGATGTGGAAGATTCAAAATTCCATATTTTATTCAGAATAGAACATAGATGACATATCAAATGTTTAAACTGAGAAAATGTATCATTTAAAGAGAAAAATTAGGTGATTTTAAATTTCATGACAACACCACATCTCAAAAAAGTTGGGACAAGGCCAAGTTTACCACTGTGAGACATCCCCTTTTCTCTTTACAACAGTCTGTAAACGTCTGGGGACTGAGGAGACAAGTTGCTCAAGTTTAGGGATAGGAATGTTAACCCATTCTTGTCTAATGTAGAATTCTAGTTGCTCAACTGTCTTAGGTCTTTTTTGTCGTATCTTCTGTTTTATGATGCGCCAAATGTTTTCTATGGGTGAAAGATCTGGACTGCAGGCTGACCAGTTCAGTACCTGGACCCTTCTTCTACGCAGCCATGATGCTGTAATTGATGCAGTATGTGGTTTGACATTGTCATGTTGGAAAATGCAAGGTCTTCCCTGAAAGAGATGTCGTCTGGATGGGTATGTTGCTCTAGAACCTGGATATACCTTTCAGCATTGATGGTGTCTTTCCAGATGTGTAAGCTGCCCATGCCACACGCACTAATGCAACCCCATGCCATGAGAGATGCAGGCTTCTGAACTAAGCGCTGATAACAACTTGGGTCATCCTTCTCCTCTTTAGTCTGAATGACACGGCGTCCCTGATTTTCATAAAGAACTTCAAATTTTGATTCGTCTGACCACAGAACAGTTTTCCACTTTGCCACAGTCCATTTTAAACGAGCCTTGGCCCAGAGAAGACGTCTGCGCTTCTGGATCATGTTTAGATACGGCTTCTTCTTTGAACTATAGAGTTTTAGCTGGCAACGGCGGATGGCACAGTGAATTGTGTTCATAGATAATGTTCTCTGGAAATATTCCTGAGCCCATTTTGTGATTTCCAATACAGAAGCCTGCCTGTATGTGATGCAGTGCCGTCTAAGGGCCCGAAGATCACGGGCACCCAGTATGGTTTTCCGGCCTTGACCCTTACGCACAGAGATTCTTCCAGATTCTCTGAATCTTTTGATGATATTATGCACTGTAGATGATGATATGTTCAAACTCTTTGCAATTTTACACTGTCGAACTCCTTTCTGATATTGCGCCACTATTTGTCGGCGCAGAATTAGGGGGATTGGTGATCCTCTTCCCATCTTTACTTCTGAGAGCCGCTGCCACTCCAAGATGCTCTTTTTATACCCAGTCATGTTAATGACCTATTGCCAATTGACCTAATGAGTTGCAGTTTGGTCCTCCAGCTGTTCCTTTTTTGTACCTTTAACTTTTCCAGCCTCTTATTGCCCCTGTCCCAGCTATTTTGAGATGTGTTGCTGTCATGAAATTTAAATGAGCCAATATTTGGCATGAAATTTCAAAATGTCTCACTTTCGACATTTGATATGTTGTCTATGTTCTATTGTGAATACAATATCAGTTTTTGAGATTTGTAAATTATTGCATTCCGTTTTTATTTACAATTTGTACGTACTTTGTCCCAACTTTTTTGGAATCGGGGTTGTACTATTTTCTCTTTTTACTGAAATTTTGCACAGCATCCTGACTTTTTTGGGGTTCTAGATATAGATCTTATTATTCATAGTCTTGCACAGGTCTTAACCCCTTTGAACTTTTCAACATTTTGTCATAACTTATTTGGGGAATATGTAGGGGAAATTAATATAATTTGCCAAATTATTTACAAATTTTAAAAAATGGAATTGCAGAAGTCTTTAGCCCATTTGCTGTGAAACCTTTAAATTAATTCCTTTAGGAAGAGATGTGAGTGGAATTTTGTAGTTTGCTCGTGAAGAATTGTGCATCGTTAGCAATGTATCTTGTCAGTAGCTGAGTTTATGGCCTTGAGTTTATTGCTCTATTTTGCCCTCTAGTGGAATAACAGAGATCCGGTTTTTGTTTTTGTTGGGGGTTTTTTTTGTTTGTTTTTCAGTCTTTCAATTCGGGCGGCACGGTGGTGTAGTGGTTAGCGCTGTCGCCTCACAGCAAGAAGGTCCGGGTTCGAGCCCCGTGGCCGGCGAGGGCCTTTCTGTGCGGAGTTTGCATGTTCTCCCCGTGTCCGCGTGGGTTTCCTCCGGGTGCTCCGGTTTCCCCCACAGTCCAAAGACATGCAGGTTAGGTTAACTGGTGACTCTAAATTGACCGTAGGTGTGAATGTCAGTGTGAATGGTTGTCTGTGTCTATGTGTCAGCCCTGTGATGACCTGGCGACTTGTCCAGGGTGTACCCCGCCTTTCGCCCGTAGTCAGCTGGGATAGGCTCCAGCTTGCCTGCGACCCTGTAGAAGGATAAAGCGGCTAGAGATAATGAGATGAGATGAGTCTTTCAATTCAATCACAGTCTACAAGAAGATTTTTGTTTCAAAAATAAATTCTAAGTTAATTTAATGGATCAGATTATAATCTTTATTGGCCCAGTCCCACCCCTGGTTTACACATTATTAAAATCTGTTCTACTATATATACACTCACCGGCCACTTTAATAGGACCTTGTTCTTGATTCTAAGATTCCTGTTCTTGGCTGCAGGAGTGGAACCCAATGTAGTCTTCTGCTTTTGCATGCTGAGATGCTTTTCTACTCACCACAGTTGTAAAGAGTGATTATATGAGTTACTATATCCTTCCTGGCAGCTCTAACCAATCTGGCCCGTTTCCTCTGACCTCTCTTATCAACAAGGTGTTTCCACCCACTGAACTGTTGCTCACTCAATGTTTTTTTTTTTTTTTCTCACCATTCTATGTAAACTGTAGAGACTGTTGTGTGTGAAAACCCTCAGGAGATCAGCAGTTTCTGAAATGCTCACACCAGTCCATTTGGCACCAACACCCATGTCACAGTGGAAGTCACAGAAATCACAACTTTTCCCATTCTGTTGAACATTACCTGAAGCAATGGATTTGTAACTGCATGATTTTATGCATTGTCCTGCTGTCAAGGGATTGGCTGATTAGAGAACTGCATAAAACAACAGGTGGATGGATGTTCCTAATAAAGTGGTGATGTTGTGGTGACTAGTTTTCAATTGGCCAGTTGTTCAGATGTATTTTTATTCACTGATATCAGGATATTCTTTTAGCTATTGTGATGGTGTGTGTGTGTGTGGTGGGAAAAACTATTCTTGGTATCAGCTACTAATTACTCATGAGGAGAGGGCGAGTGTGTGTGTGTGTGTTTACCACTCGACAGGTTCTAACATAGCACATTAATCAACTGAACACCTGCAAGCACACACACACACACACACACACACACACACACACACACACACGGATGCATGCATGCATGCATATGACAGTTACCAAGCCTCCAATGACATGTCCTGTTGCCTCACACACACTTTACTGGTTTTTTGGACATGTTACTCCCCTGAGTGCTATGATCCAGTAGATTGAAACAGTGATTAAGTGGCATATTACAAAGGAATGATGCGGACTTTAGGTAGTGGACACACAGACACACACACAGCTTCTGTGTACTCATAGCTATTATTTATGTTGTTTGCTCCACAGTATAACAGTGTCTGTGTGTCAGAGTGTGGGCATTTGTTCATTGTTGATGTTCCTGGTGTGTGCTGTCAGGACTGTCCTCAGCTGGTGCGCTCTGAGGAGATTCTGATCCCAGCCGGAGAAGTGAAGCCTATCACGCTGAAGGCCCGGAACCTTCCACAGCCTCAGTCGGGTCAGCGCGGCTATGAGTGTGTGCTGCACATCCAGGGGGTCAGCCACCGAGTCACAGCTCTGCGCTTCAACAGCTCCAGTGTACAGTGCCAGAACAGCTCGGTATGACACACACATACATACACACACACACACACACACACACACACAGAGTGCGGCCCGTACCCTATAAAGTGTGCCTCTACATCTGTTCCTAATGACTGCACCTGTGTACACCTCATGACATTAAAATCCTCCACTGTTCTGCAGTCAGCACTTCCTTTGTTTTCTCTTTGCTGGAATGATCATGCTGAATTAAAGTCGAAATAAAATCTACTAAATTTACTACATCCTAAATGAGAACAAACAAAACAGTTCACTAGAGCTGAACAGTGAATCATATTTAATCTTGTGATTAGTTTTATTTTATCATTAAATTAATCACAGTCAGAGTCGAAGGGATCAGATGTTGCCGAGTTGAACTGATCCTGTCTAACTGCATTATTTATCATTTTAAATACATACTACAGACGTAAATGTGTTGGGGGTTTTTTTAGCTGTAAAATAAATGATAAGAAACACATAAATGATGGGGTTATACTGACAAAATTTTTATAAAACCATAAAAAATCTGCATTTTATGGGTTAAAAATGACTAAAAACGCCATCTCGTGGTTAACATCAAATTGCAAGGCTGATGCTGATGTAGAGTAAACCGTTTGGTACTTCTCTACATCATGAAATCGGTCTTTTAAAAATAATGTTAATGTCCTAAAAAGAGGTGGGTGGTTCACCTCCGCCAGGCCCCGCCCTTGTGTGGGAGTCTGTGAAACTGCATTAATTTTCAAATATATGATGATCAAGACTGATCATTCAAAGAAGTTTACACTCCCATTTTCACCTCTCTCTCTCTCTCTCTCTCTCTCTCTCTCTCTCTCTCTGCAGTATCTGTATGAGGGTATGAGGATTAGTGAGCTGCCGGTGGATTTCTCTGTGGTGTGGAACGGCAACTTCATCATCGATAATCCTGAGAACATCAGAGGTAACCCTCTGAAAGACCTCCCCTCTTAACTCAGCAATCTCAAGAATTATCAACGTTTTCTTTTCCAAACACAACTCAAACTGATGTCTGTTTACTCGAGACTTTATATGAGAATTTATATTTTTTACGTTACCATAATGTTGTGTAGATCAGACTTATTGTTTCTGAGGGAACCAAAACTAAGGAAAGCTGCTGAACTGTACTGAATTCCAATCCCTGATCTTGTCAATAATCACTTACATTATAGTGTCTCCTCAGGTAAAAGTAATTCAGCTCAAATAAGGCTTTAATGGGATTTTGGACATATTTAGGACTTATAGATCTCACAGCAGGACCGCAGTGTCCTCTCTGTTGTGCTTATTAAGCGTGATAATGGACACCTCCTGTTCCCTACAGTGCATCTGTACAAGTGTGGCGCTCAGAGAGACAGCTGTGGCATGTGCCTGAAGGCGGAAAGGAAGTTCCAGTGTGGCTGGTGCAGTATGGAGGGCCGCTGCACCCTACAGCACCACTGTCCTCTGATCAACCCTTACACCAACCGCTGGCTAAATCTAGCCACCTCTAATGTCAAGTGCACCAACCCACGTATCACTGAGGTCAGGAAACCCGTCTGTTCTCTTCACTAATTAGAAATGGATGAACTGCTAACCCGGACCACTTAGTATATTTTTATACAATACTGTAGTGAATTCTTTAAATTGTTACCCCCCTACATAGACAAAGAAACATACTTTTTCTTTATAGTTCAGTGTAAAGTCACCATCATACATTACCTTTGTGTGAGCATTCAATATTTAACATTTTTTAAAAAATGCCCAGTGAAAAAAGCTTAGGTTTTGTTGAATAACCCCGTAGTTGTATTTAGGTGTTTTGGCGCTCCAGGTAAAATTTGGTCCAGATACACCTCTTCCTTAATGAGTGACAGTTCAGTGACTTCTCAGTTTTGACACTAGGTGGTGCTTTTCCTTGTGTTATTCAGCAGAACTGCTCGCGCTCCTGCCAACGCAGGCGTCAGTGCGTGGACACATCCCCTCCAGTAAACTTCTGTTCCCATACCATGTGATTGCACATGCCGTAAATCAGCCCTGGTTATCGTAAAAGCACCAGTCAAGTTTTATCGGAAACAGGAATGTGGTGCTGTTATAGGAAAATAATCTATATGACATGGTGGTGTGATGAGGCCTGACATGAAGCAAAGTTACTGTTACTGCTCTGACATTTTATTATGTTTTATCCCTCTACAGGCCAGCAATTTGAAAAAAAAAAAACATTGACAGCACATCTTTTTTTAATGACAGAATTAAAGAAAGACGCATCATACTTTTTATCCATTCATAGTTATGTGTAAAGGGGTGACTCTCCCTTCATAAGGTTCCAGTTCCTAGTATTTGTTTTGAAATCATGTGACTGTTACTCTGTTAGCTTTCTGAGCAGCAAAACCTCCATAGATTCATTGTTAGTGATCCTTTCGAAATCCAGCTTGAATTTTTTTCTTAATCTATGCGTCATTACAAATTGGCCTAGTGGTTAGCTAGCTCATGAGTTCTACTCATGGTCAGATCATACCAAAGACCATCATAAAAATGGTACCTACTGCCATCTGGTGAGGCACTCCACAATACAGATGAAAGTACGGAGTCAAACTCTCACAGTTACGAGAGGACCAGCTCCCCACTGTAACATTAGCTATGTAATAGGTGAGAGGCAAGCAGGGCAGCATGGTGGTGCAGTGATTAGCACTGTCGCCTCACAGCAAGAAGGTTCTGGGTTTGACCCTCACGGCTGACGGGAGTCTTTCTGTGTGGAGGTTGCATGTTGCATCAGGAAGGGCATCCGGTGTAAAAACTATGCCAAATCAAATATGTGGAACAGATCTGCTGTGATGACCCCTAACAAAAACAGCTGTGAGGCGACAGTGAAAGAGGCTAAGGGCAATAGAAATGGAGATTGGCACCACCTGGTGTGCCTTAAAGGCCTGTTTAGTACTTGGATGGGAGACTGCCTGGGAAGACCAGGTCCTGGCACAGGAAGGACTTCGACAGGTCATCCGTGGATGTTTTGAACAGAATATGCCTAATATTTTCTTTCCTTCGTGGCAGCCCGTGAAACGGTCAAGGCCAGTTCGAAAATGGAATGGACCAGCCGAAAGAATTTAAAATATAACTATTTTAACAAACTATCGACAATTTCATGTTACAATTCATGATCTGTGGTTGTGGATATCAGTGCATTGCTGCAGATTGTTTTGAAGCCGGTGGAATATACATAGATGTGAAAATGGTGACTCGCTATTTGGTGGAGGGGATTCTGGCATGGGTGACCCGCCCCTTTAATATCCATAAAACAAGTTATATAATATCCATGTTATAACAATTATAAACAGTCCCTCTGTCAGGAGTCTTTCTTTTACCTCTTTTTTGAAGTTAATAAGAAAAATAAACAAAGCTTGCCATATTAACAAGACACTCAGAGCCCTCTGTCCTGGAGACATTACCATGCCACAACGCTGTGACTGTTATAAAGTGCTCACACTGGAGACTCCTTCCAAAGTTGCAAATTGCTTACATATTATAATCAAGACACACAAACACACACACACACACACACACACACACACACATATATATATATATCAAAAAGTCCTTCCCACACCATGTGGCACATAGGGCGACACCGATCTCCATTTCCATAGCCCTCAGCCTCTCGCCTATTACATAGCTAGGGTTACAGTGGGAGGCTAGTCCTCTGGTAACCATGAGAGGCAGACACACTAACCACCTAGGCCACTCACCAGTTTATATATATTCCCCACTCACTCCTCCTTTGGGTGGAGTTTGAGGGTCCTGTGCAGTATCTTAGCTGTTCCTAGGACTGCACATTTCTGGACAGAGATCTCGGATGTTGTTCCTGGGATCTGTTGGAGCCACTCTCCCAGTTTGGGGGTCACTGCATCAAGGGCTCCTATCACCATGGGGACCACTGTTGTCTTCATCTTCCACATCTTTTCTAGTTCTTCTTTCACCCCTTGATACTTCTGGAGCTTCTCGCGTTCCTTTTCCCTGATGTTATTGTCACTTGGTATTGCCACATCTATCACCACGGCCTTGTTCTCCTGTTTGTCCACCACTACAATGTCTGGGTGGTTAGCCATTACCAGTTAGTCTGTCTGTATCTGGAAGTCCCACAGGATCTTACCTTGGTCATTCTCAATCACCTTTGGAGGTGTGTCCCACTTTGACCTTGGGACTTCCAGTCCATACTCGGCACAGATGTTAATATACACTATGATGTTTCTGTACACCACTTGGTTATGGCGTTCCATGTACACACTTCCTGCTCGCATCTTATACCCTGCTGTTATGTGCTGGGTTTCCAGTGGGATGGGCTCTGCACTCAGCACTCGACTTTTACAGACTTTCCCTTGAAGATGGCGTCTGGAAAAGAACAACTTCAGGTAAGGTACTGGCTTTGTATTTACTCTTCTACACACTCTGTCTGTGCACTTGCAGAGCTAGGGACACTTCGTTTTGTTTGTAGGAACCCTCTACTCACTTCCACAGAACTGTCATATTGTTTTGAGCTTTGCAATGGTTTTAAAACTACCATTTTGTATCGGCAAAAAGACATGCCCCTCGCACTGCCGTGTTAGCGCTTTCCGGTTGAAATTGCAAAAAACGAACTGTCTCAAAACACATCCGATTGACATGATTGTGGTAGTAACTCAACGTATGCACTCCCAATAATGCGAAAATAGACCTAGAAAGCATATGTCTCTGGATTATTCCTTTAACTTTATGCCTTTTGGAGATCATTTCATCTTCAACTTGCACTCTTCAATTGTACAAAACAAAAATAATACACAAATCCTGCAGAAAACGTTGAAAAGAAATGTGTCATCTTTACCTTTATGCCTTTTTAGTGATCATTTCATCTTCTGCTCACTTAACTATTCACAGGAACAGACATTTTCAGTAAGGGTGCCCAAACTTTTGCATGCCACTATATATATATATATATATATATATATATATATATATATATATATATATATATAATATTCAATTTTAAACAACACAATACTAAAGTTTGAACTTAGGATGAGTTCAGAAATCAATATTTGGTGCAATAACCCTGACATTTAATCACAGATTTCATGTGTCTTGGCATGCTCTCCATCAGTCTTTCACATTGCTCTTGGGTGACTTTATGCCACTCTTGGCACAAAAATTCAAATAGCTCAGCTTTGTTTGATGGCTTGTGACCATCCATCTTCCTCTTGATCACATTCCAGAGGTTTTCAGTGGGATTCGGGTCTGGAGATTGGGCTGGCCATGACATGGTCTTGATCTTATAGTCCTCCATCCACACCTTGATTGACTTGGCTGTGTGGCATGGAGCATTGTCCTGCTGGAAAACTCAATCTTCAGAGTTAGGGAATATTGTCAGAGCAGAAGGAAGCAAGTTTTCTTCTAGTATAACCTTGTACATGGCTTGATTCATGTGTCCTTCACAATCAAAATATGTCCCATTCCAGCCTTGCTGAAGTACCTCCAGATCATCACCAATCCTCTACCAAATTTCACAATGGGTGTGAGACACTGTGGCTTGTAGGCCTCTCCAGGTCTCCGTCTAACCATTAGATAACCAGGTGATGGGAAAAGCTGAAAATTGGACTCATCGGAGAAGATGACCTTCCTCCAGTCTTCTCCAGTCCAATCCTTATGGTCTTTAGCAAACCTCAGCCTGGGTCTTCTTTGCTTCTCGCTGATGATGGGCTTTTTTCTCCCTTTGCATGACTTCAACCCTGCCTAGAGGAGCTGGGTTTGAACTGTCCTTACTATGCATTTAATTCCAGCTGTCACTTGCCATTTGTTTTTGTAGGTCACTTGATGTCATCCTACGGTTGTTCAGTGACATTCGAAGGAGTTGACGATCATCCCTGTCAGTGGAGAGTCATTTTCACCCTCTGCAAGTCTGTAACTTTGTTGTTCCCAATGTCTGCTCCTTGACCTTGTTCTTAAGAACTGCAGTCTTTGAAATTGAGGATGAAAGCAACCTGACACTCACTGCATCCCTCTGCCAGTAAAGCCAGAATTTAACCCTGGGTCATTCCATGCCAAATCAACAAATATATGCTCGACCATCTCAGATTTCAATGAAATTTGGAGGGCTCAGAGATACTATTAAAAGAAGTTAATCCCCAAAACTTGAGCTTCCTATCACCAATAGTTTCAGAGATACAGGCATTTGAAGTTTTCGATTTTTTTGTTTTTTGCTCAAAACATACATATTTCAAAGTGCAATATAATCTTTATTATGCAAGATAGAAACCTAAAATTTTGCACAGAGAGACTCAATGTCTTGTACTACAAGCTTCAACTTAGAATTCCAATGGTCATTGTATATTAGATGGTGATTTTAACAAGGAAATTAAAAAGACAAATTTGCATTTTTTGCATTTTTAACTCATTCTGGAAGCTTGCCTGTGGCAGTAATGCTTAAACTAAGAATGTTATTCAAATCTACACAGAAATATCTACCAATTTCAGTTTTACCAAGTCTCCACTATTCCTAGTTTGTCTGTAATAGGGTTTTGAAATTCGCCGATTTCTAAAACATGCCATTTTCAGTAGCAAGAAATCCAATGTGGGATAGCAGTGAGGAACTTGTAAATTTTTTTCAGTAATCCCCAAGACCCATATTTTATATTTCCAAATTTTTGTTCTGTGTCTCTCAAGTATTTTTAAACTACAGGGGTTTAAAAAATCCATTTTCACCAAATTCGAATTTTTGATATATTTTCATATAACTGATATTTGAGGGTTAATAAATGCTTCAATAAGGCTCAAGTAGGTTAGGAGACATGTTTCTTCCTCAATTTTAAATAAAATTTCAATTAATGCTCAGTATTAATAATTTGTAAATTGATTTTAATCTAAGACTGTGTAACATTAGCAATCAATGACCAGCTATTGTGTACCAGTCAACAGCCAGCCTTATCAGTATCAACACAGCACAATAGGTGACCTTTGATACCAGAACAGGTGGCTCATATCTTATAGTTTTAGAGTCTGTAAACTGCATACTTGTTCAGATAGCATTATATTGCTTGGATTATATTAAATGCATTGTAATACAGAGTAGAGGTCTGCGCGGGACAGAATTTTAAAAAGACAAATTTGCATTTTTTGCATTTTTAATTCATTTGGAGCAAATTTCATTAATTAAACCGAGAACTGAACTTGAGAACTATACTGAGAGAGTGTATTTAACTTACAATTTCTGTTGTATGTTAGTTTATGGCAGTCAGAATCTTTCTTTAGTCCAATTCCTATAGAACAGGGAGGAAGTTCAGCCATTTCTAGATGTCTAAGAACAAACTCATTTATACTGATCTCAAATTGAAAGCAACTACAATTAAATTCCCTAGTCAACTATTCAAAATATCCAATCCTTGCAAAGAAACACATTCAGTTAATAACATTGGTAAATTTTCTCAGTGCTCTGTATTACAATGTATTTAATATAATCCAAGCAATATAATGTTATCTGAGCAAGTATGCAGTTTACAGACTCTAAAACTATAAGATATGAGCCACCTGTTCTGGTATCAAAGGTCACCTATTGTGCTGTGTTGATACTGATAAGGCTGGCTGTTGACTGGTACACAATAGCTGGTCATTGATTGCTAATGTTACACAGTCTTAGATTAAAATCAATTTACAAATAATTAGTACTGAGCATTAATTGAAATTTTATTTAAAATTGAGGAAGAAACATGTCTCCTAACCTACTTGAGCCTTATTGAAGCATTTATTATCCCTCAAATATCAGTTATATGAAAATATATCAAAAATTCGAATTTGGTGAAAATGGATTTTTTAAACCCCTGTAGTTTAAAAATACTTGAGAGACACAGAACAAAAATTTGGAAATATAAAATGTGGGTCTTGGGGATTACTGAAAAAAATTTACAAGTTCCTAACTGCTATCCCACATTGGATTTCTTGCTACTGAAAATGGCATGTTTTAGAAATCGGCGAATTTCAAAACCCTATTACAGACAAACTAGGAATAGTGGAGACTTGGTAAAACTGAAATTGGTAGATATTTCTGTGTAGATTTGAATAACATTCTTAGTTTAAGCATTACTGCCACAGGCAAGCTTCCAGAATGAGTTAAAAATGCAAAAAATGCAAATTTGTCTTTTTAATTTCCTTGTTAAAATCACCATCTAATATACAATGACCATTGGAATTCTAAGTTGAAGCTTGTAGTACAAGACATTGCGTCTCTCTGTGCAAAATTTTAGGTTTCTATCTTGCATAATAAAGATTATATTGCACTTTGAAATATGTATCTCATCTCATTATCTCTAGCCACTTTATCCTTCTACAGGGTCGCAGGCAAGCTGGAGCCTATCCCAGCTGACTATGGGCGAAAGGCGGGGTACACCCTGGACAAGTCGCCAGGTCATCACAGGGCTGACACATAGACACAGACAACCATTCACACTCACATTCACACCTACGGTCAATTTAGAGTCACCAGTTAACCTAACCTGCATGTCTTTGGACTGTGGGGGAAACCGGAGCACCCGGAGGAAACCCACGCGGACACGGGGAGAACATGCAAACTCCGCACAGAAAGGCCCTCGCCGGCCCCGGGGCTCGAACCCAGGACCTTCTTGCTGTGAGGCGACAGCGCTAACCACTACACCACCGTGCCGCCCGAAATATGTATGTTTTGAGCAAAAAACAAAAAAAATCGAAAAAATTCAAATGCCTGTATCTCTGAAACTATTGGTGATAGGAAGCTCAAGTTTTGGGGATTAACTTCTTTTAATAGTATCTCTGAGCCCTCCAAATTTCATTGAAATCTGAGATGGTTGAGCATAACCTCTTGTTGATTTGGCATGGACGGACCCCCCTTCTTTTTCTCAAACAAAACTTTTCTTTTTAACACTTTTGGCATGATGAATAGATATTTTTGTATGCCAATTAAATTTAAGGTACTACTAGCACTTTTTTTGCTATATTGCAAGAGGATATTGATAACCACAGCAGTGGTTTTTATACTTCTCGTTAAATAATATTTGGTTCATGTGCTCATCTAATCAGGACCTCATTAATTAATGAGGTGTGTTTGTGTTGGAATTTCAGCACAAACACTGGAATGAAATGTTTGCCATACATAGAAATGCTGATTTAAGAAAAAAATTGAAGTAGACTCTCAATTTATATATATATATATATATATATATATATATATATATATATATATATATATATATATATATATATATTTTTTGGCTGCTCCTGATTAGGGGTCACCACAGCAGATCTTTTGTCTCCATTGCTCCCTGTCTTCCGCTTCCTTCTCTACCACACCTGCCACTTTCATGTTCTCTCTCACCACATCCATGTATCTCCTCTTTGGCCTTCCTTGTTTTCGTTTGCCTGGCAGCTCCATCCTCAACATTCTCCTTCCCACATGCCCTGCATCTCTTCTCAGGATGTGCCCATACCATCTCAGTCTCACCTCTCTTCACTTAATTCCCAAGCTCTCCACATGTGCTGTCCCTCTGATGTGCTCGTTCCTTATCCTGTCCAACCTTGTCACTCCCATCGCAAACCTTAACATCCTCAACTCTGCCACATCCAACTTTGCCTCCTGTCTCTTCGGTACGGGTACGGTCTCCAATCCATACATCACAGCTGGTCTCACTACTCTCTTATACATCTTACCTTTCACTTTTGCTGGGACTTTCCTATCACACATGACTCCCAAAATCCTTCTCCAACTGCTCCACCCTGCCTGCACTCTCTTTCTCACCTCACTATCGCAGCCCCCATTTTCCTGCACAGTTGACCCCAGGTACTTGAATTCACCAACTTTCTTTACGTCTACTCCTTGCATCTTCACTACACTCTCATCCCCATTCTCATTGATGCACATGTATTCTGTCTTGCTACTGCTCACCTTCATTCCTCTTTGTTCCAATGTATACCTCCATCTCTCCAAACCCAACTCAATCTCCTTTCTACTTTCACCACAAATCACAATATCATCCGCAAACATCATGTTCCATGCCTCACTTCGTCCGTCAAGCTATCCATCACTATGGCAAACAAAAAAGGACTCAAAGCAGATCCTTGATGGAGTCCCACCTTCACCTTGAACCATTCAGTCGTTCCAACTGCACACCTCACTGCTGTTTCACTGTTCTCATACATGTCTTGCACCACTCTAATATACTTCTCATTCACTCCACTCTTTCTCATAAAATACCATAACTCATCTCTTGGCACTCTATCGTATGCCTTCTCCATGTCTACAAACACACAATGTAGCTTTCTCTGGCCTTCCCTGTACTTCTCCATTAACATTCTTAAAGCAAAAATTGCATCTGACTTGCTCTTCCTTGGCATAAACCCATACTGCTGTTCACAGATTGCTACCTCTCTTCTCAATCTTGCCTCCCATACCCTTTCCCATAGCTTCATGGTGTGGCTCATCAATTTTATTCCTCTGTAATTACTGCAGCTCTGTACATCTCCCTTATTCTTGTATATTGGGACTAGCACACTCTTTCTCCATTCATTTGGCATTTTCTCATTCTCTAGGATCTTATTAAACAACCTCGTGAGGAACTCCACAGCCGTCTCACCTAAACATCTCCAAGCCTCAATCGGGATACCATCTGGTCCTACTGCTTTCCCAGTCTTCATTCTTTTCATGGCTGCCCTCACCTCATCCTTACTAACCAACTCTGCTTCCTGATTTGCTGTCTCCAATGAATCTGACCTTTTCTCTCTTGGATTCTCTTCATTTAATAAATCCTCAAAGTACTCTTTCCACTTTCTTAATACACTCTCTTTGTTTGTCAGCACATTTCCATTTACATCTTTCATCACTCTTACCTGCTGTACAGCCCTCGCTTCCCTGTTTCTCTGCCTAGCTAGTCTGTACAGGTCTTTCTCTCCTTCTTTGATCTCCAGTCTTTCGTACAACTCCTGGTATGCATCTGCTTTCACCTTCACTACCGCTCTTTTTGCCTTCTGTCTTGTCTCTCTGTATAACCTCCTGCTTTCCTAGTCTCTCTGCTCGTCCCAATTCTTCTTTGCTAGCCTCTTCTCTTTTATAATTTCCTGCACTTCTTTGTTCCACCACCATGTCTCCTTGTCCTCCTTCCCAATGACCACCCTAGCACCTTCCTTGCTTCCTCTCTTACTAGTACAGCAGTAGTATTCCAATCTTCCGGCAGACTTCCATGACCACTCAATGCTCATCCCATTTCTTCCCTAAACTCCTTCTGATGTTCAACCTCTTTTACAGGGAGTGCAGAATTATTAGGCAAGTTGTATTTTTGAGGATTAGTTTTATTATTGAAAAACAACTATGTTCTTGATGAACCCAAAAGACTCATAAATATCAAAGCTGAGTATTTTTGGAAGTTGGAGTAGGGCTTTCTTAGTTTTAGCTATCTTAGGAGGATATCTGTGTGTGCAGGTGACTATAACTGTGCATAATTATTAGGCAACTTAACAAAAAACAAACATATACCCATTTCACTCATTTATTTTCACCAGGGAAACCAATATAACAACTCAACATTCACTAATATACATTGCTGGCATTCAAAAACAAACAAAAAAAACAAATCAGTGACTAATATAGCCGCCTTTCTTTACAAGGACACTCAAAAGCCTGCCATCCATGGATTCGGTCAGTGTTTTGATCTGTTTGCGATCAACATTGCGTGCAGCAGCAACCACAGCCTCCCAGACACTGTTCAGAGATGTGTACTGTTTCCCCTCCTTGTAGATCTCACATTTGATGAGGGACCACAGGTTTTCTATGGGGTTCAGATCAGGTGAACAAGGAGGCCACGTCATTAATCTTTCTTCCTTTAGACCCTTTCTGGCCAGCCATGCTGTGGAGTACTTGGATGCGTGTGATGGAGCATTGTCCTGCATGAAAATCATGTTTTTCTTGAAGGATGCTGACTTCTTCCTGTACCACTGCTTGAAGAAGGTGTCTTCCAAAAACTGACAATAGGACTGGGAGTTGAGCTTGACGCCATCCTCAACCCGAAAAGGTCCCACAAGCTCATCTTTGATGATACCAGCCCATACCAGTACCCCACCTCCACCTTGCTGGCATCTGAGTCGGACTGGAGCTCTCTGCCCTTTGCTGATCCAGCCACGAGCCCATCCATCTGGCCCATCAAGACTCTCTCTCATTTCATCTGTCCATAAGACCTTAGAAAAATCAGTCTTGTGATACTTCTTGGCCCAGTCTTGACGTTTCATCTTGTGTGTCTTGTTCAGTGGTGGTCGTTTTTCAGCCTTTGTTACCTTGGCCGTGTCCCTGAGTATTGCACACCTTGTGCTTTTTGACACTCCAGTGATGTTGCAGCTCTGAAATATGGCAAAACTGGTGGCAAGTGGCATCTTGGCAGCTTCACGCTTGACTTTCCTCAGTTCATGGGCAGTTAGTTTGCGCCTTTTTTTTTCAACGCGCTTCTTGCAACCCTGTTGACTATTTTGAATGAAGCGCTTGATTGTTTGATGGTCACGCTTCAAAAGCTGGGCAATTTTAAGAGTGCTCCATCCCTTTGCAATATATGTCACTATTTTTGACTTTTCTGAGTCCGTCAAATCCCTCTTCTGACCCATTTTGCCAAAGGAAAGGAAGTTGCCTAATAATTTTGCACACCTGATATAGGGTGTTGATGTCATTAGACCACACCCCTTTTCATTACAGAGATGCACATCACCTGGTATGCTTAATTGGTAGGAGGCTTTCAAGCCTATGCAGCTTGGAGTAGGCCAACATGCATAGAGAGGGTAATGTGGTCAACATACTCATTTGCCTAATAATTCTGCACTCCCTGTACTTTCCACCACTTAATCTTCGGCTCCACTATTTCACACTTCCTCTTTTTCACTTTCAAGCTCATCCTGCACATGACTACTTGATGTTGTCTAGCTACACTCTCCCCTGCCATCACTTTACAGTCTCCAATCTCCTTCAGGTTACCCCTTCTGCAGAGTATGTAGTCCACCTGTGTAGATCTTCCTCCACTCTTAAACGTCACCCTGTGCTGCTCTTTCTTCTCGAAGTATGTATTGACTATTGCCAAATTCACCCTCTTTGAAAAATCAACCACCATTCCACATTTCTCTCTCTTACACCATATCTGCCCATCACGTCCTCATCTCCTCTGTTTCCCTCGCCAACATCTCTCATCTCATCTCATCTCATCTCATCTCATTATCTCTAGCCGCTTTATCCTTCTACAGGGTCGCAGGCAAGCTGGAGCCTATCCCAGCTGACTACGGGCGAAAGGCGGGGTACACCCTGGACAAGTCGCCAGGTCATCACAGGGCTGACACATAGACACAGACAACCATTCACACTCACATTCACACCTACGGTCAATTTAGAGTCACCAGTTAACCTAACCTGCATGTCTTTGGACTGTGGGGGAAACCGGAGCACCCGGAGGAAACCCACGCGGACACGGGGAGAACATGCAAACTCCACACAGAAAGGCCCTCGCCGGCCCCGGGGCTCGAACCCAGGACCTTCTTGCTGTGAGGCGACAGCGCTAACCACTACACCACCGTGCCGCCCCCCTCGCCAACATGTTTGTTGAAATCTGCTCCTATCAGCACGCACTCCTCCCTCGGTATACTTTCTACCACTTCATCCATCTTTTCCCAGAAAGACTCTTTCTCTTCATTCTGACATCCAACCTGTGGGGCATATGCACACACAACATTGATTACCACTCCTTGAATCTCCAACGTCATGCCTATCACTCTATCTGACACCCTCTTCACATCAATCACACTGCTGACCAACTCTCCCCTCAAAACAATACCAACACCATTTCTCTTTCCATTGACTCCATAATAAAACAACTTGCATCCATCTCCAATGTTCTTGGCCTTGCTTCCTTTCCACCTTGTCTCCTGCACACACAAAATGTCCAACTTCCTTCTTTCCATCATACCTGCTAACTCTCTCGCTCTGCCAGTCAATGTTCCCACATTCAGTGTTCCTACCCTCAATTCTAAGCTCCTTCCCTTCCATCTTTCACGCTCTCTCCTAACACGCCTCCCCCTCTCTTTCTCCTTCTCCGTTTTGGTGCAACAGTGGCACACTTTCCACCGGTACCCTGTTGACCAACAGTACCAGAGGTGGTCGTTGTTAACCTGGGCCCCGACCGATCTGGTATGGTATTTCTCTCTTCGTTCCGCATGCTAGATTTGGCACAGTTTTACGCCGGATGCCCTTCCTGACGCAACCCTCTCCAATTTATCCGGGCTTGGGACCGGCACCAAGAGTACGCTTATGCACCCCCAGTGTCTGGATTATATATATAAAATCTAAATTTAAAGGTGCACATTTTTTTTTTAAATTGTGACACAAACAATAATTAAGAT
This sequence comes from Neoarius graeffei, assembly GCF_027579695.1. Taxonomy (NCBI): domain Eukaryota; kingdom Metazoa; phylum Chordata; class Actinopteri; order Siluriformes; family Ariidae; genus Neoarius; species Neoarius graeffei. The sequence continues at coordinate 21,450,753 of NC_083581.1, read as the reverse complement.
GAAAAAAAAAAACCCAGAAATCTGGAGTGTACATAAGTATTCAAACACCCCCCCACCCCCCCACCCCCAAAAAAAGTCACTACTTTATAGAGCCACTTTTTGCTACAATTACAGCTGCAAGTCTCTTGGGATATGTCTCTATTAGCTTAGCACATCTAGCCACTGGGATTTTTGCCCATTCCTCAAGGCAAAACTGCTCCAACTCCTTCAAGTTAGATGGGTTGCGTTGGTGTACAGCAATCTTCAAGTTATGCCACAGATTCTCAATTGGATTGAGGTCTGGGCTTTGACTAGGCCATTCCAAGACATTTAAATGTTTCCCTTTAAACCATTCCAGTGTAGCTTTAGCAGTATGTTTAGGGTCATTGTCCGACTGGAATGTGAACCTTCGTCCCAGTCTCAAACCTCTGGCTGACTCAAAGAGGTTTTCCTCCAGAATTGCCATGTATTTAGTGCCATCCATCTTTCCTTCAGTCCTGACCAGCTTTCCTGTCCCTGCAGATGAAAAATATCCCCACAGCATGATGCTTCCACCACCATGTTTTACTGTAGGAATGGTGTTCTTAGGGTGTTGGATTTGCACCATACATGGCATTTCCCATGATGGCTAAAAAGATTAATTTTTGTCTCATTTGATCAGAGAATCTTCTTCCACACGTTTGGGGAGTCTGCCACAAGCTGTTGGGCAAACTCCAAGCGTGTTTTCTTAAGCAGTGACTTTTTTCTGGCCACTCTTCCATAAAGCCCCAGTCTGTGGAGTGTATGGCTTAAAGTGGTCCTATGGACAAACACTCCCATCTCCACTCTGGATCTTTGCATCTCCTTCAGTGCTATCTTTGGTGTCTTTGTTACATCTCTGATTAATGCCCTCCTTGCCTGGTCTGTGAGTTTTGGTGGGTGACCTTCTCTTGTCAGGTTTGTAGTAGTGATATATTCTTTCTATTTTGCTATAATGGATTTAATGGTGCTCCCTGGGATATTCAAAGTTTGGAATATTTTTTATAACCCAACCCTGACCTATACTTCTCAACAACTTTGTCTCTGATATCTTTGGAGTGTTGCTTGCTAAGTAGTGTAGCAGAGTCAGGGTCCTTCCAGAACATGTTGATTTATACAGACATCATGTGATTGACAGATCATGTGATACTTTGATTGCACACAGATGGATCTTAATCAACTAATTTTGTGACTTATGAAGTGAATTGGCTGGACCAGCTCTTATTTAGGGGTTTCATACGAAAGGGGATGAATACCCATGCACACTCCAGATTTCTGGGGTTGTTTTTTTTTCATGTTAATTATTGTTTGTGTCACAATAAAACAACAATTTGTACCTTTTAAGTGGTAGGCATGTTGTGTGAATCAAACGGTACTAACCCTCCAAAAATCCATTTTAATTCCAGCTTGTAATGCAGCAAAACAGGTCAAGCACCAAGGGGAATGAATACAGATTTTTACTGTACAGAGCCAAACTTGAGTCATAATGGCTAACACATATGTAGGTTAAATGTTGTAGGTTACAGGGCTACATACTACATGTAATGCAAATTCTTAAACACAGCAGTCAAGCTGAGCCTGTGCAACATGTATGCACTGTGTGTGTGTGTGTTCTCATTCTCCTCTTTCTATCTCTCCTCAAATCACTTTGCAGGAGGGAGAGCAGCTGGTGTTTGATTTCATTGAGTGACTCTCACACACACACACACACACACGTGTGTGTGTGTGTGTGTGTCACCTTCAGTCTGCTGCAAGGTCAAGAAGTTTTAGCCATCACTCTAGGGTGCAATGACCAGACTCCAGGTAGCAGCAATGAAACTTTATCCTTCTTTGCTGTGTGTGTGTGTGTGTGTGTGTGTGTGTGTGTGTGTGAGAGAGAGAGAGAGAGAGAGAGGCGAAAAAATAGAGAGAATTCTGTTGTTTAAATCATATCAAGAATTATGCAATACAATTATTAATTCAGACAGATGACAAATTAAAGGAAAATAAAAGCTGCAGATGCTAAGATGGTCTTGAAGATGCTCTGGAGGTTCATGGATACACAACACCTTACTATAGTCTTGTCACCTGTTTATTTCACTAGAATGATTCAAGTCTCGTGAGCAAGTAAAACACACACACACACACACACACACACACACACACACACACACACACACATTTGCAGACACTCTCTCTCTCTCTCTCTCTCTCACACACACACACACACACACACACACACACACCCACACACACACCCCAGAAGACATGCAAGCTGTAGTAAAGCTGTATCAGAGATCATGTTTCAGTCTGTGGTTTGACTGAGCTGAGATTATCGATACCTTGACTGGTAGGAGAACAGAAATAAGAGCCCTGTCCAACTCTCAGAGAGAGAGAGAGAGAGAGAGAGAGAGAGAGAGAGTGTGTGTGCATGCACGCAGGGAGAAAGTAAGACATGGTGTATAATTAGCATGTGTAACGCATGGCTGGACTGTGTTTGGGGTCTGGCCCAGTGCAGAACCCATACACTGAAAAATAACATCTCTTTTGGACCTGATGCTGTTCAGATAAGACAATTCAAACCTTAAAGACTTTGCCAGTAGGGCCATTTTATTATTTTTTATACACGCAATGGCCACTTTAATAGGTGCTTGTTGTTGATTCTAAGATTCCTTTTCTTGGCTGCAGGAGTGGAACCCAATGTGGTCTTCTGCTGTTGCATGCGCAGATGCTTTTCTGCTCACCACAGTTGTAAAGAGTGATTATATGAGTTACTATATCCTTCCTGGCAGCTTGAACCAATCTGGCCATTTTCCTCTGACCTCTCTTATCAACAAGGTGTTTCCACCCACAGAACTGTCACTCACTCAATGTTTTTTTTTTTGCACCAGTCTGTGTAAACCCTAGAGACTGTTGTGTGTGAAAACCCTCAGGAGATCAGCGGTTTCTGAAATACTCAAACCACTCCATTTGGCACCAATACCCATGCCACAGTGGAAGTCACAGAGATTACAACTTTTCCCATTCTGATGAAGTGATTACCTGAAGCTCTTGATTTGTATCTGCATGATTTTATGCATTATTATGCTGTCAAGCAATTGGCTGATTAGAGAACTGCATAAAACAACAGGTGAATGGGTGTTCCTAATAAAGTGGTGATGAGTGTATATTTACTAAAAAATAAAGACTAGCTGCCCAGAATACACTAATACTGACAAGATAAATGTCATCTCAATCTAATGAGTTCAATCGCTCATTGTGTTTTCACATAGATTAATGAATCTCTAGTTGTACCTACAAACCAGAATTTTAAGGTGTGTCTCTGTGATGGTCAGGAATTTGGTTTGTAGAACATGGGGTTGTTCAAATATGCAAGAGTAGACCAAGAACAAAGAGTGTGGCTTGAACAGAATAAATTCTGTGCTTCAGTATGCTCGCTATTAAACTGTATTTATCAGCTGATTTGTATACATACATGGTTATTAGCGACACTGCCACTGAGAAGAGCAATATCATGAATAATTAATAGCTTCTTTTAACAACATTCCATCCCTCCTCCAAAGCCCCATTAATATTTAAGAAGCTTTGTTGAATGGACAGAGACAGGCATTAAATGAGCCTGGGAATAATAATAAGAAGCAGAAGAGGAAGAAGCAGGACTAGTGCTGTTCCTTTGCAGTAAATAGCTTCTGTTTTGCTTGATTTTTTTTTATTCACATGAAGTGTCCATTACTGTCTGCTCATATTACTCAACAATTAAAAAGGGATATATACATATCTGAATATAATATATTTCACACAAAATCTAAAAAGCCTCAGCGAGTCGAGTTTCCCTCAGCGCTTCAGTTCTCACATCTCCGAGACACACCTGCAATCAGACAGATGCTCTTTGTTGGCTTTCCAACTATATTTTGCACAATTTGGCTTTTCAGTTGTTCAACATGTTGATGACAAATGGAGGAAATGGCAGTAAATGAAGGCTCATTTAACTTCTTTGTGACTATAAAGTTCTAAAATTGCTTCTATAAAATGAAGAAAAAAATGGAGTGAATTAAATAGTTCACACTAACGATCCTCCTGTATTTACCAATCTTAATCTACACAAACATAAAAAACAGTCGTGGGGGTCGTGGGGGTAGAAGCCTAAGCAGAGCAGCCCAGACTTCCGTCTCCCCGGCCACCTCCACCAGCTCTTCCGGGGTAATACCCAAAGCGTTCCCAGGCCAGCCGAGAGATGTAATCTCTCCAGTGTGTCCTGGGTCTGCCTCGGGGTCTCCTCCCAGTGGGGCATGCCCAGAAAACCTCCCTTGGGAGGCATCCAGGGGGCATCCTAACAAAGTGCCTGAACCACCTCAACTGACTCCTTTCGATGTGGAGCAGCAGCGGTTCTACTCTGAGTCTCTCTCCAAAGCTTCTCACCCTGTCTCTAAGGGAAAGCCCAGCCACCCTGCGGAGAAAACTCATTTCTACCACTTGTATCCACGATCTCATTCTTTCGGTCACTACCCATAGCTCGTGACCATAGGTGAGAGTGGGAACGTAGATGGACCAGTAAATTGAGAGCTTTGCCTTTTGGCTCAGCTCTCTACCACAACAGACCGGTTTAGTGTCTGCATCACTGCTGATGCTGCCCCAATCCGTCTGTCCAACTCCCACTCCCCCTTACCCTCACTCGTGAACAAAACCCCGAGATACTTAAACTCCTCCACATTAGGTAGCAACTCCCCCGTGACCTGGAGTAGGCACTCCACTCGTTTCCGGCTGAGCGCCATGGCCACAGACTTGGAGGTGCTGATCCTCATCCCAGCCGCTTCACACTCAGCTGCAAACCATCCCAGCACATGCTCTAAGTCACAGATTGATGAAGCTAACAGGACCACATCATCTGCAGAAAGCAGAGATGTGATCCTGCTGCCACCAAACTGGACACCCTCCTCCCCTTGGCTGTGCCTAGAAATTCTGTCCATAAAAGTTATGAACAGAACTGGTGACAAAGGGCAGCCCTAGCAGAGTCCCACATGCACCGGGAATGAGTCTGACTTACTGCCGGCAATGCGAACCAAACTCCTGCTCCGGTAATACAGGGTCCAAATGGCCCACAGTAGTGGGCCCTGGACCCCATACTCCCAAAGCACCCCCCACAGGGCACCATGAGGGACATGGTCGTAAGCCTTCTCCAGGTCCACAAAACACCCTCCAGTACCCTTGCAAGGGTAAAGAGCTGGTCCAGTGTTCCACAACCAGGACGAAAACTGCATTGTTCCTCCTGAATCCGAGGTTCGACTATCAACCGGACTCTCCTCTCCAGCACCCCAGCATAGGCTTTCCCAGGGAGGCTGAGAAGTGTGATCCCCCTATAATTGGAACACACTCTCCAGTCCCCCTTTTTAAAAAGGGGTACCACCACCCCAGTCTGCCAATCCAGAGGCAGTGTCCCAAACCTCCACACAATGTTGAAGAGGCGTGTCAGCCAAGATAGCCCAACAACATCCAGTGCCTTCAGGAACTCAGGATGAATCTCATCCACCCCCGGAGCCCGGCCACCAAGGAGCTTTTTAACCACCTCAGCAACCACAGTCCCTGTGATGGGCGAGTCCTTCCAAGCACCCTCAGACTCTGCATCCTCCTCGGGCAACATGAAGGTGGGATTGAGAAGATCCTCAAAGTATTCCTTCCATCATTGAACGATGTCCCCAGTTGAGGTCAACAGCACTCCATCCTTGCTGTAAACAGTAGGGACAGAGCACTGCTTCCCCTTTCTGAGCCTGGACAGTTTGCCAGAATCTCTTTGAGGCTGACCAAAAGTCACTTTCCATGGCCTCACCAAACTCCTCCCACACCCAAGTTTTTGCTTCAGTGACTGCCTGAGCCGCATTCCGCTTGGCCTGTTGGTATCTGTCAGCTGCCTCTGGAGACCCACAGGCTAACCAAGCCCAAAAGGACTCCTTCTTCAGCCTGACGGCTCCCCTCACCACAGGTGTCCACCACCGGGTTCAGGGATTACCGCCACGATAGGCACCAACAACCTTGCAGCCGCAACTCTGCATGGCCACCTCAGCAATGGAGGTGCAGAACGTGGTCCACTCAGACTCAATGTCCCCATCCACCCCTAGTATGCAGTTGAAGCTCTGCTGGATGTGGCAGTTGAAGAGCCGACAGACGGAAGCCTCCACCAGATGTTCCCAGCATACCCTCACTACACGTTTGGGCCTACCAGATCTGTCTGGCCTCCTTCCCTGCCATCTGATCCAGCTTGCCACCAGGTTGACAGCTCTACTCCTCTCTTCACCCGAGTGTCCAAGACATATGGTCATAATCAGATGAAACAACTACAAAGTCAATCATCGATCTACGGCCTAGGGTGTCCTCATGCCACATGCACTTATGGGTACCCTTCTGCTCGAACATGGTGTTCATTATGGCTAAACCGTGCATGGCACAGAAGTCCAACTACTGAACACTGCTCGCGTTCAGATCGGGCAGGCCATTCCTCCCAATCACCCCCCTCTAGGTCTCACTGTCATTGCCCACGTGAGCATTGAAGTCCCCCAGTAAAACAATGGAGTCCCCGCATGGTGCACTGTCTAGCACCCCACTCAAGGATTCCAAGAAGGCCGGGTACTCTGAACTACCATTTGGTACATAGGCACAAATGACAGTCAGAGACTGTTCCCCAGCCCGAAGGTGCAGGGAAATGACCCTCTCATTCAGTGGGGATAACTCCGATGTTAGTGCGCCGAACTGGGGGGCTACCAATAGCCCCACCCCTGCCCGGCGCCGCTCACCCTTGTCAACTCCAGCATAGAAGAGAGTCCAACCCCTCTCCAGGAAATTGGTTCCAGAGCGTTGAGGTGAGCCCAACTATATCTAGTCGGTACCGCTCAACCTCACACACAAGTGTAACCCTTTTTGTTATATGTAACAATAGAGCACAGGTAACTAATGATCAATGATAATCACTAGACCAGGATCAGAAGACACCAAATTCTTAAGAGCCAATACTCTGAATATCAATAATGACACAGACACAATATATTTAGAATATATGGCAACTTATAATGGAAAACTCACAGACCAGCTGTGTAACAATGTGTTGCAGCACAATATAAGAAAAATAACAAAATAAAGATAAAGATAACAAAAGCTGGCAAAACAATACCCCTCTTTTCCCTGAAGTCAGTTTATATCGTTGGGGCCCTTTTTTTTTCTCAAATCACTGTCGGTGTACCACCAGTTAATTTGCCCTACCCCACAGTCCGTGGACAAGAACTCCAAAAGATGATTGGACGCGGCTGCATCCTCCCACTCAGGTGGTGTTAGTAGCAGAGGATGGATGGACGTGACTACATCCTCCCGTTCAGATGATTCCCACAAAAAAAACCTGACCTAGGGACAGGCCAGAGATCCAAATGTGCCGTTATACTCATATTGACTGTATAAATCATATTTCACTGCAAAATCCTCCATGAATTTCCACTAATTAATGATAATGTTCTACATTAATCAATTTAAACATGTTCTCAAAGGGTTCTGTTGTACAAAAAAAAAAAAAAATATATATATATATATATATATATATATATATATATATATATATATATATATTTCAAGTATTCATTTTATAGTCGTGTGACTGTAAATACATCCAACATGTCTCTCACAATTGTGTTCAAATACACAATTTAACCAATCCATTTACAAAAATGAAAAAAAAATGCTACGGAGTACTCCTTTAACTTTTACCATAAACACACTAAACATACAATAAACGATTCAAATTCAGCACCATATAACATAACTATCAGCAGGTTCACAATCAACTAAACATGTTTCAACTCACCGCTGAGCCAATGCACGTGCGAGCTTAATAGCATTTGCCCCGCAGACCCGCGAAATTCTCTCTCGGTCACAGTGATTCTCTCGGTCGCTCACGCTGCTCTACAAAGTTTATATTTAACAACATTGCAGTCAGCAACTGTCTAACATCATCACGGATTATTTTTTCCTCCGTTTAACAATCATTTTCCTTTTCTCTCACCCAGTAGACGTCACCTCTCCGATGCAGCTAGCGCCAGACACTCGCATTCCGGAAGTTTTTTTTTTTTTTTGACCGGAAACCAGAAGGTAACTAATGCCGCTTTTCCACTACAAACGCGGCTGAGCCATGCCGTGCTGAGTCGAGCTGAGCGGGGCTATTGGAGTTGCATTTCGACTACAACCGCGCTGAACCGTGTTGGCTGGAAGTGGGTGGACACATTGGGTGGAGTTAGCGAAAGTGGGTGGACGTCACGTGATGTCGTTAAGCAGCGCAAACAGTGACATCAGTGAGCTTTTAAGCGGTAGTCTCACGACCCGGATAGTAAACAATAAACATGGAGGACATGGAGTCGTTAGTGTTGCTGGTCTTGGTGCTGTGGCTTGTTGTCACCGAGAACGCCAACAGATACTGGCAAGAGTGTATAGATGAGGCGAGGCGCGTAAGGCTTCAGAAATTCTCGTAATTCGGAATTCTTCTTCTTCCGGGTTTATGGTGTTTACAGATCCCAGCGTGCTCGCGGGGCGTGTGTGGGCATGTGAGGACACTCCTCCTCACCAATCAGTGCACAGGGGAGTGTCTGCTCATGCCCCCAACCTCACTCGGCTCGCTTTGGCTCGCTTCAGCCCCACTCCAAAACGGTGCGAGTTTTAGGGGCTAAGCAGGGCTGAAGCGAGCTGAGTCATGCTGTTTTTTGGTAGTCGAAACGCGAGCCGTGTCGGGCTGAAGCGAGCTGAAGTGAGCTGAAAAAGGGTAGTGGAAAAGGGCCATTAGTCACCTGGCCTCAGTGGAGTTCACCGATTGACATCACTCAAAATGTTATTATTATTGTTTTTTTTAATACTTTTAAGCGTTATTTATTCCTTAATACAAAATCTACTTATTTCTTGTACATAAAATAAATCATGAGTTATTTATTTGTTTATTTCAAAATAAAAAGTGAATTGTTTACTCTTCTATGGAAATTATTTTAAAGGGATATTTTTAATATTTGGAAGGCCTTATATCGAAGCCTGGGCTACACAAGCTCAGGCTCCTTTCCCACCAGAGAGGTGACATTCCATGTCCCAAAAGCCAGTTTTGTCAGCCAGGGATCAGTATGCCAGGGCCTCCACCTTTGGCTGCCACCCAATCCACAGTGCACCGGACCCTTTCAGCACCTCCTGCAGGTGGTGGGTCCACAGGAGAGTGGTTCCGTGTTGCTCATTCGGGCTTGAGCCCAACCGGGCCACACAGACATAGGCCCGGCCACCAGGCATTCGCCTACAAGCCCAGGCCTGGCTCCAGGGTGGGGCCCCGATATCTCTGGTCCGGGTGAGGGTACTCGGATACTTGTTTTTCTTTTCATAAGGGTCATTCTGAACCACTCTTTGTCTGACCTCTCATCTAGGACCTGTTTGCCTTGGGAGACCCTACCAGGGGTAAATGCCCTGACAACATAGCTCCTAGAATCCCTGAGGCACTCAAACCCCTCCACCACATTAAGGTGGCGATTCAAGGAGGGGATCTGTTGATCTTAAAACATAAAATGCTGCAGTTTCTGGGTATCGTCAGCACAGTGGGCACAGCCATGTCGAAATGTAGTGTTGTAGTACTTGAGTCCGGTGTCAAGACCATTTTTTGAAAGCCTCGGTCTCGTCTCAGAATTGACTGCATTTTTACTTGGTCTTGTCTCAGTCTCAAACGCAGAGACTCAGGATTTTATTTCAAGACCAGTCAAGACAACAACTGTGGGGATTTCACTAAATTGCTTGTGCATTGTCTTATTTATTTGTTAACATCATTACTGTGATTGGATGTAAAACTTCCTGCTTCAAATGCAACCAATAACCTGACTTATTGCTGATTTGAAACTTTCATTACTGTTAACAGCGTCTCCCCTCCCCAGCCCCCCTTCATACTCACTGGGCTGGTCCTGGTCTTGACTCGGTCTTGCCCTGTCTTGGTTTAGGTGGTCTTGACTACAACACTGTCGAAATGATTCAGAGCTCAGAGATCCTGAGAAAGTTGCCTTTCTTTCCTATGAGGTTATGAATGCAGCACAGGATTAATCAGAGCTCTATTTGTAGAAGTTTTTTAAAAAAGCACAAACACATACAATATTTCAATGCACCAAACTATATGTATTAAAATGCCTCTTAAATTATTCTCCTTTGTCCCTGGGTGCATAATTTTACAGATCTGTCTGTTTAATGTGAAATTACTTGGAACATAAAGAATGTAATATAGATGCTTTTAAAGAGCTCATATGCACATCTCATTTGACTTTAAAGAGTCTTAACAGCCTTGCTTAACTTAGCAACAACCTTGCACACTCATGGCCCTTCTCCAACACCTCTAACCTACACAGGCTGCACTCATAAATACTGATGTGACAAGTAGGAAGACTCAGAGTCACACATGCATGCACAAGCAGCACCTATAGTCATCCACAGAGCCATCTCTCTCTCTCTCTCTCTCTCTCTCTCTCACACACACACACACACACACACACACACACGGACTGTCCTTAGGAGAAAAAGGCATCCACTTTGAAATGAAAATAAATAAATCATATCGGCCTGATTGAAGCACGGCTCCGTTCACAGATACAAACATAGCATTACTGTGACAACTGTGCCTCGTGGGCTCATGAGTCTATTTGCAGAAGAGTATTAAATTGAACTCAGTCATCCAAACAGCCAAGTGCTCCCAAAACAAAATGCCTTCCCTTCACCACCCTTTCCTTTCCTTTCCTTTCCTTTCCTTTCCTTTCCTTTCCTTTCCTTTCCTTCTCTCCTCCTGATCTGCTGATTTCAGTTAGACACAAATTCACTATTAGGATCTCTTTTTCCTTCCTTCCTCCCTTCCTTCCTTCCTTGGTTTTATCTCTACCAGCCATCAGTTAAGAGGCAGTTAAACACAAATAGAGCATTTAGTGTGGGGTTTATGCAGCAAGAAACAAGTCATAATCCAAATTTTATCAAGCCCATAAAGTGTGTTCCAGAAGAACGGAACATGATTGAGCCACTATAAAACAGTCCATTCTGGCTAGAGTAACAAATCATACCTTCCTTCCTTTCTTTCTTTGCCGCACACTTTATTATGACTCGATGACACTTTATTCTACACGACAATGTGAGAGATCCTTTGACAATTCTCAAAGGACAGAAATAAATCCACCATTTATACTTGCATATACTGTTATAAAACTTTCTTCTATTCCTCAATAAACAAGCCTTTTGTTCTGAGTGTCAGTGCCACATTTAGCTCAGGAGCTGCTCAGACATTATACAGCTCCCTATAACCTCGCTCTCTCTCTCTCTCTCTCTCTCTCTCTCTCTCTCTGTCATTGTCTGGAGCTAAAAACTGTCACAGAGAGAACACTACACAGTTTTAGTTCAAGGACAACATTCTTCCTATAGCAGATATTAAAGCTGATACATAAAACAATATTTTCTTTGAATTCTGAGCAAACACAAATCTTTTCTGTCACTGTCTGCCAACTGGTTCATTGCTGCACTTTGTGTATGTTTAAGTTCGAATAAACCATCACACACATACAATTCATAGTGTTTTTCCAGTATCCTGGATACTTGGCTCATCCTTTTCAGTTCCAGGGGTGACCTGGGATTTATATATGGCACAAAGGAATTCTCTGAGGCTTGCCATAAAGTTTGGCTTCTTGCAAGGCACTCAGCATGCCAGATCAGCTCAATTATGGAGGATTTTGTAATCAACAGCCTGATCCAGCATATGCAGTTAACCCCCTGCTTCCATGACCAGTATGAGAAGAGGAAGTAGGCTGCCTTTTTTTTCTTTCTGGCATATTAGCCTTCTTTGAATGTGACAGTCAAGGGAGTGAGGCGGGCAACGCCTGTCCTCTTAACAGGATTACACTGTGAACAGAGCCACAGGATATGCACACATAGAGAGCAGAAAGACTCCACCACACTTTACACTAGTGTACACAGTCAAGACACCACACTTACCACACTGGCCTCTGTGTGTGTGTGTGAGAGAGAGAGAGAGAGAGAGAGAGAGAGAGATATTGTCAAGCACTCAGACACATACATATGAGTGTATGTTATCTCAGCCCCAGGGAAGCAGCTCCCTTCAGAAGTATGTGAAGCATAAAGCTTCTGTTGGAAGGTCTGATTCCTTTCTGCAGGCCAGAACTAGGACAGTTAATGAGGGTGAAATTGCTGTGCCACTACTACACTACTGCCCCTTGCTTATCTTTCTGAGGATTGCGCCATTGTAGGCCAGTTATATCCGTCCACCGAGTCTAACATCACAGCGTCGTCTTTTTAAAGCAGGATGAAAAAAATGTTTCAAGTGTGAACTCTCAGACAAAGATATGGGAACTCATGTAGAATAAAGCACTTTTGGAGTTCATGGCTGGACAGTCACGCTCAGCTCAGCCTGTAGTCAGCAGGTTAAGGCTGTGGGCTATTGATAAGATGATTATGAGTTCAAATCCAGACACTACCATGCTGCCACTGGAGCCCCTGAGCATGACCCTTAACCCTGGCCTGCTCAGCTCAATTTCTAAATGCCTTTGGATGAAAGTGTCTGGTAAATATCAAATGTAAACTTTGCCAAGTCTGATTGCTATTATTCTTTTGTTTGCTAGTTGGATTGGTTTCACATTATGCATAAGTAAATGACCCAAAAGCATTAGCTGAGGGGCGTGTATTTGTGGAAGGGAACAGGGCTGAGAATGTACTCATTAGTTGGTAAAAATGTAAATATATTTTGGTAAGCACACACTGAAATCACGGAAATAATCCAAGCACAGAGAAAATGGAGCCAGTACTAAACAAGTGGTGAAATAATAACTAATATGACCAGTTTAAAACATTTTGTATACCACTGTCTCACAGCAAGAAGCTTCTGGGTTTGAACCACATGGCCAAATGAGGTCTTTCTGCATGGAGTTTGCATGTTCTCATTGTGTCTGCATGGATTTCCTCTGGGTTCTCCGGTTTCCTCCCACAGTTCAAAGACATGCAGATTAGGTCAACTGGCTACTCTAAACTGCCCATAGGTGTAAATGTGAGTATGATGGTTGCTTGTCTCTTTGGTGGTGTTTACATTAGACCGTATCAGCGGATCATCAGATTAACATTTTTAAAACGATTCGCGTGCACACAGCAACGCCAATACACGATTCGCGTGCACACAGCAATGCCAATACACGGATACGCTCGGCTCCGCAGGCATCCTGCGCTCCAAATCACTCCGCCCTGAACAGCGAGTGCCCTCTGGAGGGTGCGCACTCCGGCCCTGCGCAGCTCACAGAGCGCGCGAGTGAAGCGCACGAGCAGTGATTTGGGACAAATAAAAGGAAATGAAAGTCCACGCCGTTTTTCAGCAGTCACGTCACATGACCAACGTGGCATGACCAACGCCAGCGAATCAGGAAGGTGGATGTCACAGTGACGTTGTCCAATGACGACGTCAGCTAGAGCTCAGCACAGCGTATCCTCGTTCCTCAATGTTTACACAGCACCGGATCAGATACGTAATGGATTGAATACGTGGGCCCTGGCAGATTCAAGTTGTTCCGCCTGTGGAGTCGTTTCCCGGCATTTTAATGTGAACGGACAGTGCATCCGCGACGAAAACGAGACGGATACGGTCTAATGTAAACACCACCATTGTTAGTCTTGGGTGAACCCTGCCCCTCACCTGAAGTCAGCTGGGATTGGCTCCAGCTTCCCCTGCGACCCTGATGGATAAGATAATGGATGGAAGGAAATCCAGAACACATTGTATTTCTCTGCACTTTAGTTCTGTCACCGTGCTCATATTGGTTCAGTTTCTGCAGTCAGAATGCTTCAGAGTCAAATCTCTTTCTTCCAACTATGCTAGAGATAGGTTAAAATCAGACTTAGTTCAGTTCAGAGGGTCTCAGATCTGTTGGTTCATACCCAAGTGCGAACACTGTGTTCTCACCTGCCTTGAAAGAACTGCACTGAGAAGGTAAATGCATCAGGATTCAATTTAAACAATGTAAACACTGCGGAGGAGAAAGCATTGTTAGCTTGAGATGATCAGTACAATGTGAATCCCGTACACTTATACTACAACTGTAATTACACTTCCCTGCAGCAGAACATTTGAACAAAACAATATTCTGAGCAATATGCAGTCACCTGAGGCTCATGGCACTTTATTGCAATCTCACATTCTCTACAGGTATGGCGTATAAGACTATAGTCAACCACACTGTTTCCAGGTTGCTGCATGCATATCTTATCTGTAGTCAGCCATTTGCAATAAAGTTCTTGCCGTGAAAGCAGACAGCTCTTGATCATGTTGAGTGATGAACACTACCAGACTTTCGACTGATAGATAGTCTACTGTTGTCTAGATTTTAGAGAGAGCACATACAGCACTCTATTTCCTTTCTGACAGACTCATCTTCTATTAGGTTCCTTGTGAATCTTCACTTTACTCTTCCCCTCTGCACCAAGCTACTCCAGCTTCTGAAAAAGCAGGCTTTAACTCTGTGTAGTGATGCACATTAAACAACTGGTCTTGTCTCTCTTGCTCCTGTAGTATTTCCTTACATAAAATGGCAGATGTAGCCTAATATGGAGATATTTTGAATTACTTTCTCATTTGTGTTTTTTTTTTTTTATCCACAGTATTTGCCCTCCCAGGGTGCTTCATGGCCAAGAACTAATATAGATTCATATATTCATGCCCTCCAGCATTGCAGTGACGGGCTTCCTTTACATTCTGAACAATTAATCGAACCTACAATGCAGCAGTCCCACTGGATCGTGTAGGCTCAGTTCTCTTGGGGTATTCTGAGCAAGATTACAGAACGTGACTAGTCTCAGATCAGTGAACAGTCACGGCCTACGATCTGTAGTTGAATTGCTTTTACTTTTGCATGCCCGCCCACTAATGGTTTATTGATTGTGTATGTAGTGGACTTTTGAGTGCACATGTCCCTCTCTCTACCTCTATCTCTTACTCTTTCTCCATCTGCTTATCCTCTCTGGAGAAGGGCCAGGGCTGAGGGACTGATGCACTCAGGGGTTTTAACAGCACAGAAGGCTGCATGCCACCCAGAGCCAAGGTCATGCTGTGCTGCCATATTGTATTTTATGAGAAGATGAGCAGCAATAAGTACTGATATGGTCTCATGGTTGATTTATCGCCCTTGGTGACAGCATGCAGATCTGAATCAAGCAAGTCTCCAGAATCTTTTTTTGGGCCTTTAGTGATGCATATATCATGCATAAGTTAGCACCCATGATGGGTCTTTTTTAAACGCAATCAGTGTGTGAAGGTACCTGCCCTAGGCTTTAGCCATAAAGGCAGTTATGGAACCCAGCAATCCATAGTTGCTTATGACTGTATAAAACTGGATAAAATCCAATTCCATCTCCTGTATTAGATCTGTATTAAGTAATTAGCTTTATTCTCTTTTTATATTCCATACAGGTGACCCCAGTAGCTGGACCTCCAGAAGGGGGCACCAGGGTGACTATCTGTGGGGTGAATCTGGGTCTGTCTTTCTCTGAAATGGAAGATAACGTGCAGGTGGCAGGAGTGCGATGTACCCCAAAAGAGGACGGCTACATCATTGCAGAACAGTGAGTCCTTAAATACCCATGAAACCAAACATGAATCCACACTGATCTGGAGTGGGTTTCCCAAAAGCCTCTTAACGCTAAGAGCATCTTAACGAGGAGAGAGAGTGTTCATTGTGATGCTTGCTCTACCATTTAACAATGATCTTTGTGCTACGATGCTTTTGGGAAACCCACCCCTGATCTGTGCATCAGGTTATTTTCAGAATGTCAACAATTCTTATAAATTAAACTGTGTCATGATTGGAACAAAAATCTAGTTGAGCTCATCTTTGATCTGTCTCAAAATAGAATGTACTAGAAAAAAACACAATATCCTACATTTACACCCCCCCACCCCAGCTGAACAGAAAAAAAAGAATCTGTTACAAATAGAATGGTCTTACTAACACACTGGAAGACAATATAGTTTATAGACTCACCAGAGTCAAAAGCAGCCAATTACCACTGTCATAGCTATAAGATGTGCTAGCCACTCCTTAAGGGATGTTCAGGGGGTTCTGCTTTGCTCTGCTGAGGCTGCTGAAAGTTTTACTCACATAGGAACATCTTCACAAAGGCAGTATAAACAACTAGTGATTGACAGCTATCCTTAAGGTTACATTCAGAACCATTTCCAACAGGAAAAAAGCTAATTAGAGCAGAGGCAGCCCTGGCTAGTCTCCTTCCACTGGGAGATTGCTACCCACCATACCTCCCACTTCCTCAGTCCTATAATCATAGTCCTATTCATAATAATCACTCAGGATCTGTCTGTGTTTACTTGTTTGCTGAATGGCAAGTTAACCCAGCTTTTACAGGCTTCGACAAATATCTCTAAGCCAGCACCTTGTACATCAGCAAGAGCCCTTACTGAATACAGAAATATGGGAAGTTCATAAGTTCCTAATCATCAATTAGTTAGATAATTTATAAACTAAAAATATACTAAATACAAAAAAAAATGATGCTTATTTCTTTACAGTATTTCAATCAAATAATACTACCATAGAAATCTTTAGCAGGCCTCATTAATGAACAAGTCACTAACTACAACACTATATTAATGATACTTATCAAACAGTCTGTCATGGAATGAGAATGCTATCAACTTCTGACATGACAAAAACTTTTTTTTCTTTTCAAATCAGACAACCAAATTAACGTAAGGTATTTGGTACATTTTACTGGTTCACTGGTCTGAGTCACTGGAAGTGGGTCTTCGCTGCATTTAAGCCCTGGTTTGTTCAATTACAATGAGCCAAATTAAAAATAAAGGCTATTTTCCACTGGCTGTCTCACTAACTAAAGCACTGGGATGCTAAATTAATTTTTGTTTGGCACGTGTGCCATTTTACGTAGTTGAATTATTCTTCACATTAAAACTCAACTTAATGTATGACACTATGATGAGTGTAATATAATGTGTTCCCACATTTTGGAGGACTGTGGTTGGGACCTGTGGTTGGGAGTCCAAGCAAGCAAATCTGTCAGTCACAGAGAGACTAGTCAATAATGGGCTTCTTTGAGCTCATGCTGCATGATATGATATTATATGATTGGTGAGCTCTAACTGGTGAGTGGGTATTGACCAAGAATAAATGAGGGAATTAAATGAATTTAATGACCAATTATATTTGTAATCGTATTTTACTGATTAGCTGCTCTTGCACTAGTTCCTCTCAAATAAACAGATCTGTATTTTCTAATTTAAAATTTTGCATACTCTCAACACCTGAGACCCTCAATCAACCCTCATTCTTTTTGAGCCATCATCTGTTTGATCCAAAATTGAAATTAATAAAGGGCCAAAGATGCTCTGTACTCAGACAAAGGCTTCTGGTGCTAATAAGATAGGTTATTAATTAGTGAGTACTGAGTATATACACACCACCCTCCGCTTGCATCTACACCTTAATGTCATGGGTACTGCAGTCTTATTTACACGTTGTGAAGCGTGATCACACATGGCCATTTGTAGGAAGTTGTTAGTGCTGAATGTACGGTGTAGCTGCTATAATGTGCCATGGCCTTTTAAGGTTGAGTGAATTACAGGATTCTGTGAACTTTACAATTGACAGTGTTTTTATACCATGACCTTATTTCAGAGCAAATCTTTAGACATGTAGAAGGTTAGACTTGTCTCCAAGCCTGGGAAAAGGCAAAATGGGTGCAGAATTTTCTTTTGCCCTGTGTGTGTGTTGTTTTTGGAGGGCCTATAAATAGTTCCTGTCTGTATGTCCAGCCTGGTTTCTTATCCCATGCCTCGGTGCAGCACATCGTAGGGGCAGATGCAAGCCAAGACAGCTGTAATTGAAATGCATGGAGGAGGAGATTTGTCAGTCCTCCTTGCCTTTGACAGCGGTTTAATCCAAATAGGATAGAGCTGGGGTGAATTCATTTGTAGAGAGCTGTGGAGAAATGTCAGGAGGAAATGAGGAAAGGGGCTACACACGACACTAGAGCCTACGAAGCAGAAATTCTTCACTGCATAGCCTCTAGAGCCATTACGTCACCCCAAGTACCATGAGTTACAGTCATTTATCTTCAGCTGGCACAGAGTTAAAGCTGCCAGCTTAGAGCTGCTTTCAGAATGTAATAGAAGTTGTGTTTGTATGCAGTTGTATTACACCAATGTTGGCATCCATCAGTCGTGTCGACTATGGTATCACGCTTTAGGTGGTACAACGTTGGCTGTGGCTGTAGAGGCTGATTCTCGAGGTATAGTCTCACCCACAGGTTGGGCAGACATGGTTGTTGGTTGTTGTTAGACTGCTCCTTCTGAGCTGCTGCTGCTATATCCTTCTCCTCTGTCTTCTTTCAGCAGACTGACACGCCAAGGTTTCTTCATGCTCTCGAAGGCCTTGTCTGACATGGTGCTTCGAAGCAGTTCTGTTGAGGGCGAGGGTCTCCCATGACTGGAGGTTAAACCTGAGGGCTTTGAGATCACACTTGCAGACATCTTTGTAATGCAGCTTTGGTCTGCCTGTTGGGCGTTTGCCGCTTATCAGTTCTCCATAGAGGAGGTCCTTTGGGATGCGCCCATCGTCCATGCGAACCAGATGACCAAGCCATCTCATCCTTCACTGCATCAAAAGGCAGTACATGCTGGAGACTCCTGCCCTCTCAAGAACCACTTGGTTGCTGACTTTGTCCCTCCAGGTGATCTTGAGGATCCTTCGAAGGCAGCGCATGTGGAAGGTGTTTAGTCACTTTTCTTGGGCTGCTTTTAGGGTCCACGTCTCACTTCTGACCTCTTCTGACCTCTTCTGCTCCTCGGACCTGCTTGATTCATCTTAGTGCCCTGTGTCTGGTTGGAGTCTCATCACATCGCTCCTGTGGAGGATGGCCCCATGAGGACAGTTGAAAGTCACACTTGGAAGACGCTCTGGACTCTTACAGTAATGCTTTTATGGCTGAGGACTACAGTTGACTTGCTAACTTTGACTGCAGTTGTCATGAACAGTTTTGCACTCAAGTTTCCATCAATGAAGAGTTTATAACATCAACGAAACTGACTTCATGTTAAAACTGTTAATGTTATAGTCATGCTGTCTGTTGTTGCCCAAATGAGTATGGGTTCCCTTTTGAGTCTGGTTCCTCTCGAGGTTTCTTCCTCATGTCGTCTGAGGGAGTTTTTCCTTGCCACCGTTGCCACAGGCTTGCTCATTGGGGATAGATTAGGGATAAAATTAGCTCATGTTTTAAGTTGTTCAAATTCTGTAAAGCTGCTTTGCGACAATGTTTATTGTTAAAAGTGCTATACAAATAAACTTGACTTGACTTCCGTATAGGAGAGTACTTGCCATGCATGCCCGAGGCCAGGGTAAGTATATGGAGGACGAGCTGTTACCCAGGCAGCATGTCCCCTCTCTCCGCATCGCTGGAGTGATGGAGAAGCAAGGGCTAGTACAATCGGCTCCAGGTCAGCCGCAGGAGTTGCCAGCACAAAGTCAAGAACGGCGTTGAGCTGCCTTAGGGAATCCGGCTCTGGATTTTTCCTCGGGGTTTACTCCCGAAGTCTCTCCCAACAGGGTTGACCCATGAGACAGTGGTAGTTTGATTTCAGAGTACCCTTCTCCTAGCCTCTGCCTCTTCTGAACACCAGTGTATGTATATCCTAAAACTGTACAGTAATACCAGCACACATGCCATATGCACAAAGCAAGCATGATTGCATTGCAGTCTTTACTACTCTCCATAAGTGCCAATCAATGAGTGGCACATTTTTATTATGTCATTTGATCTGGCCACCTGCCTGCATGGGTGATATAAGATCAGAGAGTATGATAAAAACAGTATTGATCTGCTGCAGCTACTCATTGTGATTTACACAGGCCTTCAGCACTCTGTTAGGGGCCATATTTATGACACAGCAGGGTGCAAACATTATGAGGATGTGGCAGACTTCTGCTTTAGATGAGCATGCCAGTTTATTTTGATTGAACATCTGTGGCAAAGCAATTGAGCACCCAATGGCAAAAATAAAATGGTTTTGACAGGAAATCAACTTAGAAGGCTGGACTTATAATTGCCACAATAATTCATTATACAGAGGTGCCAACATTTAAGATTTAGCTGAATATATTTATGATTTTTGTTGTGCTTTTCTTCTTTTTCAGTGAAAGCATCAGTCAGAGTGATTGTGAATAAAATTCACCTGGCAGAAAAGCTAAGTCACTGAAAAGGGAAAAAGGTGCATGATGTGAAAGGGGCATATGCTTCTTGTAGCAGTTGATTTTGCTTCTGAACAGCTTTATCTAAGTGATCTTTGACCTGTAAATTTACAAACCTTAGTCTTGTGAGTCTATAGAAAGCAAGTGGGTGGAACTGTGGTATATCTGTGGTCTCTTCTAATTATTAAATAGTACCAGACTTTTGCTTGACTTTTCTGGGGGAAAATATTATCTAGTTAAAACCCAAATATAAAAAATGAGCAATTTGTTTCAACTTTCAGATGTTGTTTTAGGAGGTCCTTGATGCAGAATTTAAAGAGTTTTCATTTTTTAATGTATTAGTTTTTAGGGAGGGCGGCACGGTGGTGTAATGGTTAGCACTGTCGCCTCACAGCAAGAAGGTCCAGGTTCGAGCCCCGTGGCCGGCGAGGGCCTTTCTGTGTGGAGTTTGCATGTTCTCCCCGTGTCCGCGTGGGTTTCCTCTGGGTGCTCCGGTTTCCCCCACAGTCCAAAGACATGCAGGTTAGGTTAACTGGTGACTCTAAATTGACCATAGGTGTGAATGTGAGTGTGAATGGTTGTCTGTGTCTATGTGTCAGCCCTGTGATGACCTGGCGACTTGTCCAGGGTGTACCCCGCCTTTCGCCCGTAGTCAGCTGGGCTAGGCTCCAGCTTGCCTGCAACCCTGTAGAACAGGATAAAGCGGCTACAGATAATGAGATGAGATGAGAGATGAGTTTTTAGGAAAATGTTGTAATATTGCAACATTGGGGCTAGTTGGCAGCAGAATTTCTGTATTTGTACTTACACTGTACTTTACACATTACACTGATGTCACAGAAGACTGTCTGGCCAGCCTATTATGCTCTCTACTTGCCATACTAAAAAGACTACAACCCCCAGACCATTTCCATCCCCCATTCAGGAACATTATCACCTGTCCCTGATCAATGCAACAACCATTCCTCCTAAGCATTCCAGAACATTCAGAACTTCTTTCTGCCTAATGCAACAAGCAGCTGTTTGGACAAATGAAAAAAGTCCAGAAAAAAATCCCAGGAACAGTATTTTTTAAAGAAGATACAGATAGAATTTTAAATAGTGCTACAGAAAGAGCTTCAAATATTGCAACCAGAAATAATTTATTCCTTTATTTAATTCTGGTGAAAACTCAAAATTGTAACAAAGAAAATAAATTTAGAACTTCTGAATCACAGTAAACATTATATTTCTATTATTCTATTCTATTAGTTTATTTCCATATGTGAGAATGAAGTGTAATGTTCCCATGTAATGTGTAAGGTGCACATGATATTTTGACTAAAATCTCACCCAATGTTATAGAATTACAACACGGACATAACAAGCTCAAAATCTAATTTGATGAATATATTCCATAGCAACTAAATATGTACATGCTCTAGACATTGTAATAAATACACAAAAATATTTCAGATATTTTACTTACTTGAATCTTGTTATATCCAGTCCAATAAAACAAGGATATGAGCGTTAAGGAAAGTTTTCAGGTAGAATGAGTTCTTGACCAGATGGCCAGGCATATATCCTCATTTACTATCCAATAGCATTGAAAGGCTAAACAATAGGACCCACTGACTATTCAAATGTGGTCTTTAAAAAAAAATTACAGGTGTATTTTTGGGAGAGCTAAAGGTAATGTTGTAATTTTACAACAGTGAGCCTAACATTACCCCTGTTTTTCAAAATCAAGTTATCGCTCGCCTGAATCACCTGCATGGGAAATAGCATTGTGAAAATGAACATGAAATGGACTGAGGACTGGATATGTACTTTAGTTCATTTTTCAAAAAATTGCAATGACTCACTGTAGTGGCAGGCGGGGGGGGGGGGGGGGGTATCCTCTCAAATAGTAGCTCAAATGAGGTGAAGTCTGTGGATGTCTGTGAGGTTTCACAGACCACAAGCAGGACATAGGGCAGAAGGAGGCCCCACTTTGTCCCTTCCTCATCTAACACCCACTGCAGCATTCTTTTCAGTGTTTGGTTGAACCTTTCAACCAGAGCAAATGTTTGTGGGTGGTAGACAGATGTCTGGATTTGCTTGACCTGCAACAACCAGCAGAGATTAAAAATTAACTTGGAGACAAAAGGCGTACCTTGGTTGGTTACATGGTCCTTGGGGATTTCTATTCAGGTAAAGAGGAGGACAAGTTCCCTGGAGATATTTCAGCCTTCTGGAGTTGGACTGCTTTGGTGTACAGGGTGTGGCATAGTCCACAATCACTATGAACCTATGAAATTAACAATTTGTGAAATTAACAACAGTATGAACTTGTGTCTCCAGGCAGATTTTGAGTGGTCCTATGAGGTCCATGTCCATCATTTTGAGGGGCAGTGGAATGGGCAGGGCTGGTGTGGGCTTCTTGTAGGAAGTGTATTGACACTGAGGGTACTGTTGTCAGAAATTGCACACTTCTGCCTCCATGCCTGGCCTGGTGAAGCAGTTTCTCAGTATAGCAGTTCGGATGGGTGGGTGGAGCACAGAAGGACGGCAGGCCCGAACTGAGTTCACAAAACCCGTTTATTTTAGCTTTTCAGCCTTAACTATACACATATACACACACACACACACACACACACTCCCGTCGTCTGGTTGGGGAAAGAGCCCGCTCTGCTATCGCTCTCTCTCCTTAAATAGGGCGCGGTCACTGGGGAAGACACACAAACACATTAATCAACCTCAGGTGCAGTGATTCTGCCACTTACCTTCCCCGACTCCGTCCTCCGGTCACAGACCGACGCTTGGCCACGCCCCCGCTACCACATACCCCCACCGCCCAACTCAGGCCGGGCGGCCGTCCAGCCTGCAGCCGACTCCCCCCCCCCCTTGACGGGAGAGGAAGTCCACCACGGCCATCTGCGCCCCCGGCCTGTGGATCACCTTGAAGTTGAAGGGTTGGAGTGCCAGATACGTTGGTATCCGCACGTTGGCATCCTTCATGCGGTGGAGCCACTGGAGGGGCACGTGGTCCGAACAGAGGGTGAAAGGGCATCCCAGCAGGTAGTAACGGACGGCGAGGACTGCCCACTTGATCGCTAGGCACTCCTTTTCAATGGTGCTGTAGCGCCCCTCACCCACCGACAGCTTCCTACTGATGTACAACACTGGGCGGTCCTCCCCCTCCACCTCCTGGGACAAAACAGCCCCCAGCACTCTGTCCGATGCATCCGTCTGTAACATAAAGGGGAGAGAAAAGTCAGGGGAGTGTAAAAGTGGCCCCCCACACAGTGCAGCCTTTACCTCAGAAAAAGCCCACTGGCATTGCTCCGCCCACTGGGCCGGATCTGGTGCCCCCTTTTTAGTCAGATCAGTCAGCGGGCTGGTGACGTCCGAATAGTTAGGTATAAACCTACGATAATAGCCAGCCAGCCCCAGGAACTGTCTCACTCCCTTTTTGGTCTTTGGCCTCGGGCAGGCCGCAATTGCCGCTGTCTTGTTAATTTGGGGACGCACCCTCCCGTTGCCCAAGTGGAAGCCCAGATACTGTACTTCCACCCGCCCAATCGCACACTTCTTCGGGTTAGCTGTGAGACCCGCTCGCCTCAGCGACCTAAGGACGGCCCTCAGATGTTGGAGGTGCCTCGGCCACTCATTACTATAGATAATGATATCGTCGAGGTAGGCGGCCGCATAGGTGGCGTGGGGGCGGAGGACCCTATCCATCAGCTGCTAAAACATAGCAGGCGCCCCAAACAGCCCAAAAGGAAGTGTGACAAACTGGTATAAGCCGAACGGTGTGGAAAAGGCCGTTTTTTCTTGGGATAATGGAGTCAAGGGGATCTGCCAATAACCCTTTGTTAAATCCAGTGTCGAGTAAAAGCGAGCTGTGCCTAGTCGATCGAGCAACTCATCAATACGAGGCATTGGGTACGCGTCGAATTTAGACACTGCGTTGACTTTCCTATAGTCTACACAGAACCGGACTGACCCGTCGACCTTGGGTACCAAGACCACCGGGCTGCTCCAGTCACTGTGGGACTCCTCAACGATGCCCATTTCGAGGATGGCCTCAAGTTCTTCCCGAACTACTTGTTTCTTGTGTTCGGGTAGCCTGTAAGGGCGGCTACGCACTACCACCCCTGGGGGCGTCTCTATGTGGTGCTCTATGAGGTTGGTGTGGCCGGGCAGGGGTGAGAATACGTCCGAAAACTCGGTCTGCAACTGGGCAACCTCCGTGAGTTGGGTCGGGGAGAGGTGGTCTCCACAGGGGACCGGAGAGGTACGTGATGCCAATGTTCCCTTTTGAACCTCTGGCCCCAGCTCCGCCTTCTCCAGAACCACCGACACCAACGCCACGGGGACCTCCTTGTTCCCGAGTTTGAGCAGATTGAGGTGGTAAACCTGTACCGCCCCACCCCTGTCCATTCGCCTCACCTCACAGTCAACGTCCCCGACTCGCCATCTGACCTCAAAGGGTCCTTGCCACTTGGCGACTAATTTGGAGCTCGATGTGGGTAACAGTACGAGTACTTTATCTCCCGGTGCGAACTCCCTGAGGCGCGTACCCTTGTCGTACAGGCGGGTTTGTCGTTCTTGGGCCTGCCGCAAATTCTCCTGGGTTAGGTGGGTGAGTGTGTGGAGTTTTGCGTGCAGGTCAATAACGTATTGGATTTCATTTTTACTTGGTGAAGGTCCCTCCTCCCAATTTTCCCGCAGCACATCTAGAATGCCGCGCGGCTTACGCCCGTATAACAATTCAAACGGGGTGAACCCCTTGGAGGCTTGGGGGACCTCTCGCACTGAAAACAACAAGGGTTCGAGCCACTTATCCCAATTACGTGCGTCCTCACTTACGAATTTTTTAATTATATTCTTGAGGGTGCGATTGAACCGTTCAACTAAACCATCCGTTTGTGGGTGATACACGCTGGTGCGGATCGGCTTAATACCCAACAACCTACACAGTTCATTTAGTGTATGTGACATAAACGAGGTGCCTTGGTCAGTCAGAATCTCTTCCGGGATTCCAACTCGGGAGATAACGTGGAAGAGTGCCTCCGCAATACTGCATGCTGAGATATTGCGAAGAGGCACCACTTCCGGGTATTGCGTTGCATAGTCCACCAGAACTAATATAAGACGGTACTCTCGTGTTGACCGATCTAATGGCCCGACGAGATCCATCCCAATTCTTTCGAATGGGGTCTCAATTAATGGGAGAGGGCGCAAAGGCGCTTTTGGAGTGGCCACTGGATTTATTAACTGGCATTCGCGGCACGCCGTACACCACCTACGGACATCGCCGCGAATCCCTGGCCAATGGAACCGGGCCATTATTCGGGCTAGTGTTTTATCCTGCCCTAAGTGTCCAGCCATGGGATTAAAGTGAGCTGCCTGGAATACCAATTCCCGGCGGCTCTTCAGAATCAACAGCTGCGTGACTTGCTCTTTAGTTTGAGTGTCCTGCATCACTCGGTATAATCTATCCTTCATAATTGCGAAGTAGGGGAAGGACGGGGTGGCGCTTGGCTGGAGCATTTGACCATCGATTACTCTCAGTTGGTCAAATGCATGCCGCAGAGTCTCGTCTCGCGACTGCTCTAATGGAAAATCCGCGAGGGATTCCCCGATAGAGAGAGGAGGAGCCGGTGGCTCCTCACTTTGACACGGAGCTGACGTAGACGGCTCTGTGACAGCTGCTCCCGCCAACGCGACACCGGGACCTCCCTTTATTAAACTATGGTAGGACCCACTCTTCACTAGGTGACTCATTAATTCCCCAAATCCCGGCCAATCCGTCCCCAAAATTATCGAGTGGGTAAGGCGAGGATTAACCACCGCCTTCACTATAAATTTTTCCCTTTGAAAAAAAATGTGGACCGACACTAAAGGGTAGTTGTGAACATCCCCATGCACACACAACACCTTCACCAATTGTGCTCCCCCCAATGCCTCGTCTTGCACCAGGTTTTGGTGGATTGAGGTCTGATTACAACCAGAATCCACCAACGCCTGATGTGTATCCCCTTGGATACTCACCGGTATGCGATACACTCTGGCCCAATCGAGGGCGGCTCCTGGCGCGTCAGGGATCCGAACCACCGCGCCCACCTCCATTGCCGAGCACTGCTGTTGGAGGTGGCCCGGCTCCCCGCAGCGCCAGCAAACCTGCCCGGGCTTCCTCTCTGCACTGGTGCTCTGGGGCTCACTCACCTGAGGGGGGGGAGAGACAGACACAGAAGGGAGAAATGGGAGGCCACCACGGGTGCGGCGGGCCGGCTGGGGTGGAGCCGGCCCCCGCCTCCGCGGTGGGGGAACGGGGTGAGGATGAGACACAGGAGGAGAGGGAGAGAGAGGAGAGGAGAGAAGAGGTTGTCTGCTGTCCTGCCGTCAGGACAGCCGCCAAATGGTCCTCCGCCAGCTCGATTGCCTGATCCAGTGACGCCGGGCGGTGGCACTGGACCCACTCTGCAGCTCCGACTGGTAGACGCGCAATGAACTGCTCCAGCGCCACCTGGTCGATGATCCCCTCGGCGTCGCGGTTGTCGGCCCTCAACCACTGCCCGCAGGCGTCCCGGAGTTGCTGGCCAAACGCGAACAGCCGGCCGACTTCCTCCAAGTGCAAAGCGCGGAAGCGTTGCCGTTGTTGCTCGGGGGTGTGCCCCACATGCTGGAGGATGGCCCGGCGAAGGTCCGCGTAGGCCAGCCGGCAGTCTGCGGGGAGCTGTAGCGCGGCCAGCTGCGCCTCTCCCGTTAGCAGGGGGAGGAGGCGCACCGCGCGCTGTTCCATTGGCCACCCCAAGGTCTCTGCCACCTGCTCAAAGAATGTGAGGAAGGCCTCGGGGTCGTCTTGCGGGCCCATCTTCATCAGGGTGAAGGGGGATGGCCCCGCGGTGGTGGACCCCGCCGACGCGAGGAGGTGCCGGAACGCCTGTCGCTCTTCCTGCTGAGCCAGTACCAGGGCCTCGAACCGCTGTTCCAGTTCCTTCCGTAGGGCGACTAGTGCCTGGTGCTGGCTTTGCTGGGCCGTGGCGAGGGTGTGGACCAGCTCGGCGAAAGGGGAGAACTCCATGGGGCTGTTCTGCTTCGGTGCTCCAAGTCCCGAGTTTCGGCACCACTGTAGCAATTCGGATGGGTGGGTGGAGCACAGAAGGACAGCAGGCCCGAACTGAGTTCACAAAACCCATTTATTTTAGCTTTTCAGCCTTAACTATACACATCTACACACACACTCCCATCGTCTGGTTGGGGAGAGAGCCCGCTCTGCTCTCGCTCTCTTCCTTAAATAGGGCGCGGTCCCTGGGGAAGACACACAAACACATTAATCAATCTCAGGTGCAGTGATTCTGCCACTTACCTTCCCCGACTCTGCCCTCCGGTCACAGACCGACGCTTGGCCACGCCACCGCTGCCACACTCAGTTTTTCAAGGGTGTTGTGAACCCTAGGTGACAGCCTAATGGGTGGGCATGGGCTAGATGCATTAAGAGGTTGATCTTGGATCACTAGGAGGCCACACACTTGTTCTAGACACTCAGTGTGGTAGTATAACAGCCTCCCCCCTTATCAGGAAATATGGGATGGGTGAAGCCTGGTCACCCTGCTGGTTCCCTCCCTCAATTTGCAACACCTGGCCACAACAGTGTTTTAGCCTCCTCCTTTTGCTCCCATCCAAAATTGCCCTTGTTGGCTGCTGAGTGATACACAGAGAAGAGCAAGTTAAGGTTATTGTCAGACTCACTCTCAGCTCCTGGGCCAAGTATGATAGGTTGGCACAATGCAGGTTCCATCAAGGTAATCTCTGACATTGCTGGGGTTCTGTGCCCCCTTGAGGTTGCAGGAAGTTCTGTGGGGAACCGCAGCCAGTCTTTCCCTGGCAAAGATAATTCAGGCACAATCCCGATTAGAAAGGGTCACTCACCTCTTCAGTTCCCAACCTGGACCTAAGTGGTGGGGACCTCCCAGACATCCCTATGCATGCAGGCAACCAAAATGTTACTGCACACCCTGACAGGCCACGGGCACTAGCAGTAGAGATAGTGTGGCATAATCGGGGTGGCACTTCAGGGTTCTCCTCTTTCTGCTACTGCCTGGGCCTTGGTGCTGGGGTGGTGGGTTGTGATGGAGGTCAGGGAAGAACTTTCTCCATTCTCCCTTGCTGGCCAGCACCTTGACCATCTCTTTGGAGGTCCTGGGAGCCTAAATGCCAAACACTTTGAGTCCCTCTAGGCATAAGGACCTCAGGAACTTGTCCATGGTCACCCACTTGGTTATATATTAACAGCCCTAGTCTTCCAGGTCCACTTGTGAAACTCCATCACTATGTTGGTGGGTGATAATCCACAGTGTGCCAGGATCTCCTCTTTCAGCTTGTCATAGTTGATGGCATCCGCCAGCTGGGGAGCATAGTAAGCCAGCTGCACTTTGCCTGAAAAGAGGGGTTCTATTATCTAAGCACAGTCCCTCTTAGGCCAATTTTTGTAAATGGCAACTGTTTAAAGGTGTGCAGATAGGCATCTATAATGTCATCTGCCATTGGCCAGGAGACATTGGGGGTCTCAGCAAAGATCAGGAAGAGAGGTGGCTGCAAATGTGTCTAGGCAGCGGTGGCGGCTTGGAGCCTTTGCACCAATTCCTACCTGACCTGCTGCAGCAGGTTGCTTTTAAGCAGGTGTTTTAGAAGGGGGTCCATGGTTAGGGTGGGGTCTGGGGTTGTGCTCATGCCAGCATTCTCCACCAGTGCAGAGGCAGGCAGAACACAGACAGAAGTGTCTTGAGTTTAAGAAGTCCTTTATTTTCTTAAATGACAGGAAAGAGGGAAGAGTGCAGAAGTGGTGTTGGATGCTGTCTCCAGAGGCAGTGGCCAGTGAAGGAAGTGTTAGGGTGGAGCATGGCAGCAGTCAATGTTGGCTGGGCAGTGTGGCAAGGGCCAACAGTGAGGTGCAGCAGCAGGAGGTCTGGGATTCTTCTGTGAGTAGCAGGAGTGAAGGGTCACAGTTATGGCATGCATCAGGGGAGAGCATCCCGGTCTACTTTCCTTCTTCGGTCGAGGCGCCCTTTAATTCTCTCTATTTTTCTCAGAGAGGAAGAGGAGCCATGGTGGTTATCCTACACCAGCCATGCTTCATTCTCCTGCTCCGCCCTGTGGCCATATGCTCTCCTGTGGTCTACAATAGTAGTGCTGAAATGGCGCTGTCCATTCAGCACCACAGCAGTGTGTGGAGTTTGAGCATGTATTCCGGAGGCCTGCCCTCTCAAAATGTATAAAGTACTATACACTGTAGGTGCAATCACAGTTACCGTAAAATACCAAATAATAGCCCGGGCGATTATTTGTCTCAATCACGTAAGAGACCCGG
Organism: Neoarius graeffei; assembly: GCF_027579695.1. Classification (NCBI taxonomy): domain Eukaryota; kingdom Metazoa; phylum Chordata; class Actinopteri; order Siluriformes; family Ariidae; genus Neoarius; species Neoarius graeffei. The sequence continues at coordinate 21,421,155 of NC_083581.1, read as the reverse complement.
CGCGTATTAGAGACTAGGCGGCTATTTGGAACAGGCGATTAATTCCTTCTTCACAAACACCTTCCCCAAAATCTACCTCAAAACGGGGAAAAAAATCATTCTCAGATAGGCCTACTTTTAACCAGTATAACTTACAGTTTGTTTAGAGTTAGATTACAGATAGCACGGTGCCGACTTCGGGGAATTTTGAAGACGCAGAATGCATCTTCGCATGGCACAGTCGGGGTGGATAAAGGATAAATCACACACCTTTTCCTGTTAATGACTAGTTAAGCGCATGCTTTACAAAATAATCAAGAAACCACACCATTGTCTGTGCGCAGCACTGTGATTTAATTACTCTGCAAAGTTATGGTCACTTGCTATCACCCTCACCCATGCAGCCTCCACCCTTTGCGCTTCGCGATGTCTGTCAATCTGAAATTGCATGGAGGGCGCGACGTTGAAGCAACATAATTAGGGTGCGAAGTGTCAAACCAAAGGGTTTTTTCTTATGCTGAAAAATAAGTGACCTGCAGTGGCTACATACTGTCATCTTGCATCACGTTTCTCTCCAAGACGTCTCCCTATTTGGCGGATATGAGCCTATTCCCCGAGTGAGTTGGTACGGTGGCTCGACCCCGTAGAAAACTTAAAGTTCGGATGAAAGTTAGTTGAATAGGTTACTGACTTGTAGGCCTACATGTTGCCTGCCTGACGCGTGCTTCTGCCCAACTTGCACGACAGATTACTTGTTGAAAAGGCCCCTTGGATTAGATTGGCCGCGAGCAGACTGAAATGCATGTTAGAACGCTCTCACCTTTTTTGTAAAGCGTCTTCCAGATCCGAATGGGTAAGGGCAAGTGAAATGGTATAAGGTCTTTAATAAAACTCAGTGTGTGCTTTGACGCATGCATTCGGCAATTTAGGTCGTTTAACAGAAGCAGCAGTCCAACCTTGGAAACCCGCAGTCCTCAATGTCACCACACACGCTGGCTTTCGTTGGGTATACCCAAAGGGGTGGCTAAGACATCTGTCAAAAGTTACGGAGTTGCATTCCTCAAGAAATATTACGGTAGACCAAGATTATAACATTGAAATGGCATGTTTATTATCACGTAACAAAATGTTGTAAACAGTATTATAGAAATAATTTCATTCATTCATTCATTCATTCATTCATATTGTTTCGGTAGAAAACTATGCAATGCAAAATCGTTTAAACACCAGAAAACCAGAAAAGTGCTGGGCCTCAAGATTCTAGATAGAACGTTCGGATGCTTTTTTTTTTTTTAGACCCCGGCGAGTATTCGGAACCGGCCTTTATTTGTCACAACACACGCGTACACCCGGCCGTTAAAGGGAACTCGGCGGTTAATTGGAACTCGGCTATTATTTGGTATTTTACGGTATTATTAAGTGATCTCATTAAATCAGTCTCATTAAATTTGAAGGTTAATAATTAAAATGAATCAATCCCATTGAATCGTTTAATTTGACTCATTTGAATTGAATCATACCATAGAATCAGTCTCATTGAATCGTTTGAAGTGAATCACTCAAGTGAATCGTTCAAGTGAATCAAATCAGTGAATCATTCAAAGTGAATCATACCATTAATCCTGGTGCTTAATAACAAATTACCAAACAGCTAGATTATGGTATATTCCAAATTATTATTGATCACTTACCACATTACATAACTTATATGCACCTTTTTGAATTCTTTGAGAGATTGGGGACTTCGGAAATATTGGAACACCAACAAATGAATACACAGTTTTAATAATAAATGGATTTATTATAACAAAGATAAAAAATGAATAATAACAGGTTGTAATCATTATATACACATATGATGTGGTGTGTGTGTGTTTATGTGTATGTGCGTGTGAGAGAGAGAGAGAGAGAGAGAGAGACCTTGGGTGTTGCTCTTGAGAGGGTTGGCTCTTGTGGCTAACTCCACGTGTTTGCAGGGGAGGAGTTAAGGCCCAAGGACCACCTCGTGGAGTTAAACAAAGAAAGGTGTGTTAGGTCTAGCTTGTTGCTAATGTGTGCTTGTGTGAAAGGCCCTATGGCCTAGCTAAAGTGTGTTTGTTAGGCCTGGTGAGGCCTACTGAGCACGTGTTGCTAAAGACAAAGGAATTAGCCGTAGCTAACTAGGGTGTGTTTGTGAGTGGCCACGTGGCCTGAACAAAAAGCTAGGATGTGGATTTCTAGCTGAGGTGTGGTTTATGGCCTACTGAGCACGTGGTAGGCCTAGATTAGCTTTGTGTTGCTACGCAGACAAAGGGAAGCTGTAGCTAACCCACTAGCTCATAACCATACTGAATCCACTGACATCTTGATGAGATCAAGATGTATAATAATGAAATTAAAATGTTAGTAAGAATAAGAGAGAGAGAAGCATGCACAGCCTGTCTATTAAAACAATTGAGATTAAAACAAAAACAGAACAATCAACAATTCAACACGCTGCGTGTCGAACAGTGTAAACAATAAACCTGGGTTTAAATTCACACTATTTCAATCAAAGCAAATTCCTAAGACTATCTTAATTATGCCCAAATGCCAAAATCTTACTCAATATTCTTTAGCAAGATATGAAGAGATATTTGCCGTTGGAGCACGTGAGTCGCTCGTGATGAAGGCGTAGAGAGCTTTCTGGTCCAGCGGATCACTTGGGTCGTTTCCGTGAAGGCAGAGGATTCTTGGTCCGAACTTCAGCGTTCGTGAGGAAAAGTCTCTGATCAGAATAATATGCACAGCGCTTTTGAGTTAAAAGGATTCAATCACTTCTTAACTTTTAACTGCCTGGGCTGCAGTCGTGATGTCACTTCTAATACGAATAAACCGGTTGTAACTCAGGTTGAGTTTAAAGATCGCGCAACTCTGGAGTTTACCTTGGCCAAGGGTAAGAAAGAACTCGTGCTGAATGATGGATCTTGCAAGAAAGAAAGAAAAACGTCTTTTTGGTAGAGAGCATCTCTTTTGTGCGTCTAGATTCCTTGAAATCCAGACACCAGAGACAAAGGGCTGAGGAATTCCAGGCGGTTTATGCCTTCCTGGAGGATGACGTAGATGATCCCGCGTGACGCAGGTCAACGCGGAAGTGGGCTGATGGGAAATGTAGTTTCTTAGTGGAATGTACCTACAACACTCAGCTGGTTTACATATAAATTTAAATCTTTCTTGAAGGCAAGTTCAGCCAATACATTTCATTATTTATTCTATCATGAAGTTGTCCCATTCACTAACATAAAGTAGGAGTTTTGCCTGTTCTGATTTTCTTGTTAGCAATGTTGGCACCTGTGCATTATACATAAGTGTCCTAAATACAAGGCTCTAATTGCTGTGAATTTGATGTGAATTTTCAGGATAGTCTGTGAGATGGATGCAGCTCCAGAAGACACCCAGGCCGGTCCTGTGCAGCTATGCGTGGGAGAGTGTAAGCCTGAACTGCAGGCTCGCTCTTCCCAGCTCTACTCCTTTGTGGTAAGGATTCGAATCCTAGCATGCCTCTGAATTATGCAGGAAGTACGAGGTATTACTTGCCTTTATTTTGGTACTACTTTAAGTTCAATTTATATGAGTTTAGGAATAATGGTAGAGATTTGTTAGGCATTAGGACAGATTTGAACTTTTGCCAAGGAAGGTGTAGGATATCTCTTTAAATAGGAGCATAACATTATCATTATTTCATAATCATTATTTCACTATTTACACATTTAATGCCCATATAATGTCCATTTCATTAACTATTCAGCTTTATTTGTTTCCTTAACCTATTAAGACACCAAGCTTTCAGATTTTACAGTCTGCCATTTTAATTGCTTAAAGACACTTTTAAAGCCAAATGTTTTTATCACATCTAGGTAAATAAATTCCACATTTAGGGGTAAATTCTCCTTTTTATTTCTTTTTGTTAGTCTCTCTTATTGTAAAATATTAGTTTTGTTGATTTGCATAGTGGATAATAGCATTATTTGCGTATTTACTAGTGAGTTAAGGTGTTTGATGCAATCATGATGCAAAAACTCTGAACTGACTCGAGTCTTTGATTGTAGACCCTTCAAATGAACTGTTTTCAAAAATTGCACACAATTAGAAATTGCAGGCCTAATTTGTCGCTGCGTTTCAGCAGAATAGGAACTGTGCTTCCTGCTTGTGAAGCAAAGTTCCTGACAGCATTATCAAATTAGTTTTTAGTGTGGAGCCATTATAAATGTGTGGCACCATGGGGAAAGCACACTGAACATGGAGACAATGAAAGCTGTTAGCTGAATTAAAGGCAGGATGGCAGCCGTGTTCCTCTACACCAAAAAGCACCTGAGGGGACACTTAAGCACCGCTATTCACACACACACATACACAATTACCCCTCCCCCAGCAATTAACAGCTGCCGGGTATTACCAGAACCATTTTCATTATGAGTTTGTGGAGTCCCTTCAAGTGTGTGTGTGTGTGTGTGTGTGTGTGTGTGTGTGTGTGTGTGTTTGTGTGCATGTGTGTGAGATAGTCATACACAAAATTCACATGTTTATACTAAAGCTCCTCAAAATGCTGCTGGACAACAGAGTAGAATTCCTAAATGGATTCTTGTTTTACGACACGAGATGAGGCAGAAAATGCTGTTAACATATTTTTCACCCTCGTGCATGAGGAGTCAGCTACCATCTATTTTAACATCACTCAGTGCTGTGTTTGTGTATTTCTCCATTTGCTTGTCTTCAGAGATTGTATATACATATTATTTTCAGTCTGTGAAATAAAGCAGAGGGTACTGCCGCTGAAAGAGATGGAGGAGAGGTGGAAATTGGGCAGTGGACTGCTTGGAAGATATCTTCCATGGATTTTAAACTCTCTTCCATGAAATATCACCACTCTGGTTGTGAAGCAGAAGCAGGTATCCAAATCTGTTCAGAATACCTCCATTAAACTCTCTCTCTCTCTCTCTCTCTCTCTCTCTCTCTCTCTCTCTCTCTCTCTCTATTAATCTCTTTAACTCAGACACCATCTGTAACTGGGCTATCACCCAGTCGAGGTCCAGAATCAGGGGGCACTAAGGTGACCATCATCGGAGTGAATCTGGGTGCAGGAAGCAGCGTCAGCATTCTGTTTGGGAACCAGACCTGCGAGTTCTATGAGTAAGAACTTGTCTTTTGCTACTTGGTCACTTTAAAGACTATAAATCTAATTACTGTCCACCACACCTACACTGTATATCTGATTATGACCTATATGAATGTTTGATGTTTTCCTGTATTGCTATAGAAAGTGGATTTAAAAATCCACTGTGTGACTACAGTCACCATAAATACAATCATTACATTTATAAAAAGCCAAAAGGACAGGTAATTTTTTTTTAATTATTGTCTGAAAGACTGAATAATAATCCTCTGTCCTGAAGATTTCCCTGTATTGGAAAACTTAAAGTTACAGCTTTATCTGCACTGGGGGCGGCCTTTTTTTGGTCAAGTGGACATATGAATGTACTTTTTTACATGCAAATGCATGTTTTAATAAAATTTACTCATGGTATTTAATTGATAACAGTTACATTATATCATCATGAGTGATTCCAACTGTATCTGTTTGAATAAATGACGTTATTGAAGTCACAAATACACTGTCCCAAGTAAAGTTAATGTAATGTAGATGCAGGAGTAATACAGTGAGGTTGAGGAAACGAACAAATCATCCAGGGTAAAAAGGAATGACATTCATTCATTCATTCATTCATTCATTCATTCATCATGCAATTGATTGCCAGTCAGGAACTCTAGTGACACAGGCTTATTTTATAAGTATGTTAAAATTGGCATTTTATTTTTTATTTGAACAAAAAAAAGTAAATTGAATAGACAAGCAACAATTAAATGTACAATTTACTAAAGGTCAAAGATTTGTTTTCAGTGAGTTGGAACGCTCTGGAGCTAGAACACAGGAGCCTTTGACTAAAAATGCTAAATAAACATCTTATCAAATTCTTCAGTCACAAAATTACACACATTTCTTTAATTTGTTTTTGTGAAGTGTTTTGTGAAGCCAAACCAGTATGTAACTTACTACAGAAACTGGTGCATCAACATAAATCTGTGATTTTCCTTGCAGCTGGAGCAGAGCTGGTATAGAAAATTAATCAACAGGAATTCAACGACACTGATGTAATAAAGAAATAACAGTCTTTCTGAGATGATAATTCAGTAATAGCTACATATATTTGACGTCAATATACCTGTGGTAATGATGGAAGGTTGATATTCTTGATTCTGTTGGAGATAGTGACTAATGTTCCTCTTTGTTAAAGGCAGGAGAAAGAAAGTGTGTGTTCATGAGTGTGTATGAGTGTAGAGACAGGAAGTCAAGTCAAGTTTGTTTGTATAGCACTTTTAACAATAGACATTGTCCCAAATCAACTTTACAGAATCTGAATGACCCAAGACATGAGCCAATTTTATCCCTAATCTATCCCCAATGAGCAAGCCCATGGCGGTGGTGGCAAGGAAAAACACTTCCAGACGACACGAGGAAGAAACCTCGAGAGGAACCAGACCCAAAAGGGAACCAATCCTCACCTGGACAACAACAGACAACATAACTATAGCATTAACAGTTTTAACATGAAGTCAGTTTCATTTATGTTATAACTCTTCATTAATGGAAACATGAGTGCAAACTGTTCATAACAACCGCAGTCCCAAAGTTAGCAAGCCAACTGTAGTCCTCAGCCACAAAAACATTACTGTAAATGTCCAGAGTGTCTTCCAAGTGTGACTTTCAACTGTCCATATGGGGCCGTCCTCCACAGGAGCAATGTGATGAGACTCCAACCAGACATAGGGCATCAGGATGGATCAGGCAGGTCCGAGGAGCAGAAGAGGTCAGCACCTCGATCCCAGGATTGACATGTAACTCAGAGGGACAGATTGGGGGGGGGAGAAGAGAGAGAAAACACAGGTTGTTAGGTATGCCCAGTGTCACCTGAATAAGTAGGTACAGTATACATTTTGCACTGAGTACAAGCAAGGACTCCGGCAAAACTAACTATGACAGCATAACTAAAAGGGGAGAGCCAGAAGGTAACACAGGCATGAGGGAGCCCCAGGACATAAAGCTGCCAGCCACTACACTATCAACAAACTCGAGTGAGCAAGCAAGTGGGGGACTGACAGCATCCATACATCCCAGTTTACCAAAACACTCTATGTCTGAGGACCCTCCAGATCTACTCCTTTACCTCATAAATACCATTAACAAAAGGCATTAACCATTAATTAAACAGATGTGTTTTCAGCCTAGACTTAAACGCTGAGACTGTGTCTGATTCCCGAACACTACTTGGAAGACTGTTCCATAACTGTGGGGCTTTGTAAGAAAAGGCTCTGCCCCCTGATGTAGCCTTCACTATACGAGGTACCAGCAGATAGCCTGCACCTTTTGATCTAAGTAGGCCGGGCATAAAGGACCAGAAGTTCGCTCAGGTACTGCACATTCAGTGCTTTAAAGGTCAATAGTAGTATTTTATAATCAATACGAAATTTGATTGGGAGCCAGTGCAGTGTGGATAAGACAGGGGTGATGTGGTCATATTTTCTAGTTCTAAAGGACTCTTGCTGCTGCATTTTGAACTAACTGGAGCTTGTTTATGCACTTATTGGAGCATCCAGACAGTAAGGCATTACAGTAATCCAACCTGGAGGTAATGAAAGCATGAACTAGTTTTTCTGTAGTGTGTAGTGACATTAAATTTCTTATCTTAGCAATATTTCTGAGATGAAAGAAAGCTGTCCGGGTAATGTTATCAATGTGAGTTTCAAATGAAAGACTATATAATAATCACTCCGTGAAGAAACAGAAAGGCCATCCAGAGTTACTATATAATCAGAAAACTTACTTCTAGCTGCATGTGGTCCTAGTACAAGTACTTCAGTCTTGTCAGAGTTAAGTAGAAGGAAATTAATAAACATCCAGTGTCTAATGTCCTTTACACATTCCTCAATTCTATTAAGCTGGTGTCTCTCATCTGGTTTTTCAGAAACATACAACTGTGTGTCATCAGCATAACAGTGGAAACTAATACAATGTTTATGAATAATATCACCCAGAGGTAACATATATAAAGAAAAAAGCAGTGGACCCAAGACAGAACCTTGTGGAACACCAAACTTTACCTCAGTATGTCTAGAAAAATCACCATTTACATCAACATACTGATAGCAATCAGTTAAATAAGACCTGAGCCAGGAGAGGGCCGTTCCCTTAACTCCCACAACATTTTCTAGTCTATCCAGAAGGAATAATAACTCCTGCATCTGAGAATGGTTCATGCATGCTAGCTACACATACAGTAGGTAGTGAACCAGAGAGTAGGCCACTCATAATAACATGAAAGGCAGGTGTCATTAGCATTTGTGCAACTCATGGCAGGATCACATTTGAGTTTGATGTATGACTGTTTCTCACAGGCGGACTATAACAGAGATTGTGTGCTACTCTGCTCCATCGCTGATGGGGGTGGGCCCTGTGCAGATCTCTGTAAGCGTGGACCATGCCCAGGTGAAGGAGAAACTCAGCTTTGAGTACATCGATGATCCCACTGTACAGCGCATTGAGCCTGAATGGAGCATTGCAAGGTATAAGCTTATCATCATACCTCCTCTATCTCATCTGTCCAGTTACAAGTTTCACAGAAATACAGTTGAAAGCACATCAACCCTGGAGGCAACTTCGAAAAAGTTTGTTGCCACAACTGATCTAAATTAATATCTGATTTTTAACACAAGGGACACAAACATGGAACCTTTGATCTATACGTTAGTGTAGTTTCTGGTCTGTGGATGAGTCGAAAAGCAGGGCCAGTGAAAGCAGACACTATGGAAGGTCTCAGTGTGTGTGTGTGTGTGTGTGTGTGTGTCCGTCCATGTGGTGTTGGCTGCTTCTGAATACATCAGTGCAGGGCGGACAGCTCTGAAATTAGCACGACTGATGAGCATTTTTAACAGGACATAGGAGGAGATGCACAGAACATGTGGCAGAGGTGTGAGTATGCAGCAGATGGCATGGAAATGAATTTCAGTGTGAGACCTTACAGCAGGGGATCCCCAGGACACTGAGACTAAGGGAAAAGGGAGAGGAAAAGGTGTTCAGGAAAAAAAGTATTAATTTTTGTGAGTCCATTTTGAGTCCAAATCCATTTTGATACATAAACAGTAAACAGGATGGTGTACTAAATTCAAAATAAGTCTAAAGTGAAAGAGCGGGAAATACGAATAAGAGGCATGGTTATGAATGATGCAGCAGCCTTTCCATCACCTTTAGTCTAGGACAGATGGAGCATTCAGCAGTCATTCTCCTGCTGATAAACAGATTAATGTCTATAACCAAAATGTGTGTGCTCCAGCATCTACTTCATGTTTACTTCATGGAAGTTTCATTTACTAAGTCTCTGCATGTCAAAGGCACAAAGGACAATTTTGACTGACAAATGCATTTCTGAACTTATAGGACAGGCTGTTACGAAAAGAAACCGTGAATGAGATTGTGAAGTGACAACATAAAATGTCTAAGTGACATCTACAATGTCTAAGTGACAGCATAAAAGCAGTCTATTAGTTTCAACTGGCTAATTGCTTCCATTCTTTTCCACATTAGCATTTCTGCTCTAATTATCCCTTTAGTAGCCTGTCTGTGTGGGATGAGAATGTAATATATATTTTAAATAATAATATACATGTATAGAATGATCCCAAAATTGGATGCAGTAGATTTCTCTTTATACTTCTGTAATGATTTGAAATCACATACACAGACTTCATAACAATGGTGAATTCAGCTGCAGACTGTTTTCTTTCTTTTACATGCTTTCTTGTTTCCTCTGTGCTCACTTTACCTCCTCCTTTTTCTTCTATGTAATTTCTTGAAACATTTTAGCAAAATGCATCACCAATTGTATAGTCCATGCCACACCAGTCCACACAATTCACACAAGTACTGTAGATAATTTGCATATATATTTGCATATAATTAACATATTCCAAAACAGCCCATGGTAAGTTTTCTTAGTATGTATGTTCATGTACATATATATAACAGTTATTCCACGAAATCAAGTCGTACATGAGCTGATAGCCGATGAGGCGCATTGCACCGAGTCAGCTATAAGCCATATACAATGCGATTGAATGGAATAACTGTTTTATTCAATCCACATTCACTGGATTTTGAGAAACAGAACATTTTTATTTTTTGCAACTTTGATAAATAATACTTTATACAAAATGTCCAACAAAATCATTTCCATTTAGAATGTAAGCAAACCGGTGAAATGGCAGTAGCAATTTGTGAAAAATGCTATCATAATAATCCTTGAAAAATAAAAAAGGTATGTTCTTACCATCAAATACTTTTATTCCATATTTTGTTGCTTTTTTGGGGGGCGGGGGTTGGTTTCGAGTAGAGTTTTAATTTCGTCTTTGGTTGGTTCAGTAACATGGTCTGTCATTTTCTTGTTCTTTTTTCGGGTTTTTTGGCGGTTGGCAAATCAATTTAATGGTAAATTACCGCCACCAACTGGGCTGGAGTGTGGAACAGGAGCTATTAGGAGAAAAAAAAAAAAAAATATATATATATATATATATATATATATATATATATATATATTTATATATATTCTTTTAGCTATTTCTGTTTCTTTTAAATACTTGATAACAAAGTGATATATCTGACTTGATGCACTCTGCCATTTTGTTTTTTCTCTACTCACAGTATATGAGCTGATATCCTAGTAGTAGAGTAGCCAATCAAAGCACGCGATTGCTCATATTCAGTGAATGTCGATAGAACATATATATATATAAAATATACACCATGCAAATTTTTCATGCGAACTACATCCTAGACATGGAAAGCCAAAACCATGACATAAATCTCTATATGTTACTTGTGAGGAAATCAATGAAATGTTTTGATAAATTTGGGTACTTTTTGTTTGTGAATGTGTCTATATAATAAAAAGAAAATCACACATTGGCTTGAAGATATGAAGTTTATCTTCTCGTGTTGAAAAACTCGATTTTTCATATGAAATACATCGTGGATCTGAGTGACATATTTAAATAATATTGGCTGAGGCTGAGTGGTATAGCAGATATATTCCATTCAGCTAGCATGATATTGAACATGTTGAAGACGAGCTATACCACAAAAAAAGCCAGCCAATCTCATCTCATTATCTCTAGCCGCTTTATCCTTCTACAGGGTCGCAGGCAAGCTGGAGCCTATCCCAGCTGACTACGGGCGAAAGGCGGGGTACACCCTGGACAAGTCGCCAGGTCATCACAGGGCTGACACATAGACACAGACAACCATTCACATTCACACCTACGGTCAATTTAGAGTCACCAGTTAACCTAACTTGCATGTCTTTGGACTGTGGGGGAAACCGGAGCACCCGGAGGAAACCCACGCGGACATGGGGAGAACATGCAAACTCCACACAGAAAGGCCCTCGCCGGCCCCGGGGCTCGAACCCAGGACCTTCTTGCTGTGAAGCGACAGCGCTAACCACTACACCACCGTGCCGCCCCAAGCCAGCCAATATTATTATTATTATTATACACTCTCTTTTCCAGTTTTTCGATGTCTGTTGGTATGTTTTTCTCTTGTAAACAGAGGGGAACCGTCAGGGCTTTCTAGGCCTTCAGAGAAGGCCCGAATGTGTCAGCATTTCAAATGTTATATTTAATTTCTTTCATTCTTTAATTGCTTTCATTCTTTCATAATTTCATCATAATTATTCTCTTCTAATTTGGACTCATTTTCTATCAAATTTGCTTCAGAAATGAAAGGGATACTGTCCTGAAAACATTAACCCTTTGGTGACTGACCCCTTGAAAATGGTTCCTCCAGGAACCATGACATTTCAGTTGTCAAGACAATGGAAAAACTAAAATACAAATACAAGAGCATTTTGTTTTGTGCACAAGAGCATTGTGACGTATCTTTCTGTTTTTGTATTTTAGTTTTTCCGTTGTCTTGACAACTGAAACGTCATCATTCCTGGAGGAACCATTTTCAAGGGGTCAGTCACCAAAGGGTTAAAATAGAGTTATCCAATGAGACTTTTTTGTTTGTTGTCTCTAGGCTGAGAAAAGTTTAGAGTTGGCTCACTCATGGGTCAGGACTTCATTGCCGGGACAGAAGGCCATGGCAATGTATGGTTATGTCAGAAGTGACCGATGAATTAACCCATCAGATTTTGATTTATAGTAGGAGGGACCAAAAATTTATTGCCCTAGTCCTTCTTGAAGGCCAACGTGAGTGTAACCACGAGTTGGCGCCATTAGCACAGCAGTGAAGTTACCTTCCAGCCAGTGTAGCGTTCATCAGTAGTATTAGTGAATGCTAATAAAGCCAGTGCGATCGAGAGCAAGTAGCACAGGCTAACAACCGAGAAACTAAGATTTCTGTCTCCAGACTCTTCTTCCATGCATGCTCACCATGGTACTTTTCACTCAGACGTAAGTATTCATTTCCCCATGTAATTTACATAGTTACTTTTAAACTCAACATTGACAGCTGCACACAATGGAGCTACCTGGCAGCCTGCTGCTAAGCCCTTGCAAAAGCCTTTGCCCTGTTGCTTTTTTGGTGTGTCGGAAGTCCCAGCTTTAATAGTAACGGTTTGCCACTGCTTGTAAATATGCATGAAAAATATCTAATGAAGTTTTGGTAGCCTTTTGGGTATTCAACGCATTTTTAGTTTCAGTTTTCAGTTTATTTATTTAGTATTTAATTATACCATAGCTAATCCTAGCACTGGATTAGCCTAGTCTTTCTCTTTCCTACCAAACAAAGACGCATGTGCAGCAGAAAATGTTCATCACTGAATATTCACATCAGCTCCGACGTGTGACATCATGTCTTGACAATGTGCAATAACATAAACCATATTGAACACTCATTCTCCATTGGGTAGAGTGGCATAATACATTTAGGATAAGCAATATGCTAACAATTTTGCATGCTATCAAACCAAATGAATGAAATCCTCTAGAAGGGAATAGAACACTGTTTTTATTCCATCAAAAAAGTGTCATGTATGTATAATAATTCCTGATATTTCATCGGGAATGTTTTCTTGCTGACTAGACGCATGTTGACAAAATAGCAAACTTGTTCAAAATTAAAATTATTTTGATTACTTTGCTTATTTTTTGTGGATGTGTCCATATAATATATAGAACATTACATGGTGGTGCGAAGATATGAAGTTTATCTTCTCGTGTTGAAAATATTTTCACCACTTGAAGATAAACTTCATATCTTCGCATAACTGTGTAATATCCTCTATATACAGTATTTATTGTTTTAAGTTTGTGTACATTATGTTTTTAACAGTCTATGCAGTAATATTTTATGAGTTTTATTATAGTGCTAATGAATGAATGGTGATTCCTGCTTCTCACTGACATCCAGCCTAACTATTCTATCCTGACTTCCTGTTTTTATTATATTATGCAGCTAGATAAAAGATGCTCCCTACAGAGTGATCAGTAGCCTATAATGAATAAAACAAAAAATCCTTTTCTGTAGTGGTTAGGAAGTGCTCTGGATACTCCAGAATGTTCCAGAGCAGGCCATAGAACAGCTGCAGTGTTGACACTGTGCTAATGTCATCAGAGTGTCACTAAAACTAAAAGCCATATGGTTCTCTACTACAAGATGAGTATGACTAATGTAGTGAATCTGGGAACTATCTTTGTGACATTTTGCAAAGAACAACCAGCCGCTTCCTCTCTCCAGCCTGTGTCTCTATGCTTGTTTTGTTGCATATTATAAAGCCCTGGACAACACCAGAATGTTAATTAGGATCATTGGGGTTCCTGCTCCTTTGGTGTTTCCTCATCTGATTACATCCGATGAAGCTAGTTAAAAGCATCTTTAATCCTCACCTTCTCCCAAGCTTTTTATCTTCACACCACCATTTGACAAAAGAGCAGGTTTTAATGGCGGGTCTGTGAGTTAAAGTAGAGAACATACTGGAAGTTAACTTTCTGTTCAAGCTGGAAAGATGACCATGTTTAATTTTTCTTTTGGTTCTAGTGGACACACTCCCCTTGTAGTGACCGGAACCAACTTGGATGTGGTCCAGGAACCCAGAATACGGGTCAAATACGGCGGACATGAATCAGTAAACGTATGTAACAATTTTCCCCCTTCTTCCTTTTTTAATCCTTTGTCCTGTCTTTTCATAATGACCTCAGGTACCTCTGTGCCAAGCTTTTAGCAGAATGACCCTCTTGTGTATGGTTAAATATTGGAAGAGAATGGCTAATGAAACCAAAATTGCATCAGTTCAACTTCAGAAGTTCTCAACCTTGAGCAACAGCATGCATTGTCTGTTGGTTGAACTTAATTATTGGTGAATTATTGAGGGAAAGGGTGACAGAGCACATTTTAGACTGCATTTGTCCATTTTTTGTTCCACATGTAAGCCAGATCAGTTCTGAATTTGGTGCTATGCATCTCTGTAAGTGACATAACTGCCCTTCTGCATAATTTAGTGCCCACAATGAGGCTTGCAAGAACTCATCGCTTAATTGGATCATTTTAACCCCAACAGGTTGCAGAGAGGGACTGTGTTGGCTCTTTGCTTTTATTCTGAGTCAAACATTCTGCATGAAATGCATTATCTTCCTCAGTGGGAGTTTTATGATATATTAAATCTGTTAGGGATAATTAACTATATTTTACTAGCCTTTGTGAGCATAACAAGGGACTGCAGTAATCAAGGTAAGGCACAGAATCATTATAAATCACAGCTGTTTCTTTATTCCTGGAAACACACTGGACGTTTTTCTGGAAAAAGCAGCTGTGAGAGTCTATCTCTGAGAATGGAAGGGAGATACAAAATCATGAAGTAATTCTGACAACATACACTATCACACTGTGTGCCTACACAACCATGCCGTAAGTAAGAATTAAAGCAAGATGGAGCATGCTGTTTTAGGAAAATAACTGACAGGGTAGTGTGATGAGGCTGATGTTGGCATGTGTTGCATCAACAAAACAGGTTGGCTCCTGTAATCATTAACATAACAGCCAAAAATAGTTGTCCCCTCACCAGCCTCTCTTAAAAAGACACAAAAGAGTGTGTCATGTTATGAGAAACCTCAAAGAAACCTCAAACTTTTTCACTTATTTCGTTGGAAAACTTAAAGTTACAGCTTTACCTCTGACTGTTACAGAGCTCTGACACTGGAGACTCCTTCCATTTTCTCCTTACAGAAAACTTCACTACATCAATGATTATATATTTTATCAACAATTATAAGCCTTCACCAAACAAGTTGTAACACACATTAGTCAGAATGAGTGCATTGATATCAACACTTCATGACCAATCAGAATCAAGAATTCAGCATTGTTGTGGTAGAATTTATTACAGTGTATCTAAGCCAGTGTGGATTAATGTGTTTGCAAAAATTATTATTGAATAGAGTAGCATGTGTAAAATTGTAGAAAGCATACAAAATCCGGAAATACACAGTCTCCATATTCCTCTGATATGTACTTTTTTTCTTGCTGTGTTTGTTTTGAGTTGTACCCTTTTTTGGCTTATTACGTCCACCAGCTTTGTTGGAAGAGATTATGTTTTCGCCTCCGTTTGTTTGTTTGTTTGCTTATCTTTTCCCAATGTAACTCAAAAAGCAATGAATGGATTGTGATGAAATTTTGAGGAAAGGTGAGCCATGGGCCAAGGAACAATTGATTAGATTTTGATGCAAATCCAGATATATATGTGGATCCAATATTTTTGTGGCTGTTCCCAACATAACTCAAAAAGTAGTGAATGGATTTGGATGAAATTTGTTGTACATCTTTAGCATTATCCTAGGTTTAAGTGATTTGATTTTGATGTTGATAATATGTAGCTTGGCGGAGGTATGAACTCTACTCTGCTGAGTGCCCTTTGAGTTGATTGCTTGTCTTGTCTTATTTTTTATTCATACTGAGGTTGTTATATCTATATGAGTTATAGTTTGATTTCTGATGTATGCTGATGAGATGTTGGTACATTCTCATGATTAGACGAGTACAGTTACAGACAATGATGATCTGTCAGAGAAAGGACTCATGCACATTTTGCATCACACATGAATTCCTCATCTGTACCTGTGCATAGTAAATTTCCCCCAAATTTACCCTCCTTATCAAATTAAAAAAAAAAAGTCTAGAATGCTGCAGCATGCATAACACAGCTGAGAGGGGTTTTTTTTGTTTTGTTTTCTTTCTTGTTTTGTTTTGGTTTTTTTAATGATTGTTGGGTGTTTGTTTTTCACCCTCACCCTCTTACTCTCATTCTTTTTCTTGGTATATATCTTTCTTTACAACGACTAGAAAAACAGAGAAAAAAAGAAGCTCAATCTATCCCACCTCCCCACCTAGTCTGATCAGTCACTACAGAACAGTCCAGGCTTTGATTTGTGGCCTTTAAAGGTGCATTTTTATTAACTGCTGAGGTTACAATTATAGAGCTCTTCATCCCTCCCTCCTGCCTTTGTCGCTGAGGAGAGGCAAACAGTGGAACATTCTGGCAATCAGAGCAGAGAGCCTGTCAACGCAGCCTTCAAATTGTCACCTGCCTCCTGTCCAAATTGCTTCTCCTCGCCTCTCCTCCACCCCTCTTGCCTTACCTGGCAGAATTCTCAAAAGCTCCTGCAAAATTGGAGACAATTGCCTTTGTGCATGTAGCCGTACCTGTCACCTGCCTACAATGGAGACATTAATCATTGTCCTGATTATGGTGGAAAGATTCCACCAATCCCTACCCCACCCCCGATCCATTTTCTTTTTGAGCAGAGAAGTGAAAAGGGGCACCAGGCACATGGACTGGCAGGAAGAGACAATAAGGATGTGAGGAGATGGATTCCTAAAGTGTTATCAGCCACTATCTTAGCTGATCAGAACAGCACTTCTGCACAGCTCTGAAGGGAAGCACTTCAGGAACATGTGCAATCAGACGATGTTCCCAGCAATCAGTGTCAGGGCCCTCCTCAGACACCACTCTTAAAAGAACACCAACTCAAACAGATGATAAAAGACTGATTGGCTTAGGCTTCTCTTCACCAGTTCAGCATAGAGCTGTGTGCATGTGGACAGCTGAATTATTCACGATTCTCTTCAGTCAGTTAGTTTAAAGTATTCTACTCACCTGGTCATGCAGGTACAGATAGACAGGCAACAAAGGGCATTATTCAGAATGTGCCTCAAGTACTTCCTCTGATCCTGATCCTTCAGCATGGAGCTTACTTCCCCTTTTTATTTTACTCATGTTTCGGCTTCCATATGGGCAAGAGCTACAAGGGTGCATTCCAAAATGCTAAAAATAAATAAATAAATAAAACGTAAAACATGAAATCATTGAGAAATTTTTAAATTAAGGCCAGTGGGACCATAACTTCTACTGAGTTCTGACTTATAGCACTAGCAAAATTTTATTCTGTATGTCTTTTCTAGCTTTGATGGTATGTTGACATGGAAATAGTGACAGTGAAGTGGTTATTTTATTTAAAACTAAGGAAAAGAATCCAACACGTACTTTGCATCCATCCGTTATCTATAGCACTTATCCATCAGGGATGACTAGGGGAGACTGGAGCCAATCCCAGCTGACTTCAGGTGAGAGGTGGGGTTCACCCTGGGTAGGTCACCAATCTATCACAGGGCTACACATAGACGAACAACCATCACACTCATGCTCACACTCACGGGCAGTTTAGAGTAGCCAGTTGACCTAATCAACATGTCTTTGGACTGTGGGAGGAAACCGGAGGACCCGGAGGAAACCCACAAAGGTACGAGGAGAACATGCAAATTCCACCCAGAAAGACCCCAGTCAGTCACAAGGTTCGAACCCAGAACCTTCTTGCTGTGAGGGGACAGTGATAACCACAAGAATACCATGACATCCCAGCACCTTATGAGAAATCATCACATGTAACTTGTATTATACAAAGATGTTTTATGAGTATAAGATTGTTTTGAATTGTGTATTAAGGTGGTGAATAATTCTATAAGAGCTATTATTATAGTTTTGATGTCTTTAGCTGTTTTTCATTATGTACTATTACTCATCTATTACATCATACTCAGATGTCTGATGAGCGTCTTCCAAAGCACATCTTGTATGGAGAACTGGCCACTGGAGCTCAATCACATGGTGGCCAGAAAAAGAGATGCTCAAAACCTCATTGAAAGACTTTGGCCTCGACCATGAAAACTGGGAGACCCTTGCTCAAAATTGCTGTGCATGTCACACAGCAGTATCCAAAAATGTCGCTAGCTATGAAAAGAAATGCATCGCCATGACCAAGTCAAAACATGCAGCATGTAAAGCCTGGGAAAACAGCACCACCTCTGCCCATGAGTAGTATCTTCTCTCGTTGTCTTGTCCCCACTGCCTCCACACATCCTGTGCAAAAATCAGCCTCATCAGCCACCTAAGCACACATGCAACGATAGCAACAATGGATGTTTGATGACAGTGGTGAAGATGGTCATCTTCCCCCAGGAAGGACAAACACTATTACTCATATTAAAATGGGGAAAACATTAAAAATAAAGAAAACATATTATCAGCAGATCTGAATGTACATCACTGGTGTTGTAGATGTCAAGCGCTGGAGGTTTATATCTGTATGGACTTTTTATTATCTTCAATACCGTGGCTCTGAGTAGCAGCCGATATCAAATACTGATGCGAGGCTGATATTCTTAGGACTCTCTGTATAAAAGGTCACAGGCATGTTCATCCATTTGTGTCCCGTGTGCAGTAAATCCAATCACATATCAATCCGTTGTTTCAGGCAACTACTAACCCTGACATCAGTATGAGTGCATTGCTATATTCAGTATGAGTGCATTCCTTCCTACTTGCTTTCACACCCTTGTACCTGAATCTACCAGCAGCACAGATGAGCATATAGTGCCCAGAACAAAATGAGAAAACCTTCTTATTTCTACACATTAGAGTAATACCAAAATTGCTAGCATTTTCCTCAGCATATAATTTATCTCAATTTGTCCTGAATCTATAATTCACAGCTGCCAAATTTGTTCATTTTTAGACATTTGTATTTTCTAGGACTGAAAGAATGTGTGGAAAGGTGGGTATTTGTAGCCTGGCAAGAGAAAAAAAAATCCATAAGTGAGCAGATATGTGGCAAAACCAAGCAGCTTCTAGACAATTTGGAGCAGATGGTATTTTGAGCCAGAGCTAAAATGCTAATGCAAGTTTGGTTTCAGGCAGCATGAAGTGTGTTGCTGTGGTAGCATCTGTCCCTGCTGCCTGTCACATGACACTTCCAGTGAGGGAGTGAAAAAGAACAATATCCAAGGAACAGCAAGATTCCAGTTATACAGCAGAACCCTGGTAGCAGACGAGTATTAGATTTCACTGTGTGAAATTGACAAATAAGTATTCATCTGTTGAAGAATTGTGTTTTTGTATTGGATATGTTCATTTGCCATGGATGCCATATTGGTTATGTAAGGGTGTTTTTATATTTTTAAAATAGCATACTCTTTGAAGGATTTACACATCCTCTTTTAAACGTGGAGTCAGGCAACATTTGAGCTGTTTTTGTGACCTCTGATTGACAGGAGATGAGAGACTTGGGAGTAGCATGATATAATTTATGAACATGTCTGTCATGATGGAGATACAGTGATCATAACAGTTTTAGCATCATGTAAAGTGGTTCAATGTTTGGTGCGAGGCGATACCGCGGCCGTGTATCACTCCACCCACACAGCTGTAATGCTCGATCTGTGTTTCTGTCAACATGCATTCTGGATGACGCTCAGTGTCCTCGGAAGACAGCAAATGCATAAACAGGCTGATCTGTAGATGAGGCCATGACAGTACAGCACCCAGGAAACAAACCCTCCATCTCCTTTTCATAAACGATGGCTATATTTATACTTGTATTTTTTTTTTTATGGTCCCTTAGCAGATATCTGATATCCATGTCATTATTATTCGGTTATTGTCCTTTTTATTAGTTAGAACATTGGACAAACAAGTCATGCTACAACTGCTTAAGGACAAACTCCTTGTTCTGTGTGTATCCTCGTAAAGGAATGAGTGCAAGAACAAAGAGCCAAAGTAGTGAAATGAGATTCACTCAGATGCTCCAGAGGGCTGGAGTTCACATTTCCAAAAATCAGGTTTGTATGGCCAAAAGGAGTTTGTATCGATCACCATCGTCACCATGCAGGCCTGAACTACAGGGATGGGCGTGGTGTTTGCTGTGCTTTGAAGATATTTAGCTCTAATTAAGTTTCTCCCTGGAGAGTGGGAGAGGAGAGAGAGATGAGATGAAACCCTCCTGGCACAGTTAGGGATTTACGGCAATCAATTTTGTTGCTGGAGGTTTAGTGAAGCTCTCTGGAGCATGCAAGAGAAACGCAGCACCTGTGTATCAGTGTGAGTGAGGGTTTGTGTGTTGTGGTGTCTCTGTGCTTGGCTGTGTTTTTAAGGGGAAGACAACAAGAGCATTTATGACTTCATGATAAAGGGAGAGCAGGATAAAAAGATAACACTTTCACTTTATAGTAATGTTCACTTTAGTCCATAGATGGTTTTCCCATGGTAAAATAAATAAATAAATAAATAAATACATACATACATGTTGGTGCTTCTCCATGTAGAGCTGAAAGGTCATTTGGGAGCAGGACAAGCTTTTATACCATGTCAGCATTGGCACCGTGGAAAGTAAAGCGCAAATTCATGTCTTTCTGTAGTTTTATACAGTCAAGAGCGTGACATTTTGTGTTTGTCTCAGATAGAAACAGGACTGCAAGAGATGCTTTATTTGTCATTGCTCCTACATATTTGATACTAGTTTCATTTCATACAGCACCTCTGTGTTTTCTCTCTCTCTCTCTCTCTCTCTCTCTCTCTCTCTCTCAGGTGTGTAAGGTCCAGAACAGCACTACTATGAGCTGTTTTGCACCATCTCTGGCGGCGGAGTACACGCCTGGCCTGGACTCTGTAAAGCATGCAGATGAGTTTGGCTTCATTTTCAATAACGTGCAGGCTCTTCTGGTTTACAACAACACTAACTTCCTGTACTACCCAAACCCTTACTTCGAGCCTCTCAGTACCAGTGGAGTCCTGGAGCAGAAACCAGGCTCTCCTATTATTCTGAAGGTATCACCATCATTCATCATACTAGATATAAAGTGTGCTATCAGAACTCACATGTTAACACAGAAGCTATGCAGTCCAATGTAGTGCACCATGACAAACACAGAAGGACATATTATTACAAAAAATAAACATACTCTATCATAGTGTATATATAATGATAACTGAGGTTAAGGTTAGGGTTAGGGTTAGGAATCAGCTGCATTAATCATAATATCAGTCAAAATGATAGCATGATGAACATGTGTGTGTTTTCTCAGGGGAAGAACTTGGTTCCTCCAGGCTCAGGAGGAGTGAAGCTGAACTACACTGTGCTCCTGGGAGAGACACCCTGTTCCGTCACAGTCTCTGACACCCAGTTGCTCTGTGAGCCGCCCAACCTCACTGGCCAATACAAAGTCATGGTAATATAGAGTGTGTATGTGAGTGAGAGACAACTAGAATTGATGTGGCAGTCTGGGAAAACCTGCTGGATGTTGTTGTGGCTGAATTCTGGCAGTAACATATAAGCGATTATATGGAAATGTTTTTAATCCTATCCAGGCTGTCTTCCTGCAAAGATCATATTTACTAACAAGCTAATTTAACAAACACACTGGTGAAAATTCATCAGTCTCTCTAAAGATGTCTAAAATCTGGCTAGTGAAGTGTGCTTTCCTCACACAGTGAACATCACTCTTTGATCAGGTTGTTGTATAGATAGTACATGTTGTATGTGCCACAGCAAAACAGACCTCAGTCAATTCAGTTTTTAATCAGATGCAAAGTCAAGTTGAATCTGTAAACGTAATGTTAAATAGTCAAAATGTCAAAATTTCACCATGTGAAAGCTTTTCCCAGGCCACAACACTTACAGGGTCCCAATGTTCTTTACTAATTACTTTCATTCTCAATATCTGTGTAAATGTCATCTTACATATACACCGCTGCTCTTTCTCTGTAAAGATACAGCATCAAACTTGTAGGTTTCATGACAAACAGTGTAAACCCATGTCTTACCCCACTCAGCCAGAGGAAGTGAGTCAGATGTCTCTATCAGCCTCAGCGCTTTAGTCACTAAAAGCTTAGATGAGTTATTAATTAGAAGCTCAGCTCTAAGTCATTGAATCATTTGTGTTTGTGTGGACACTCCTAATGTATTTTATGGGTTATTTTTGGTATTTTATGGGTTATCTGTTTAAAAAATAGTTTAAGTTTTAATTTGTATTGTTCCATGAATGCAAGGAAAACTAGAAGGGCACTCAGTAGAGTCCATACCTTCACCAAGCCACATGTTAGAGTATACACAAAAAAAAATCCTGGATCCACATTCATATCAGGCTTTGCATCAAAATCTAATTAATTGTTCCTTGGCCCATGACCCACCTTTCCTCAAAATTTCATCACAATCTGCTCACTACTTGTTGGGTTACGTTGGGAATGAACAAACAAATAAATAAACAAACAAATGGAGGCAAAAACCTAACCTCCTCCAACAAAGTTGGCAGAGGTAAAAATCCCACCAAAAAGTTCCAATACAGAACAATGTAGCTGTACACAATGACCTCAGAGCTGACTTTGTAGATATACAGTACATTTACTGACTGTAGCCCATCTGTTGCTCTCCACAAGACCCCAACTGACCAGATATTATTACCTCCACCATCTGTGATGGAGGAGGTTATGTTTTCCCTTCCGCTTGTTTGTTTGTTTATTTGTTTGTCTGTTTCCAATGTAACTCAAAAAGTTGTGAACAGATTTTAATGAAATTTTGAGGAAATGTGGGCCATGGGCCAAGGAACAGTTAATTAGATTTTGATGTACAACCCCGATTCCAAAAAAGTTGGGACAAAGTACAAATTGTAAATACAAATGGAATGCAATGATGTGGAAATTTCAAAATTCCATATTTTATTCAGAATAGAACATAGATGACATATCAAATGTTTAAACTGAGAAAATGTATCATTTAAAGAGAAAAATTAGGTGATTTTAAATTTCATGACAACACATCTCAAAAAAAGTTGGGACAAGGCCATGTTTACCACTGTGAGACATCCCCTTTTCTCTTTACAACAGTCTATAAATGTCTGGGGACTGAGGAGACAAGTTGCTCAAGTTTAGGGATAGGAATGTTAACCCATTCTTGTCTAATGTAGGATTCTAGTTGCTCAACTGTCTTAGGTCTTTTTTGTCATATCTTCTGTTTTATGATGCGCCAAATGATTTCTATGGGTGAAAGATCTGGACTGCAGGCTGGCCAGTTCAGTACCCGGACCCTTCTACGCAGCCATGATGCTGTAATTGATGCAGTATGTGGTTTGGCATTGTCATGTTGGAAAATGCAAGGTCTTCCCTGAAAGAGACGTCGTCTGGATGGGAGCATATGTTGCTCTAGAACCTGGATATACCATTCAGCATTGATGGTGTCTTTCCAGATGTGTAAGCTGCCCATGCCACATGCAGTAATGCAACCCCATACCATCAGAGATGCAGGCTTCTGAACTGAGTGCTGATAACAACTTGGGTCGTCCTTCTCTTTATTCCGAATGACACGGCGTCCCTGATTTCCATAAAGAACTTCAAATTTTGATTCGTCTGACCACAGAACAGTTTTCCACTTTGCCATAGTCCATTTTAAATGAGCCTTGGCCCAGAGAAGACGTCTGCGCTTCTGGATCATGTTTAGATACGGCTTCTTCTTTGAACTATAGAGTTTTAGCTGGCAATGGCGGATGGCACGGTGAATTGTGGTCACAGAGAATGTTCTCTGGAAATATTCCTGAGCCCATTTTGTGATTTCCAATACAGAAGCATGCAGTGCCGTCTAAGGGCCCGAAGATCACGGGCACCCAGTATGGTTTTCCGGCCTTGACCCTCACGCACAGAGATTCTTCCAGATTCTCTGAATCTTTTGATGATATTATGCACTGTAGATGATGATATGTTCAAACTCTTTGCAATTTTACACTGTCAAACTCCTTTCTCCACTATTTGTCAGCGCAGAATTAGGGGGATTGGTGATCCTCTTCCCATCTTTACTTCAGAGAGCCGCTGCCACTCCAAGATGCTCTTTTTATACCCAGTCATGTTAATGACCTATTGCCAATTGACCTAATGAGTTGCAATTTGGTCCTCCAGCTGTTCCTTTTTTGTACCTTTAACTTTTCCAGCCTCTTATTGCCTCTGTCCCAACTTTTTTGAGATGTGTTGCTGTCATGAAATTTCAAATGAGCCAATATTTGGCATGAAATTTCAAAATGTCTCACTTTCGACATTTGATATGTTGTCTATGTTCTATTGTGAATACAATATCAGTTTTTGAGATTTGTAAATTATAGCATTCTGTTTTTATTTACAATTTGTACTTTGTCCCAACTTTTTTGGAATCGGGGTTGTAAATCCAGTTATACCGTATATGTGGATCCAGGATTTTTTAACTGTTCCCAAAGTAACTCAAAAGTAGTGAATGGATTTGGATGAAATTTGGTGTATAATTTTAGTATTATCCTAGGTTCAAGTGATTTGATTTTGATGTTGATAATATGTAGCTTGGCAGAGGTATGCACTCTACCCTACCGAGTGCCGCTCTAGTTTAGGTGATGATCATTCTCAGCAGTGATATTGACATAATACACTAGATGAATTAATAGCTTTAAGGTATTCTTAAAGTATCCTAAAAGTTGATGAACTGCTAAATTTCAGTGTATTTACTTTTAATTTTAAGAATTCTTACAGTATAACTTTAAGTGACTTTCCATTACTTCTTAAAGATAATGAAATGCTGTTAAAAAGAACATTTAAAATGTCACTTAAAGTTACTAAATTTAATATTTTAATGTACTTAAAGTAGGTGGCACGGTGGTGTAGTGGTTAGCGCTGTCGCCTCACAGCAAGAAGGTCCTGGGTTCAAGCCCCGGGGCCGGCGAGGGCCTTTCTGTGTGGAGTTTGCATGTTCTCCCCGTGTCCATGTGGGTTTCCTCCGGGTGCTCCGGTTTCCCCCACAGTCCAAAGACATGCAGATTAGGTTAACTGGTGACTCTAAATTGACCGTAGGTGTGAATGTGAGTGTGAATGGTTGTCTGTGTCTATGTGTCAGCCCTGTGATGACCTGGCGACTTGTCCAGGGTGTACCCTGCCTTTCGCCTGTAGTCAGCTGGGAT
The DNA here is from genome assembly GCF_027579695.1 of Neoarius graeffei. Taxonomy (NCBI): domain Eukaryota; kingdom Metazoa; phylum Chordata; class Actinopteri; order Siluriformes; family Ariidae; genus Neoarius; species Neoarius graeffei. The sequence continues at coordinate 21,395,816 of NC_083581.1, read as the reverse complement.
AGGCTCCAGCTTGCCTGCGACCCTGTAGAAGGATAAAGTGGCTAGAGATAATGAGATGTACTTAAAGTCACTACTACTTTTAAGAATACCAATAAATGGTCTTTGCTTAGGGTTGTGAGTGTAGTTTACTAGTATATTTCATGAATTTAAAAAGTTCAGTAAAGGTACTTAAATGTACTACTGAATTTAAGGGCTGGTCTTAAAGGTAACTTAAATACACTACTAAATTTAAGGTTCAGATTAAATGCATTAAATTTCACATGTTCACCTAGTGATAGCAGCATCTTAGTGTCTCAGTGTTGTGCATAAGCACGCTAAATGAGGGCTGTTGGATGTTCTCATATTTTTGGTGAACTGAACAAATCAGTATGCAACTAGTAAATGCGAACGTGAACGTAAGTGTAGCTCACTCTGATGAGAATGAATAATGCTTACGTACCAAAAGTAGGGATAACAGGCAGAAATAATAGGCTTTCATACTGTGATATGAAATACAACGTATTACAATGTCTTGGGATTGTGCCTCAGAAAATTATTGCATGAACATCTTGATTGCATGTTCCTTGTCTTGACCAGTGTTGTCTTATGGCAATGCACTCCAGTGACTTGCTTATATCAATAAAGTAGACATAAGAGCTTTGTAATGGTAGGTGAAATATTTCGATATTTGATATTTTAATTTCTGATCAAACATTTCAGCTCATTAAAGAAGCTGATTCAGAAGAAGTGAACTATGAACATGAGCTCACTGATTTTGATTTGTGTGAACTGAACTGTGAGCTAGCTTTTGTTGACTCGTGTGAACTTGCACGACTCTGTCTGTGGTGCTGTTATGAAAGAATCAGGTTCAGCATTGCAGGGATTCAGTGTCACTGCTGGGTTTAGAGCTGTCCACCAACTAAACGTTTCCAAACATCAGTGCAATGGTCAGAAAGTGATCATGATGAGGCCTGGAGTGGGATTAACACAAATTGTACATTGAAAAATAAGCTGTAATAAGCTGCAACTGTGTGGGAACTGTGTGGGAAAAGATGGATGAAGTGGTAGAAAGTATACTGAGGGAGGAGCGCGTGCTGATAGGAGCAGATGTCAATGGACATGTTGGCGAGGGAAACAGAGGAGATGAGGACGTGATGGGCAGATATGGTATAAGAGAGAGAAATGTGGAAGGGCAAATGGTGGTTGATTTTTCAAAGAGGATGAATTTGGCAATAGTCAATACATACTTCGAGAAGAAAGAGCAGCACAGGGTGACGTTTAAGAGTGGAGGAAGATCTACACAGGTGGACTACATACTCTGCAGAAGGGGTAACCTGAAGGAGATTGGAGACTGTAAAGTGATGGCAGGGGAGAGTGTAGCTAGACAACATCAAGTAGTCATGTGCAGGATGAGCTTGAAAGTGAAAAAGAGGAAGCGTGAAATAGTGGAGCCGAAGATTAAGTGGTGGAAACTAAAAGAGGTTGTACATCAGAAGGAGTTCAGGGAAGAAATGAGACAAGCATTAAGTGGTCATGGAAGTCTGCCGGAAGATTGGAATACTACTGCTGTACTCGTAAGGGAGGCAGCAAGGAAGGTGCTAGGGTGGTCATTGGGAAGGAGGAAGGAAGACAAGGAGACATGGTGGTGGAACAAAGAAATGCAGGAAATTATAAAAGAGGCTAGCAAAGAAGAATTGGGACAAGCAGAGAGACTAGGAAAGCAGGCGGTTATACAGAGAGATGAGACAGAAGGCAAAAAGAGCTGTAGCGAAGGCGAAAGCAGATGCATACCAGGAGTTGTACAAAAGACTGGAGACCAAAGAAGGAGAGAAAGACCTGTACAGACTAGCTAGGCAGAGAAACAGGGAAGCGAGGGCTGTACAGCAGGTAAGAGTGATGAAAGATGTAAATGGAAATGTGCTGACAAACAAAGAGAGTGTATTAAGAAGGCGGAAGGAGTACTTTGAGGATTTATTAAATGAAGAGAATCCAAGAGAGAAAAGGTCAGATTCATCGGAGACAGCAAATCAGGAAGCAGAGTTGGTTAGTAAGGATGAGGTGAGGGCAGCCATGAAAAGAATGAAGACTGGGAAAGCAGTCAGACCAGATGGTATCCTGATTGAGGCTTGGAGATGTTTGGGTGAGACGGCTGTGGAGTTCCTAACGAGATTGTTTAATAAGATCCTAGAGAATGAGAAAATGCCAAATGAATGGAGAAAGAGTGTGCTAGTCCCAATATACAAGAATAAGGGAGATGTACAGAGCTGCAGTAATTACAAAGGAATACAATTGATGAGCCACACCATGAAGCTATGGGAAAGGGTATTGGAGGCGAGATTGAGAAGAGAAGTAGCAATCTGTGAACAGCAGTACGGGTTTATGCCAAGGAAGAACACGTCGGATGCAATTTTTGCTTTAAGAATGTTAATGGAGAAGTACAGAGAAAGCTACATTGTGTGTTTGTAGACCTGGAGAAGGCATACGATAGAGTGCTGAGAGATGAGTTATGGTATTGTATGAGAAAGAGTGGAGTGAATGAGAAGTATATTAGAGTGGTGCAAGACATGTATGAGAACAGTGAAACAGCAGTGAGGTGTGCAGTTGGAACGACTGAATGGTTCAAGGTGAAGGTGGGACTCCATCAAGGATCTGCTTTGAATCCTTTTTTGTTTGCCATAGTGACGGATAGCTTGATGGACGAAGTGAGGCAAGAGTCACCATGGAACATGATGTTTGCGGATGATATTGTGATATGTGGTGAAAGTAGAAAGGAGGTTGAGTTGGGTTTGGAGAGATGGAGGTACGGTATGCATTGGAACGAAGAGGAATGAAGGTGAGCAGTAGCAAAACAGAATACATGTGCATCAGTGAGAATGGGGATGAGAGTGTAGTGAAGATGCAAGGAGCAGACGTAAAGAAAGTTGGTGAATTCAAGTACCTGGGGTCAACTGTGCAGGAAAATGGGGGCTGCAATAGTGAGGTGAGAAAGAGAGTGCAGGCAGGGTGGAGCAGCTGGAGAAGGATTTCGGGAGTCATTTGTGATAGGAAAGTCCCAGCAGAAGTGAAAGGTAAGATGTATAAGAGAGTAGTGAGACCAGCTATGATGTATGGATTGGAGACCGTACCCTTAACGAAGAGACAGGAGGCAAAGTTGGATGTGGCGGAGTTGAGGATGTTAAGGTTTGCGATGGGAGTGACAAGGTTGGACAGGATAAGGAACGAGTACATCAGAGGGACAGCACATGTGGAATTAAGCTAAGAGAGATGAGACTGAGATGGTATGGGCACATCCTGAGAAGAGATGCAGAGCATGTAGGAAGGAGAATGTTGAGGATGGAGCTGCCAGGCAAACGAAAACGAGAAAGGCCAAAGAGGAGATACATGGATGTGGGGAAAGAGGACATGAAAGTGGCAGGTGTGGTAGAGAAGGATGTGGAAGACAGGGAGCAATGGAGACGAAAGAGCCGCTGTGGCGACCCCTAATCAGGAGCAGCCAAAAGAAGAAGAAGAAGCTGCAAAAAAATAAAGTGGTCCAGTAATACAGCTACATCTGATTTCAAGTGTCACTGCTGTGCTGAGAATGATCTACCAACTTAATAATATGGTGTAATGATGAAGAAGAATAATGATGTAATATTGGTCATATGTGGTTGTGTGGTCATCTCTGGTATGTGCATCCAGTGTGCTGGCAGCTGCGTATATAACCTTGCAAAGTTGAGTCATCAAACAAAATGAGTCAATGACAGCGGGAGAGGAGAATAACCTGGACAGAAACGCTTGACAGTATGATTTTTTTTTTTTTTTTTTTTTTTTGTGTGTGTGTGTGTGTGTGTGTGTGTGTGTGTGTTTTCTTGCTCAGGTGCAGGTAGGCGGTCTTCATGTCTCTCCTGGATCTGTGAATATCCTATCAGACAGCCTTCTGACTCTACCCGCGATTGTAAGCATAGCAGCTGGTGGAGGCCTCCTGTTGATCATCGTCATCCTCGTTCTCATTGCCTACAAGCGCAAGTCACGTGAGAATGACCTCACGCTCAAACGGCTGCAGATGCAGATGGACAACCTGGAGTCCAGGGTGGCACTTGAGTGCAAAGAAGGTGAAGACACTCATACACACATCCTGCAATACAATGTGACATCCTGCTGGTGCAAAAAACCTTCATTACACTCAAAACACAAGCCCAATCAGCTTCCTGTTCTCTGGTGCCCTCTCTTTCGAGCACTCGCCCATGATGTTCTCCTGAATCACACTCTATTCAGTCACTATTTTCAGACACTCCATTTCACCTCAATTACTGTAGTCTTCTGTGGCTAATGATGTAGATAAATGACACACACACCAAGCCTTCAGCCATGGTGTAATGATGTAATACTCAGGCAAGACACTCATGTCTTTTGCTTGTATTAAAGTGGACTGTTCATGAGGTGACTGACACCACACACACACACACACACACACACTCTATGGGCACGGGGCATGGGTGTATCCATGTTGGACAGAGTTTCAGTGTGTGCGGGTGAAAGCTTTTGTTTGCGTGTCATGAAAAGAGAGAGTAAAAGAGACAGAGTAAAAGTGAGTGAGGGAATGAGAGATAGGAGAGAGGAGAGAGACTCCCTGAGGGTAGAGTACTGCTCAGTCAGAATGGACCCAATTAAAGCAGCCTCACCTCCACTCTCCAGCAGCAGGGGACACACACTTGAGCACACAGTCTATTCGTTATCTGCACATCTGTGCATGTGTGGATGTGTGTGTGTGTGGATACATGTGTGCATGGTTTAAAATAAAAAAATCAGCATTGTTAAAACTGATTATGTGGATGTGAGATAATGTGACAGCTCCTGAGTGGTATAAGCATCGGATTCCCACAGATGTCAAATCCATCTCTGGTCAGGAGTCAGAGCGAGCAAGCATAATGGTCTGTCTCAAAGGCACCAGTTACACTGGGGAAAATTTACAAAAGAGAGTGCACTTATCTAGAGAATATTATTACAGAAATGTATTCAGGAACTTTAAAGTTCCTCAATGTAGTTTTATAGTCAAGACTACCTAAACTGTGTCATGACCAAGACCAGAGTGTATTGAGACCGAGTCAAGACTTTGAGGCATTGAGACAGAATCAAGACCTAGACTTTAAGGCATTGAGACAGAATCAATACCAAGACTTTGAGGGGTTGCGACAGAATCAAGACTGAGACTTTGAGGGATTGAGACAGAATCAAGACCAAGACTTTGAAGTGCTGAGACAGAATCAAGACCAAGACTTTGAGGGGTTGAGATAGAATCAAGACCAAGACTAAGGCAGGGTGAGACTGAGTCAAGACCCAGTAAAAATGCGGTTGGTTCCAAGACGAGACCGAGATCTTCAAAAAGTCATCTCAAGACCAAGACCAGTCTCAAACACTGCAACACTACTACAATGGCAGCTTGTATCTTGAAAGAAAATATAGTTTATTTGCAGGGACAGTTTGATGACAGAACACATCATGCCAATCTCTGCCAATTTCTCAAACAGCACAAATCTTTATCCAGTACTGCTTAAAGGCATTGATGTCTAAACTAGACAGTCTAGCTCATCAGTACTGCTCCACTATATGGATAAATTCTTTAAAGAAATCATCAAATGCACAATTACCAAAGTGGACAGTCAAGATCCTGACTGTCAAACATCCTGAGTCTATCACCCTGAGATCCTATGATATGTCTTAGCCTTTAATCTTAAATGCATTAAATACATCCTCTCTCTTTCATTCACCAGCTTTTGCAGAGCTGCAAACAGACATTAACGAGTTGACCAGTGATCTTGACAGAGCTGGAATCCCTCACCTGGATTACCGCACTTATGCTATGAGAGTGCTGTTCCCTGGCATCGAAGACCACCCAGTTCTCCGAGAGCTTGAGGTGCATAATGCGAGTATGAAATGCTCATTCATGAATGAACTTCATTTGAGAAAGTTGAATGAATATCCTGCGTACAGACCTTCAGTGTAGAGATTGTCACGTGAAGTCGAAATAGAGTCTCGCACACATTGTGAGCACTGCAGGATTTCACCCACCAGCAGTCATCTTATCAGGAGTAATGGAGTAACAAATGCTCAGTTGCTCAGAAGCCTGTAGATAGAAAATGGTTTCCCAATGTCTCTATCCAGCCATTCTCCTCCACTTCCTTATTGAGGACAGGAGTTTCTCCACCAGATAGAATTCATTTGCACAACAGAATAAAAAAATAATAATTTAAAAGTCACATTTAACATGCCAGTAAGTGAAACTGATCTTTTCAAGTTGCTCAAGCTGTGTAAATGTTTATGCAAGATGCCATATTTATGTAGAATGCTTTCATTAAAGCTTCACCAACAAAACTGTGTATGTCACATGGATACCTGTGGAAATCACGCATATTCTACAGTATATAGAGATTAAGTTGATTAACTAGAGGACCTGTATTTGTCCCTGCAGGTCTCGGGTAATGGACAGCAGATAGTGGAAAAGGCTCTGAAGCTGTTTGCACAGCTGATCAACAACAAAGTGTTTCTACTGACGTTTATTCGTACTCTCGAGCTGCAGCGCTCTTTCTCAATGCGAGACCGCGGCAATGTGGCATCACTCATCATGACGGCGCTACAGGGAAGACTGGAGTACGCAACAGATGTCCTCAAACACCTTCTCTCTGACCTCATTGACAAGAACCTGGAGAGTAAGAACCACCCCAAGCTGCTGCTGCGCAGGTAGGAGACACATGTGCATGCAGTCAAATGTGCACTTTGCAGGACAAACTGTCAAAAACTGTCAAAGTTTACTGTTAAAGTTACTGTGCAGAGGCTCGCTCTCACTAACACACTGCACAGGTGCAGGATAGACAAGTTAAGAAGTTACAATGCTAGACTCTCTCTCTCACACGCGCACACAAGAGAGAGAGAGAGAGAGAGCATACTAAAAATGGAACAAATTGGGCAAAGCGATTTTTCGTCTGTTATCTTGCTCAAGCTTATGGCTTGGAACTTTATGGAAATTATTAATGAGGAGCAAAGACATGTTACGATGTCCTCTTTATGCATCACTTTCTCCTTCCTTGCTATTTTTCACATAGTCTCTCTTTCAGCTATTCTCTCTCTCTCTCTCTCTCTCTCTCTCTGTCTCTCTCTGGGCTCAGAATGCGGTTCGGTTGTCAGTGACGTTTATCGTCTGTGTTCTACCACCTCATAAAACATGCAGGAGCAGCTGGGCTTCAGCCCTTTCTCTCTCTCTCTCTCTCTCTCTCTCTCTCTCTCTCCTTCTCCTTCTGGGCTTCTATCATTAGATGTTTCCACATGTGGCTTGATTTTCTGATCTCCCAGAATTATATGTCAGTCAACGTAAGGCCTATTTTTTACCCAGACATTCTTAAAGCTGATTTTAATGTCATATTGATTAATTAAATGAAGCTCCAAAGACTCAGACTCCTTAAAACTTGATTGAGCTTAAATGAAGTTGTCTTTGACTCTAACAAGGGCTTCATTCTCTCTCTCTCTCTCTCTCTCTCTATTTAATTTCCCCTGCCTTGCCTTTCTTCCGTCTGTTCATAATAGTATGTTCTTCATTGTGAGGCTCATTAATGATCATAGAAACTACATGTACATGCATTGTGATGTATGTTTAAAGCGATGGAGGCAAAAGCAAGGATTATGCTGTTATTTAACATGACAGACATGCCATCTCCCTCATTATCAGTCGTCATTAGGAGCATAATGCTGTAATCCTCCTGTGATGGGGGGAGCAGCAACTAGCTTGAGAAGCCCATCGCTTTAGACAATACTTTTCTTTCCTCCTGAAATTTTCAGGGATTATCAATTCGACACGCTCCTTTTGTGTGCTTGTGCTCAGCACCCTTCACCCTGTCAGAAGAGGCTGGTGGAAGTAAAGAGCTGCTGCGGCAGAGCTGCTGGAAATCTCTCTCTCTCTCTCTCTCTCTCTCTCTCTCTCTCTCTCTCTCCTTACTGCTTTGTGATTTTTATCTCTTCCCAGCATGACACTCTGTTTCTGGTCTATCTTCCTGTCTCTCTGCTTGGCTACGCTGGCATCATGTAACCCAATTAAGAAATGTATCACACATGAGTCGTACATCTATCAGTCAAAGTCATGTCTAAGTCTTGTGAGTGGATTTAAAGGAACGATACATTAAAGGGCTTGAAATTGACTTCACTGGAGAAAATACGACAGCGCATGTCAAAAGATCATTTCTCTCTCCTCATTCACCAACTTTACTGTGTTTACAGCTCAAAGAAAAACACAAAGCACATGTTTATAATGTACAAGAAGAACCGTACAGAATTTCCTTGAAACGAACAGAACAAAGCCTGTTTATTTTTATATGAGAGACGATATGTGTGTCAGAGGCATCCCTCAGGCAGTTACTTACAAATGAGACATCCTGAGGAATTGGGCGTAATGTCATCAGAATGAGTAATTTATTTTCTCAAATTGACCCATGTGCATTTAATAATAATAATGAGGACAAAAACTGCAACTTTGAAATGGCTGAAGTATGGTCATTTTCCATTTGTGTTTGTGAAATTGGTTCTGTAAATCACATGGAACATGCTTCCACATCCTGAGATCATCAATAAATGAATAAATAATGAGAATTTATGACAGTTATACCACAGAACTGTTGAATTCCTGATTCTGATTGGTCAGAACATGTGGATTCATTTTATAGAACAGCATGTGACAAATAATAGGTTTATATTAACGCATGTTATTGTTTCTATAGTAACAGCTCATACACAGGGACTTGTACGGCAGACGCTCCACAAAGTCCAAGCCTAATGACAAGCAGATTTTTAAATTATGTTTTTAATAGAGATATTAAAGATATAATCATTGATGTGATGAAGTTGTCATGATGAGGAGTCTCGTTAGTTGGAGCTTTGTAAAGTTTCAGAGCATGAGAAAGTCTTCAGGACGGAAGAGTTATGACTTCTCAGTAAAATAACAAGCTGCATTTGGTTCATCTCATTAACCTCAACATTAATGTGCTGTAACTGATAACACTAACTAACTTATACCTTAATATGGTATTGTTTCTATAGTAACAGCTCATACACTGGGATTTGTACAGCTTATAAAGTTAAATCTGATAATAAACTGATGACACAAATGTGCATTTTTAAAGAAATAAAACCACTGATATGATGAACGTTTCTGGAATCAGGTCAGTATCCGGTTTCTGGGGACGAGCATGTTGGGAAAGTGTGTGGAGTTACATCACATCCTTTACCTTGGTGTATAAGATATGATTCTCTCTCTCTCTCTCTCTCTCTCTCTCTCTCTGACCACACTCTATAGCTCTGTATGTAAATATCTGACTCTGAAGGGAAAGGGAGCTAAAAACAGAATGGCTCTGTTGCCTCCGGCTCTTTCTCACTCATGATGTTCATGCAGTGTGAACGCGTGTTTTTAGTGTGTGTGTGTTTCTGTGAGCTTGGTAATGAGATTTTCAGCCATCCAGTGCAGCTAGGAATGGACTATTAGTGAGGAACATTGTTCAGTATGTCACCCTGTCACTGAAGCATTCCTTTACGCCCATAAACACAAACTCACACACACACACACACACACACACACACACACACACACACACAGTGTGTGTAATTGGCTAATGAAACCATGATGTTCATTAATGATGTTAATGAGAAATAAAGCGAGTGAGACTTTCTTATAAAGCGTTCAGATACAGAGAGACGTCACGAGGAGAGAGAACAAAACATTTTACTCTACTTGTTTTTCCACGACGAGGAGTTCATTTAATCATGCAAATAGCGCACATTAAGATCTGTCTCTGTATGAGTGTTTCTTGTTGCTTGAGGGTGCGCACATACGCTCACCGGCCACTTTAATAGTTCTTGATTCTAAGATTCCTGTTCTTGGCTGCAGGAGTGGAATCCAATGTGGTCTTCTGCTGTTGCATGCTGAGATGCTTTTCTGCCCACCACGGTTGTGAAGAATGATTATATGAGTTACTATATCCTTCCTGGCAAAAAAGTTCGACCCAATCTGGCCATTTTCCTCTGACCTCTCTTATCAACAAGGTGTTTCCACCCACAGAACTGTTGCTCACTCAGTGTTTTTTGTTTGACGCACCATTCTTTGTAAACTCTTGAGACTGTTGCGTGTGAAAACCCCAGGAGATCAGCAGTTTCTGAAATAAACCCAGTCCATCTGGCACCAACACCCATGCCACAGTGAAAGTCACACATTTTTAGATCACAATTTTTCCCATTCTGATGTTTGAAGTGAACATTAACTGAAGCTCTTGATTTGTATCTGCATGATTTTATTCATTGTGCTGCTGTCAAGATAGCTGATTAGATCATTGCATAAAACAGCAGGTGGATGGGTGTTCCTAATAAAATGGCTGGTGTGTGTGTGTGTGTGTGTGTGTGTGTGTAGGACATGTTCATTTAGCCTCTGAGAGGCTTTTGGAAACATCTGACAGGTAATGCATTTTAATAATTTTTGGAGATTTTTTTTCTCTTGATTTTTCTCCATTTTTCGTCTCTAATTGATGCTCAGTTGTTTCCTCTGTGTGAGAAGGAGCCAAACTCACAGCTTAGTAGAAAATGGGAAAATGGCCATCGTCTAAATGTTTGTCAGCTCAAGTCATTTTTCTATATTTGTAGTGTGTGTGTGTGTGTGTGTGCAGCTGTCATCCAAGTGGCTGCCTGTGATTTCAGGCAAAAGAACCTCCATCTGTCTGTGCCTGATGCAACCAATATTAAACACAGCAGTTTTCAGTTAATAGTGTGTGTGTGTGTGTGTGTGTGTGTGTGTGTGTGTGTGTGTGTGTGTGTGTGTGTGTGTGTGCACTCATCATTCTTTCAGAGAACACATACAGGAAATATAGATATTGAACATACTTCCAAACACACTTGCCCACACACACTCTCTCTCTCTCTCTCTTAAAATTATTCTGCTATGAAGACAGTGTTGTGTAGCTGAAACTCCATCAGCTAATGTACACTTTGATTTCATTTATATTTGTTTCAAGGTTCTGATTGATGGTTCGGTTGGTTGTATGAAGTTTGAACGCTGTTTTCAGTCCTTGGATTTTTTGTCCAGAGAATCAATACCTGAGACAAAACCCTTCATCTAAACGCTGGTGTGGTCAGTGTCAAAGATCTTCATACTCAGTAGCGTGATTGTGGTTCAACATGTGACATTGTGTGATGTCGGGGTTTGGGTTATTATTGTTCCTGGTATATTGTATAAAACCACAGTGTCATAAGAATGGATACAACTCCAGCTTCTTGTTTGAAGGTATTCCTGGATGACAACATGTCAAAAGTGATGTCTGGCTAATGGAGTGTTGGTACCACAGGGGGAAAAAAAACTCGTTCCTACCATTTTGCAAATCTGAATGCACAAAAATGGACTTGCGTAAGCACATTCTAAGACCACAGACTCAACCCCCGACCAGACAGTCCTCTTACGATGAGCAGAAACAGGCTGTGTATAAAGTGTAGAGCATAAACCCTAGTGTAACTCTACATTCTCAGGCCAGAGCTCGGATTCGCTTCATTTCTATCTGCTGTGTGTTCATGCTACAAAGTGGAGAAAAAACATGGCTGCCTCTATTGTTCGTCTTTGTTAGCAACAAGCTAGCCAGCTAACTGTGAGTAATAAGTGAATGTCTAGCTGTATGGTGATTGATCCTAATTTATAAACACAGTCTGCTATAACTTATTTAAAGGTAAAAGGTCTTTACACATACAGCATGATTTTTCACTATGAATTTTTAGCATCAAAGATGAATCTTCATAACTTCTTTTTTTTTGTGACAGGCTCAATTTTCTCTAACGTGAAAGGAACCAACCATTCAACCAATCAGGGCGCAGATTGTGGAAACACACTGCTCCAGGTTTGGTGGAGTCTCTCACTCAGGTTGTGTCTCACAAACCCAGCACTGTCTGGTGAGAGCAACAGAAATGATAAAGATTTTAAAGACTTTAAAGACAATGTCTGGAAACATGTCTTCCATTGTGGAGCTAGCATCTCCAACAACTCCTCAAACTGACCCACAGACATCCTGAAGTAGCTCCGAAAGCAGCCATGAATCAAGCAGTGAAACTCCCTGCGTTCTCTCTGACTTCTCAGGATCAGATGTTCACAAATTTTTTTTTATTATTTAATCGTCACATCATTATTTTGTAGAATGATCACATAATTGTGTCAGGTTTAATGTGAATATTAATGTTGCATTAAATTTGTCAAGGATTTTTTCACACTTTGGCATCATTTGTTCATGCTGTATGTGTAGAGTCCTTCAGAAATGTTCGTGTTTACTCCTGAGACTATGCACAGACATGTTGAGGAGATTAGCAGTTCTGGGTTGAGGAGGCTGTTCTTCTTGGTCAGAGGGTCAGGAATTACATGTTATGACCTCTAGCTGGATGCAGTATTCATGCTGTGCAAGACAGAGCCAAGACCTACAGGTATGGGTCATTTAAAGAACAAACGACGTGTGAACTGAAGGCCTCCTTCCCCTGATCTTCACAGAAGAGCAGAAGAGGGAGCGGGAAGCCATCAAGCATGTACAGATAAATCAATATGAATGTATTGTTATTTTGCATTGAAAATCCACGAGTGTATGTAACGTGTTCAGCGTAAGGATGCTCTACTGTCATGGACATTACAGTAAAAAAATAATAAAAAAAAACATTAAAGAGAAGAGAGACATTCTCTCACTCACATATATTCATCTCTCCAGTCTTGAGTGCAGTGAGAATGTTATCTCTTTCTCGTGTGTGTGAGTGTGAGAGACCTGCAGGAAGCCGTGTACCGCCCACCTTGTTCTTTGCCTTTCTGGCACACAGACAGACACACACGTGCTTCCATCATCTCTAAGATAATAAGAGTTATTTTCATGAGCATTAGCAGAGTCATTTTCCCTACATGCTGCTGAGTAAATTGAAGCAGAGCTCGCCTTCACAACCTTCACTCTGTGTGTGTGTGTGTGTGTGTGTGTGTGGGTGGGTGGGTGGGGGGGTTTGTATTGTTTTTTTTTTTGTTATCTGTCATTCCTACACTCCACAAACACAAAATTTGTGTATGTTCTGATATTCCGAGGTGAAAGAAAGGCTGTGTGTGTGTGTGTGTGTGTGTGTGTGTGTGTGTGTGTGTGTGTGATATAGAAGAAGGAGGAAAGGTATTGGTATTCCACAGGCATGCTGATCTGTCAGAGTGGTAGAGTAACTCTTTCATGTATTTTTCATGTTCGTTAACCACTCCTGTCTGGGTGCTGTTTCTTCTCTCTTTTTTCTGTTCCCTCTCTTATTTCTCTCTCTCTCTTTCCTGTTTTTCTACCGTCTTTTTTCCTCCCAACAATAAAAACATCAGCTAATCTCCCTTCCAAAATAATCCTCATGTGCTCCGCATGGAAATCTGTTTACGAGTGTGTTTAATGTAGTTCACATGGGGGAGTGTGTGTGTCTGTGTGTGTGTGTATGTAACCTTTACATTGCTTCAAAGGCAAACAAAACATGAAAGGGTCTGCAGTCAGGACAGAGACAGAAAAATATGGAAATGGACAGAGAAGGATTGTGAAAAGATGTGAAGAAGAGCAAAGGAGAGTGAAATTCTGCCTCTATCCTCCATATCTATCCTACACCCCTGATACTCTCTATACAGCCCCTTCTGAAAGTATTGGAATGGCAAGACCAGTTCTTTAGTTTTTGCTTTATGCTGAAGACATTTGGGTTTGAGATCAAAACATGAGTAAAACAATAGATCAGAACTTCAGCTTATATTTCCTAATATTTGCGTCTATATGTGTTAAAGAAAAAATAACTTAGAACATCACACCTTTTGTTTGATCCCACTGATTTTTCAAGCGATCAAAAAAATATTGGAATATGTCACTGACAGGTGTTTCTTATTGCCCAGGTGTACCCTGTTAGATCCATCCATCGATTATCCGTAACCACTTATCCTGTGCAGGGTCACAGGCAAGCTGGAGCCTATCCCAGCTGAGTATGGGCAAGAGGTGGGGTATACTCTGGACAAGTTGCCAGATCATTGCAGGGCTGACACATAGAGACAAACAACCAGTCACACTCACATTCACACCTATGGTCAATTTAGAGCCTCCAATTAACCTAATTTAGCCGGTGAGTGGCCTAGTGGTTAGTGTATTTGCCTCTCAATTGGGAGATTGTGAGTTCTACTCACGGTCAGGCCATACCAAAGACCATCATAAAAATGGTGCCATCTGGCAAGGCATGCTGCAATACAGATGCGAGTGGGGAGTCAAACTCTTGCGGTTACCAGAGGACTAGTCCCCCACTGCAACCCTAGCTATGTAATACAGGCGAGAGACTGTGGGCAACAAAATGGAGATTGGCGCTGCCAAATGCAGTGCAGGAAGGACTTTAACTTTTTGAATAGGCCTAACCTACATGTCTTTGGGGGAAAACCCATGCAGACATGGGGAGAACATGCAAACTCCACACAGAAAGGCCCCCGTTGGCCACTGGGCTCGAATCTAGAACCTTCTTGCTGTGAGGCGACAGTGCTAATCACTACACCACCGTGCTGCCACTCTGTTAGATGAATTGTTTAAACAATGAATAGCTCTGAATGTCTACTCTTGGTCTGAGCCCTGGGTTTCACCTGTAAAAGCTGCATTTGTTGTTAAAAAAGATAAACCAACATATAGACCAGAGAGCTGTCTACTGAAAAAAAGCAAGCCATCCTGAAGCTGAGAAAAGAGGAAAAACTGATCAGAACCATTGCACAAGACAGAGAGCTGTGAAGAAAGACTCAAAATCAAGAGGCAGTGACATCACCATCAACCTCCACAGGGCAGGGGTGAAGGAATCACGATCCACTGTTTGAAGAAGACTTCTCATCTCATTATCTCTAGCCGCTTTATCCTTCTACAGGGTCGCAGGCAAGCTGGAGCCTATCCCAGCTGACTACGGGCGAAAGGCAGGGTACACCCTGGACAAGTCGCCAGGTCATCACAGGGCTGACACATAGACACAGACAACCATTTACACTCACACCTACGGTCAATTTAGAGTCACCAGTTAACCTAACCTGCATGTCTTTGGACTGTGGGGGAAACCGGAGCACCCGGAGGAAACCCACGCGGACACGGGGAGAACATGCAAACTCCACACAGAAAGGCCCTCGCCGGCCCCGGGGCTCGAACCCAGGACCTTCTTGCTGTGAGGCGACAGCGCTAACCACTACACCACCGTGCCGCCCTGAAGAAGACTTTGAAAACAGAAATATAGAGGCCATGCCACAAGATTCAAACCACTCATCAGCAGCAAGAATCAGAAGGCCAGACTGGAATTTGGAAAGAAATACAGAGATGAGCTACAAAACTTCTGGACCAAATATTAACCTCTAACAAAAGTGATGGAAAGGGCAAAGTGTGGAGAAAGAAAGGATCTTCTCATGATCCAAAACATACAAGCTCATTAGTGAACCTTAGTGGAATTAGTGTCATGGCTTGGGCTTGCATGGCTGCTTCTGGAACAGATTCACTAATCTTTACTGATGATGGAGCTCATGATGGTAGCAGCAGAATGAATCCAAAAGTCTACAGAAACATTCTTTCTGACAATTTAGAGAAATGGATGCAAACTAATATGGGAGGAACTTTAGCATGCAGCAAGACAATGACCCTAAACACACAGGACTTTATCATGAGGGAAAAGTGTAAGGTTTTAAATTGGCCAAGTCAATCACCAGACCTTCACCCAGCTGAGTATAATTTCACCTCCTGAAGAGGAGACTGAAGAGAGGAACCTGCTACAAGCCTGGAAAAGCATCACAAAAGAAGAATGCAACAGTTTGGTCACTGGCTTGAAGTAGTTATTGCAAGCAAGGGATATGCAACCAAATATTAAGTGTTAAGATTATATGTTCCAATACTTTTACTCACCTAAAGTTTATGTCTGTCATCAAACGTGCCATGTAATTGTTTAGCACATATGGATGTAAGTATCAGGAACTGAAAGCTGAACTTCTGATCTTTCATCTCGTGTTATTATTATTATTATTATTGAACTTAAACTCAAATGTTTTCAGTGTGTAACAAAAACAAAAGAACTGGTCTTGCACAAACTTGATCAAATCATGACATTTACTGTGTGAGGAAATCTCCCTGAACGAGCAAAGTTTTCGACATCTTTAAGTATTAAGACCAATTGTTTTTACCACTGTGATTTTCAAATTGGCTCCTTCCCATCATGATCTTTGCAGGAACATAGCAAAGTCAAGATTAAAATGTAAATAAAAATATTTTTATTTCCATTTCATTTAGGTGAAAGGTATTTATTTAAATTTATTTAAGTTATAAGCAGAAAAATCCTGTTTTGTTTGCCTGAATTTAGCCATCTGTTGGGTTTCTCCAGGCTAAAATATCAAATATTAATAAATTCAACAAAAAGTATTAGGACTTAATCTTACATTTTGCCATGTCTCCTGAAAAGAAGTTGCTTCTTTGTGTTTTTCAGGACTGAGTCTGTGGCTGAGAAGATGCTCACCAACTGGTTCGCGTTCCTCCTTCACAAGTTCCTCAAGGTAATATAGGCCATTGCCTTTCCATACTCATGTGAAGCAACATCATCATGTATGGATTGATATAAAAATGTATTTTAATGTTGGTAAGACCTTTTCTGGTGTGCATGTGTAAGTAAGGTGAAAGATGGATCTCGTATTGGTGCTCAGCTAATCCACTAAAGCCTGAGTGTTTTTACTTGCCTAAGCTGCTTTACAGTATTTGGGTGCTTCATGAGCCATTGAGATGTGTATGAATACCATTTACTTCACTGTGATGTATTTCATGAAGATAATAACAGAATGGTCTTAAAACGCTGCGTTAATTCATAATAACCACCTTCCAGTGACTCAATAAGACATGAATTAATGATTAATGAGTATATTTAGTTTGGTTGCAGGACAAAATCATGTAACTTTCCTGAACTAAACAGATTTTTACATCTGCTTTCTCTGTTATATCACTCTCTCTTGTCTCTTTTCTCTGTAGGAGTGTGCAGGAGAACCTTTGTTTATGCTCTATTGTGCTATAAAGCAGCAAATGGAGAAAGGGCCTATAGATGCCATCACAGGGGAAGCTCGCTACTCACTCAGTGAAGACAAGCTCATCCGACAGCAAATAGAGTACAAAACATTGGTTAGTAGTCTAACGCACTGCATGTGTATCGTCGTGGTGAGCGGCATCGACATGTATGTGCGTGTGTGTGTGTTTTTGTTTTTGTGCTGGGACAGACTGTTCATTAAGCCGTAATACCCTGCTGAAGCTGAAATTGGGCTCCTGCAGTGGGTGTGAAATTAGATTTCTGTGAACAGCAAATGGCCTTTCTCTCAACCCTGCCATGTACCCAAAGCTCCATCGGCTCCATCAGAGCACTCCGACTGTGGATTACTCTTCATCCAGATCAACCCCATCCTCATTCGTTATCTCTCTCTTTCAGATTTTGAACTGTGTGAATCCAGATAACGAGAACAGCCCGGAGATTGCAGTGAAGGTGCTGAACTGTGATACCATTACACAGGTGAAGGAAAAGATACTGGATGCCATCTATAAGAATATGCCCTACTCTCAGAGACCCAGAGCTGTAGACATGGACCTGGGTGAGTACTTATCCCAGGGGATTAAAATGTACAGATGACACATATATCATAGCAAATATGTTTTTTTCCATATCATTGGATTTCTGTGTGTGTGTGTGTGTGTGTGTGTGTGTGTGTGAGAGAGAGAGAGAGAGAAAGAGAGAGATTGACAGAGCCTCATTCAGCCTCTTCTTGTCCTGTCTTGCTTGCATATATATACACACACAAAACGTGCATGCATGGGAAGTTTGCTAAATGCTAAATCAACCCTGCGTCATTCCTGGCATACATAATTTTACATAAATATGGCACAAAAGCTCCCCATCAGTGGTACAAAACAGCCTTCCAGCACCTTGGCCTGAACAACCGCATCCATTGCAGGCTTTTTTGGGCCTGGGTCTGGCACAGCTCTGCGTGGTTTCTGTTTTTTTACAGCCATCATCTGTGCATCTGGCAAGCATGCAGCTTAATGAGGACCATTCAACAGAGAGGAAAATCGATGATCATTTTTTCTCTGAACCTGTCTAATTCTCCATCAACACACTCTGTAGCGTTTCTTTATTCATGTACATGTGGGTGTTGTGTTCCAGAGTGGCGTCAGGGCCGGATGGCACGAGTGGTCTTACAGGATGAAGATATCACCACCAAGATTGAGAATGACTGGAAGAGGCTGAACACACTCATGCACTATCAGGTATGTTTTTTTTTCGTTAAGGACGAGTAGAACAGAGGTGTTCCAAGTTAAAGTATTGAACAAAATCAGAAAGGAAGAAGCAGAGACATGATTACCATTAAACACAAATCCTTTTTTTCCTGGCACATTGAGCTGTTGTGCAACTGAATATTAGAAGACATTTGAATCATGATGGTAGTACAGATACCGAAACTGTGAACAGAACAGAAACGTTTGACTCCTACACAAAGCATTTCATCCTTTCAGTATAAATTGCGTGTGGTTCTCAGTAGTGGTGAAACCACGCTTTCTGTAGCCACGTTTATCACTCAGTTCATCTACGATTCCACCTGCCAGCGCCTACGCTGCTCAGAGTTCTGTGGGCGGAGCATTTGAGGCTGAGACTCAAGTCAACAGGGCTTTCAACAATCTGCTTTTTTATAGATGGGATGTGAACTTAACAAAATGTCTTCGACCCACAGTATCCTGCTTTAAAAGCTTTTTCTTGTCACTTTTTTTTGACTGATTAAAAAGGAGCTTGTTGATCACCAGTGAGATTATAACTGGCAAACTTCTGATTCGTTGTGGCCACTGATATCCCTTTTCGACCAGTAGGGAATGGGTTCTTGAACTTATTCCATTCAGGATTCTTTGAACCTGCAAGTGTCAGCAAGTGAACCGGCCCACATTTTCACCAGTTTTGAGTGGAACCGTTGTTATCAAGGATGCATCATGAACGGAGGGTGTTGCACAATTCACAATGGGAGTAAACAGTAGTAGCAAGATGGCGGTGCACATCGATTACCTATGTGCTTTTGTTCTGTTATTGCAGATATTTGGTTATGGTCCATTTTTTTTGAAGATGTATCCTATTCCATTGCGTTCTCCATTGCTGTGCTCTGCTTGCTGTCCAAAACTAATGACATGCCCACTGATGTCATCATGGTTCGTGCTGGAAATGTTAGGACTGGGACTGTTTTGGCCTCTAGAGGCCGCTGTTATTTCCATCTTGTCATGTTTGTTTTGGCCTCTAGAGGCCGCCACTGTGTTTTTGTGTTTGTCTTCTTTGCCTGTTTCCTGCCCCGCCCTGTTCCTTAATTAGTGTGTGTATATATACCCCTCTGTTTGTTCCCTTGTCACGGAGTCTTTTTCCTATGCTATGCTGTTAGTGCTATTTCCCTCTGTCCCATGTACCTTGCCTGTGTCTTTGTATTCTTGGTTTTTGCTTCTTTCTTTTGGACTTTGTGGATTTTGTTTTGACCTTTGGATCTTCTGTGCGTTTGAGTTTTTGCCTCTTCTTTTCTCATTTGGATTTTGGACTTTGAACCTTGGGATATTTTATTTCTGTTTATCTTCTGAGCTTTGGATTATTCTTTTTGTTTTTTTCCCTTGGATTGTACATATTGTAAATAAACTTTTTGATACTTTTCTACTTCTGCCTCACGCCTCTGCACTTGAGTCATCCCCCTGGTGGCCTAGTGGGGGTTTGCTGGATTACCACACCAGCGAACCAGGTTCGAATCCCAGCAAAACCCTAACAGAAGGACTCCGTCATGACCAACTCAGCAGAGGCTTCTTCATCTGTCTACCCGGCCAACCTTCAGGGAATGATGGCTGCGTTAACATGCCTCAGATCCACCATGGACACTCATGGACGGACTCTCGCAAGCCAACATGAGACCCTTGCTCGCCACGAGGTACTGCTTCAGCAGATTGGGAAAACCCTGGCACAGCTGACTTCTCTGCCCCATCTCCTCTGCCCCCATCTCCTCCGCCTGATTCTGCTCCTGCTCCAGTGCCTCCTGCCATGCTGCCTTCTTCACCTTGTGAACCCAGCCTTCCTGCACCACAGAGGTATGATGGCAAGCACAGTGAGTGTCGAGAGTTCCTTACCCAGTGTCAACTCACCTTTGAGCTTCAGCCTACCACCTACACTACGGATCGCCGCAAGATTGCCTTTGTGATAACCTTGTTAGCTGGTAAGGCGCGAGCCTGGGCTACTGCTATCTGGCAGAGACAGGGACCTGAGTGCTCTGATTTCCAGCTGTTTACTGAGGAGATGCTTCGTGTCTTCGATCAAGCAGACATCAGTAAAGACGCAGCCAGAAAGCTCATGTCCATCCGGCAAGGGGGAAGCGTCGCAGACTACGCCATGTCATTCTGGACGCTCGCAGCAGTAAGTGGATGGAATGAGACTGCCCTGGTGTCAGCCTTCCACCATGGTCTGTCTGACCCCATCAAAGACGGTCTGGCTTCTATCGGATGCCCTAGTGACCTCGAAACACTGATCTCACATTCTACTCATCTGGACAACAGGATGAGAGAACGTCGCCAAGTCCTGAGCCTCCCCGGCCTCCCTGCCTCTACCTGGAGCCCATCTACCTCTTCCAGTGACTGTCCAGAACCCATGCAAGTGGGCCGTACTTGCCTCTCCGCATCTGAGAGGGAGCGCAGAAGGAGGGACAAGTGCTGCATCTACTGTGGCAAGCCTGGTCACTTCCGAGCATCATGTCCCGAACTCTCGGGAAAAGGACCGCCCCGTCCAGCCGAGGGAGGGTTGTGACGGGGCCTACCCTCTCTCCTGAACTTCCTGGCCAAGGAGTTTACATCCCGGTCTCCATCGCCTTGTTAGACTCCGGGGCGGCTGGAAACTTTATGGATGTTCACTTCGCCCAAAATATCAATGTCCCGACTGCACCTCTTGAAGTCCCACTGTCTGTGTCTGCCCTGGATGGCCAAGCCTTAGGTGACGGAAGAGTCACCCAAGTAACTTCTCCAGTCTTCCTCCAGTCTCAAGGTCACAAGGAAGAGATATCCCTGCACCTGATTCCTTCACCAGAGTTCCCAGTGATTCTAGGCCTTCCTTGGCTTACCCGCCACAACCCTTGCATAGACTGGGTAACTAGCCAGGTTGTGGAATGGGGCCCTGCGTGCCATGCCTCTTGTCTGCTCTCTAGCTCTCCTGTGTCTCCGGCCAAGCCCCCTGATCTCACCGAGCTATCTCAAGTTCCCACAGAGTACTGGGATTTGAAGGAGGTATTCAGCAAAAGCAGGGCCGCCGTTCTTCCTCCGCACCGGGCCTACGACTGTGCCATCGACTTGCTCCCTGGGACTACCCCTCCTCGTGGCAGACTGTTTTCCCTCTCTCAGCCAGAACGCAAGGCCATGGAGGAATACCTCAAAGATGCCCTGGTCTCTGGTTTCATTCAACCCTCCACCTCACCTGCTGGTGCCGGCTTCTTCTTTGTCGGCAAGAAGGATGGGGGGCTCCGACCATGTATTGACTACAGGGGCCTGAACAAGATCACTGTATGCAACCGATATCCCCTTCCACTGATGTCCACAGCATTCAACCTGCTCCAAGGTGCCACCATCTTCACCAAGTTGGACCTATGGAACACATACCACCTCATCCGTATCCGACAGGGAGACGAGTGGAAGACTGCCTTTAACACCCCGTCTGGGCACTACGAATACCAGGTGATGCCCTTCGAACTCACCAACACACCAGCTGTTTTTCAGGCCCTAATAAATGACATCTTGAGGGACATGATTAACCTGTACGTTTTTGTCTACCTCAACGACATCCTTATCTTTTCCAAGACCGTGCAGGAGCACTGCCACCATGTCCGCCAGGTTCTCCAGAGGCTGCTACAGAACAATCTGTTCGCCAAGGCCCAGAAATGCGAATTTCATGTTCCCGAGGTCTCCTTTCTGGGTTTTATTGTACGGACAGGCCAACTCCAAATGGACCCAGCCAAGACCCTGGCCGTCCGGGACTGGCCCATTCCCAAGTCCGTCAAAGAGGTTCAGCGGTTCTTAGGATTTGCTAACTTCTACCGCAAGTTTATCAGGAACTTTAGTTCTGTAGCAGCACCCATGTCGGACCTCACCAAAGGGACAGGTGGATCTTATGTCTGGTCTCCTCAGGCGGAAAAGGTGTTCAAAGACCTCAAGCACCGCTTCTGCACGGCACCCATTCTGGTCCTCCCGGACACCTCCCAACCATTCATTGTGGAGGTGGATGCCTCGGACAGTGGTGTTGGCGCGGTGCTCTCTCAACGTTCGGAAGGAAAGCTGCACCCCTGCGCATACTTCTCCCACCGCCTGAGTCCTGCGGAGTCCCGGTACGATGTGGGGGATCGAGAACTGCTAGCGGTCAAACTGGCCCTTGAGGAGTGGAGGCACTGGCTGGAGGGAGCTCAACATCCATTCCTGGTTTGGACAGACCACAAGAACCTGGAGTACCTCCAGCAAGCCAAGAGACTGAACCCACGACAGGCTAGGTGGGCCCTGTTTTTCAGTCGGTTTGACTTCACCCTATCGTACCGCCCCGGCTCCAAGAACACCAAACCTGACGCACTGTCCAGGATGTTCTCTGCCACTAACAGGGAGAGTGAAGTCGGGCCTATTATCCTTGTGTCCCGGATTGTGGCCCCTGTCCGCTGGGGTATTGAGGAGGCCGTCCGACGAGCGCAATGCCAGGACCCCGGTCCTGGGACGGGGCCACCGGGCCTCTTGTACGTCCCACATCAAGCCCGGGCCAAGGTTCTCCAGTGGGGTCACTCGTCCCCTCTCACTGCCCACCCGGGAGCTCGAAGGACCCTGGACTTTTTGAGAAGGCACTTCTGGTGGCCTAGCATGGAGAAGGAAGTGAGGTCATTCGTCCTTTCCTGCGAAGTGTGCACCAGAAGCAAGAACCCACGACAGCACCCCCAGGGTCTCCTGCATTCTCTGACTATTCCCCGGCGTCCCTGGTCCCATGTGGCAGTCAACTTCATCACGGGTCTCCCCGAGTCACAAGGTAACACTGTCATATTGGTCATAGTTGACAGATTCTCCAAGGCCTGCCACTTTTTACCACTGTTCAAGCTCCCTTCTGCCCTTGAAACTGCTAAGCTATTATTCACTCATGTCTTCCGAGTCTTTGGTCTCCCGCAGGACATCGTCTCAGACCGAGGGCCCCAGTTCTCCTCCCGAGTGTGGCACGGGTTCTGCAAGATCATCGGAGCCACTGCCAGCCTCTCCTCTGGGTTTCACCCAGAGTCCAATGGCCAGACGGAGAGGCTCAACCAGGACCTGGAAACCACCCTGCGAGGCCTGGCTATGGATAACCCGACATCGTGGAGCACCTGGCTGCCATGAGCAGAGTACGCCCACAACACCCTGCAGTCATCGGCCACCAAGCTGTCGCCATTCCAGTGCCAATTCGGGTTCCAGCCACCTCTGTTCCCGGACCAGGAGGAGGACGCGGGGGTGCCCTCGGTCAACCAATATGTGAGACGGTGTCGCAAGACCTGGAGCAAGGTCAGGAAGACCCTCATCCAGACCTCCAGAACCAACCAGACTCAGGCCAACCGCCATAGAAGACCTGCCCACACTTTCCGCCCTGGGCAGTGGGTTTGGCTGTCCGCTAAGGACCTTCCGCTGCGGGTGGAGAACCGCAAGCTTGCTCCTCGCTACATTGGCCCCTTTAAGGTGGTGCGCAGGGTGAACCCTGTCGTCTACCGGCTCCAGTTGCCCCAGACTCTGAGGATCAACCCCACATTCTATGTTTCCCTGTTGCGGCCCGTACTGACGTCCACGTATGCCCCTGCCCCTAGGAACCCCCCACCCCCCGCATCTTCCAGGGTCAGACTGTGTTCACCGTGCATTGCCTGCTTGACTCCCGCCGGGTCCGCGGCAGGCTTCAATATCTAGTAGACTGGGAGGGCTATGGCCCTGAGGAACGCTGTTGGGTCCCTGCCCGGGACATTCTAGATAAAGGACTATGCCGGGACTTCCATTCGGCCCATCCGGATCGCCCTGGGAACATCAGGAGACGCTCCTGGGGGGGGGTCCTGTTAGGACTGGGACTGTTTTGGCCTCTAGAGGCCGCTGTTATTCCCATCTTGTCATGTTTGTTTTGGCCTCTAGAGGCCGCCACTGTGTTTTTGTGTTTGTCTTCTTTGCCTGTTTCCTGCCCCACCCTGTTCCTTAATTAGTGTGTGTATATATACTCCTCTGTTTGTTCCCTTGTCACGGAGTCTTTTTCCTATGCTATGCTGTTAGTGCTATTTCCCTCTGTCCCATGTACCTTGCCTGTGTCTTTGTATTCTTGGTTTTTGCTTCTTTCTTTTGGACTTTGTGGATTTTGTTTTGACCTTTGATTCTTCTGTGCGTTTGAGTTTTTGCCTCTTCTTTTCTCATTTGGATTTTGGACTTTGAACCTTGGGATATTTTATTTCTGTTTATCTTCTGAGCTTTGGATTATTCTTTTTGTTTTTTTCCCTTGGATTGTACATATTGTAAATAAACTTTTTGATACTTTTCTACTTCTGCATCACGCCTCTGCACTTGCGTCATCCCCCTGGTGGCCTAGTGGGGGTTTGTTGGATTACCACACCAGCGAACCAGGTTCGAATCCCAGGAAAAACCAGCTATATTTTGATTCCAGCTGGGAACCAACTTTTCAGGTTCTGAACCAATTAATTTTTGGTTGAAATGCTCTGAATGGTTCAAAATTTGGTTTGCAAATCAGAACCAAACCTGTTTCCTGTTGGTGGAAAAAGGGGTATCAGTGTACAACCTACATCAGACAGTCTTCAGATTAAAAGTTCAGATTACTTTCCAAACCCCTGGTGATGAGTCCACTAATGGGGGGTGGGTGGGTGTTTCCTATCTCAGTCTCTGGGTGGATGTAGAACATCTCCATCCATCACATCCACACAAACAACAAGTGTGTGTGCCTCTGTAGACCATATAGTCAATTCTACTGTGTAAATATCACCATGAACATCATCCTCAGAAAGTGTGTACAGTAGGCTCTATAAGTCTGGGTTCACTAAAAATCTGGTTTATTTCAGAAGTAATGAAAAAGTAATGCATTGTCTTGAGTGTTTTTTACAGACATTTTTGCCCAATCTATAACAGAAAATGTTATTTTAATTTGTACCTGTCCATCATATTTTCTAACAACCTTAGTTGAATGTATTTCCCAAAATATAAACCTCCGTTTAAACACCTGTGCCCAGGACCCCCACCATCACCCACGAGGCCATCCTTCCATCAACTGTGTACCATTAGATTTCCCCAAATTAACAATCTGCTCCTGACTTAACATAAATTATATACAGTATAATAGGTTATAGTAGAGTAACGTCCTTTGAAATTCTGAGAGAGAGCATCAGCATTAAATGGAAATGTGATGGCATGAAGCACTTGCCACTGATTACTGACTAGAACTGCACCAGGCTGATTAATCTGTTAGGTCAGTAAGGATTTCATTAGCGTAGATAGCATTGCTCTCAATTTTCATCTTTCTTTCTAATCAGTTCTAATTGGTTCAATTCACTTACTTTCAAGCAAAACAGAAACTGAAATAAGAAACTGAGTTTTTCAGTTTGAAAGTTATTTAAAAAGAAAAAAGTCAGTCCCTCAGTCTTTCTTGGTCCAATCAGCAGAGGTGAGGTTGTTAATCTTGCACAGGTTGAATATCATTTGTAGGCTGGAAGTGTGTCCCTGAGGGGCTGCTGTACTCTCGGGGCAGCAGATGAATTTCCAATTTCAAGAATTTGAGTGGCATGAGAGATAAGAAATTAACAATTCAAATGCACTGAGTGTGAGCTACATAGTGTGCCCGAGAGAGAGAGAGAGAGAGAGAGAGAGAGAGTGTGTGTGTAATGTGCTGAAGTGTACATCTGTTTCTTTGAGTGTCAATGAAAATGGATTCATGCCTAGAATATTGCGTACAGTATGCCACTCGGTTGTTGAAGAAGCAATTAAAAATGTGTTTTAAAACATAGCTCAGGGTATGAAATTATTCATGAAGACTTCCAACACATATTAAGTAATTAGCTTTAATCACATCTCTGGAAGTTCTCTTTGTGCATTGCTGCTGGTGACACAAGTATAACAGATGATAATACACATCGATAACAGTGGTGCTATAAATATAAAATTATCAGCCCCTCTGATGCATCATACTGTTGTCTTGACACCTAGAGCACAGCTTCATCTGTTCCTCAGCCAGACTGATCCACAAACAGATTTGAATTTACATTTATTCATTTGGCAGACTCATATCCAATTTGATTTACAGCTGAGCTGAGCAAAGGAGGGTTCAGGGCCTTGCTCAGGGGCTCAACAGTGACAGCTTGGCAACATTGGGATTCAAACTCACAACCTTCTGAGCTGGAGTCCAGAGTCCTAACCACTAAACCATCACTGCCTGCACCCCCACGCTCACAGTGAAGCCATAGCAGAGACAACACACCTACAGTGTCCTGCACAATTATTGGCCCCCCTTGTAAAGATTAGTAAAAAGTGTTAGAAAAAAATCCACCTTTTGGTGAAGTCGCTTCATCTCACGCTGAAAAAATGAAAAAAAAATCCAACCTTTAATTGAAATCAATTTTTTCAAACATTTAAAACAAATCCCTCATCAAGAAGTAATTATTTTCACCAAAACGCATGCCACTATTATTGGCATCCCTGGAAATGATGTTGAACACAATGTAACTGAAGCATGCTTCCCATTTAAATTGTACATGTTTGAGTTGATTGGAGAGTGTAGGAACTTTGAAGCTGTAACCCATAACTTCCTGATTAAGTGGGGAACAAATGACACAGAGGCCAAATTCCCTTAGTCATCCATCAACATGGGAAAGATAAGAGAACATACAAACCAAATGAGGGAGAAGTCTGTTGACCTTCATAAGTCAGGGAATGGTGATTAAAAATAGTTACTCACCTTAAAATGTCCATTTCTACTGTTAGGGCAATCATAAAAAAAAGTGGACACCAACTAGAACTGCTACAAACTTGCCTGGAAGATGACCCAAGTTTATTTTACCCCCACGTACAGTGAGGAGGAGGGTAAGAGAGGCAAAAAAAATCCCCAAGGATCACTGTTGGTGAATTACAATAAAAAGTAAACTTTTGGGGGTTTCCAAGTCTCCAAAACCACCATCAGATTCCACCTCCATGCCAACAGATTATTTGGAAGGTACCAGAAAAAAAAGCCTTTTCTGTCAGTTAACCACAAATGTAAGAGCCTGAAGTTTGTGAAACACTACTATAGCTTTGACTGGAACCGTGTTCTCTGGTCTGATGGAACAAAAATGTAGCTTTTTGACAATAAACACTCAAAGTGGATTTGGTGTAAAAAGAAGGCTGGCTATAATGAAAATAACTCGATCCCAACTGTAAAATATGGTGGAAGTTTTTGTGATATTTTGGGGCTGTTTTTCCTCCAGAGGCCCTGGAAACCTTGTTAGGATACATGGCATCATGGACTCCATGAAATACCAAGATATTTTAAATCAAAATCTGGCTGCCTCTGCCAGGAAACTAAAACTGGGTCCTCATTGGATCTTCCAACAGGACAATGATCCAAAGCATATGTTCAAATCAACACAAAAATGGTTCACTGAGCACAGAATCAAGCTTCTGCCATGGCCATCTCAGTCCCCTGACCTGAACCCCACTGAAAACCTGTGGGGTGAGCTGAAGAGGAGAGTGCACAAGAGAGGGCTGAGGACTCTGGATAAGATTGGAGAGATTGGGTAAAGAGGAATGGTCTTAGATGCCCTGCTCTGTATCTCCAGCCTTATAAAATGTTACAGGAGAGACTCTGCTGTTTTAGTGGCAAAGGGAGGCTGTACAAAGTATTAAATGCAGAGGGGCCAATAATAGTGGAATATGTGTTTTTGCTGAAAATGATTAATTCTTGATGAGGGATTTCTGAATGAATTTATTTTATTGGCTTTTTCTAATTTTTTTTCAGTGTGAGATGAAGTGACTTCACCAAAAGGTGGATTTTTTTCTAACCCTTTTTACTCATCTTTACAAGGGGGGTCCCAATAATTGTTTAGAGCACTATATATTCACACATTTATCACAATAATAATAATAATGGCGGCACGGTGGTGTAGTGGTTAGTGCTGTCGCCTCACAGCAAGAAGGTCCGGGTTTGAGCCCCGTGGCCGGCAAGGGCCTTTCTGTGCTGAGTTTGCATGTTCTCCGTGTGGGTTTCCTCCGGGTGCTCCGGTTTCCCCCACAGTCCAAAGACATGCAGGTTAGGTTAACTGGTGACTCTAAATTGACCGTAGGTGTGAATGTGAGTGTGAATGATTGTCTGTGTCTATGTGTCAGCCCTGCGATGACCTGGCGACTTGTCCAGGGTGTACCCTGCCTTTCGCCCGTAGTCAGCTGGGATAGGCTCCAGCTTGCCTGCGACCCTGTAGAACAGGATAAAGCGGCTAGAGATAATGAGATAAGATAATAATAAATGTACACTGTAGATATGTGTAATGTAAATACATTACACATATCTACAGTGTACATTTGTTATTATCTTATATTAAATATTATGCATATTTGCACTGTTGTCTTAAAGTGCTGATGACACGTTTTTGACATCTTTGGCGATGTTTTATAACATAAAAAGTAATTCCCGATGATCCATATATTAATTCACGAAGGCGCCTATTTTACAAGTTATGATAAAAAACACGGCTATTTGGGCAAATTTGACAGGGCTGCAGCACCCAGGAGACGGAGGAGGAGGAGGAGGAGCTATATGACGTCAGCGAAAGAACCTTCCTCCTAACTTACCAGTTTATTGTTGATGCGACAGGTGTTCAGTTTATCATTATTAGTATTATATATATATATATATATATATATATATATATATATATATATATATTAGTTATTATGCCTTCGCGTTGTGTTGCCGGCTTTTGCTCCAAAACCTACAAGGATGGGGTAAGTTTATTCAAGTTTCCCAGAGATCCCGAGCTGCATGCGAAGTGGGTGAAGCAAATCAGGCGCACTCGTGACAAGTGGGAGCCCTCACCAACATCCGTCCTGTGCTCTGAACACTTCGATTTGGATTGTTTTGACACCCTTCCCAGCTTAAAAGAATCTCTTGGGTGTTCAGTTCAGCACAAACGTGTGTTACTACCATCAGCAGTGCCTACACAGTGTTGCCAGATTGGGATTTTTCCCGCCCAGTCGAGCGGTTTCAAGTGCATTTTGGTGGGTTTTGAACATATTTTGGGCTGGAAAACGTCAGCAGTATCTGTTGCCAGATACTGCTGAAGTTTTCCAGCCCAAAATATGTTCAAAACCCACCAAAATGCACTTGAAACCGCTCAACTGGGCGGTAAAAATCTCATTCTGGCAACACTGCCAGTATTCCGGAGGGGGTCTACTAGTAGCTATGCCGGATCCAAAGACAGTCCTCCTGTCAGAACATGTGTTGTGAAATGACATAAGATAAAGGTACGTAGAGCTATAGATTCTACATGATAATCATAAATGTAATCATAAAGTCGGCGTGATATCAGTCATGTATTTGCTTGTGAAAGCTTGCGGCTTTCATGTAACTGCCGCCTAGCAACGAGAGGCAAAGGGTAAAGAGGGTAGGCTATCATAGATTCTATTCGGAAGAGATCAACACAATTCTAGACTCCCAGAAGAGGAAGAGCTAGCATTAGAGTTCACCGGCATTTTCATGCACCATTTCCATTGAGTAGAACCAGAGTAGAACCATAGGATGTCTATGAGTAGAACAGCCAGTGAACCGCAGCGTGTTCTCCCGCTGACGTCACAACATGGCCGCGAGCCACGGACCCAGTTTTCTTGCGCTGTGCAATTAAAAGTTGGATATTTGCGTAACAACAGCTTCTTTTCACGTAATTATAACAGAAATCTAACATGTTTGCCATGTTGTATAGTTTATTTAAGAAATTGCATAGAGTCATGTTCGTGTCATCAGCACTTTAAACTGGTGTAATATAAATTTTTCTTTGGAAGAAACGATTAATGATTAGGGTTTTTTTTGCAGCAATTCAGGATGAACGGAATGCTGGGCAGAGGCATGATGCTTTCACTTCCTGCTTGCTTGAAGGTGGCCTTTGAGTTAATGCTTTGCCTGCTCAGGGAGCTTTTGCTGATGCCCATCACAGAAAGGCTATGGGGATCAGAGATATTGGAAAAAGGCTTGGCTTTTTGTGTTTGATTGAGGCCTTATCTCACTGAACGCTGGCCGTTTATCACTTCCACCCAGCCACTATCACACAGCCTTCCCAGCCCAGGATTATCTCTCAAGGGCAAATCCACCTTCCTTCAATCATCTGCCATCTATCTCCATTTAGACGCTCCGTGCTCTTCCTGCTGCTTTATGAAATACTCAGCCACATATGTGCACAGGAAGTATCAGAAAAGATAATTTACCAGAGATAGGGATTTTGTAGTTTGCAAGCCTCAGCATTTCAAAATCATGCTTCGACTACACTTATGAGGTATACGCAAAGTACATAACACCTAGGCTGTGTTCGAATACGCAGACTTCTATATTATTAGTCTGCAAGAAGCAGAATGTAGGGTGTCCAAATACTCAGTAGGCATTTGATAGTATTCTAACGGTACCCAAATGATCTACTACATCTGTGGTATGAAAACGTACCACACTACACTGCACTACACTATGCCATAATTCAGCTGGGGACTCGGAATAACTGAAGAAGAACAATTCTCCTGGGAAGAATAGAAAGAAGATGACACATATGATATAAAGAAGATGATACAAATGTATCAGGAATTGGTTAAACATTTTTGTCACAGAATTTATTTCTTTTTTATTTCATGGCATACGTGGATATATGTGATCTGTGAACATCCGGGTCAGAGGATGGGTAAGATGGTAGTGGAGTACATGCGAATTGTGTTGTTATTTCTCATATACTCATAGAATTTACTACTGTAACAATCATGGAGTAGGTACTTATCCACCATTATTATATAGACTGAGAATTCAGACACAGCCAATATCTTTAAGATACTGGAATATTGGAATGTTTGGCTTCTTAAAGATCTAAATCACTCCCCCTGCTGGTATACTTATTTTTATATTTAACACCAGGGCTTAATTTGAGCCAGAACATGACGGAACAAGATCCGGAACCTCCGTCGTCGGATCCAGCAGCTATTTTCATTTCATTCGGTGTTCCGGCAGCTATTTAAATGGATCAGATCACCTCCGTGACCATCACAAAGGGAAAAAAAATCAAACAATAAATTAAATAAATAAGTAAATAAAAATTTGTTTAGTGTTCGGTTTTGATTTTGATATCTGTTGTTGATTTCTCTCCTATGACATCCACAAAATCTATGCGAAAGGGGAAAGGGGGGGACATGGGGTGTATATTTCCGCTCAATAGAACACCGGGTTTTTTGTAGCCGTTAGCTTGCGCTGTGGAAAAAATGGCAAAAAAACAAGAAAGCTTACTAAAATTTTTCAAAGTCCCAGGACAGCCGGATCCTAAATGTTACCCTGCCCTCTACAGACATTTTACACAGGCAGCGCAGGATCCCACCCGTGATGGAGCAACCCAAGAGAGCTACAATGGGCTGGCAAAGCGCCGGTGCATCCTGAACCTGCCGACCACCTGCGAACAATCCCAGTTACATAACAAATCCTTGACTATGTGAAGGGTGTAGGTGGATCGCTGCCTTGAAAAAAAATGTTACACGTCAACTCGTTATTACTTAAGAAAAGAATTAACCGTGTTACTTGAAAAAGAAAAAATGGTTCACATCACTTTTTAAAAACCCGTTATTACTTACCCATTACTTAAATCGATTGCACTTATGGCTGCTACTTGAATCCTTGGAATATAGTAAAACTTGAATCCTTAAAATGAATTCTCCAACTTGTTTTGTAAACCCTTTATTTCTTAACTATTACTTGAATTGATTGCACTTATGTTTGCTGGCACTGCTTTTAAACTTGAAATATGCTTGAAATCCTAGACTATGCTTTTAAATACCCTACTTAAATCCTTAAAATGAGTCATTTAACTCATGTCTTGTGTGATCTGATTTCCAATGGTGAAATAAACCGGTTGTGATATGAGTACAGTCTGTTATTTTAGAAGATAAATGTAATATATAATTTAATATATAGCCTAATAAAAAATAATATTTTATAACATAATATCACGACATATTACTGTCTGTAACTGTTCGTCACTAAAGCGTTTTCTAAGATCATAATGTCTGATATTATTTTATTTTATTTTTTTTGCCAAGCGGGGCCACTGCCAGGTCGGTCAACACGTGGTAGGTCTATTGTTCAAATGCATTCTACGGTCTATGGGGCTGCGTTGTGGGTGCAAGTGCCAGGACTGTTTTATTTATTTACTTTCTTTATAATCTCAGTCAGATACACAAGCAAGATTAAGTCTTTACTCTGCTGTGTTTTATTATGGCCATCAATATATTGTAACCTGTGTTTGATTTGTTAAATGTTGATCCAGTTGTTGCCTTAACGCAGGGGTCTGCAGTGGCTCGGGAGCCAGATGTGGCTCTTTTGGTGACTGCATCTGGCTCGCAGATTAATCAGCTCACATTGAGATCAAGAAGTACACCTCCATTTAATGAAAAACTCAGTTAGCTGTCTGCAAAACAAAGCCTTTTGACAAAGAACATGGCGAAAAGGGAAAAAAGGTGACTGGTAGGCTACCGTACATTTCAACAGGAATGGACAGAGGAATTCGCCTTTGTGGGGTGAGAGGGTTCTGCTTTGTGTCCAATAGGCCTATACAATGACAAGATTGCATCGATGAAACAATGAAATAAAGCGGCACTTCGAAACACGCCAAGCTACGTTTGCATCAAAATATTCAGCGGGGGACAGGAGGAAGACATGTCAAGAGCCTCTTCATTATGAAAAAGAATATATTACACTCAAATTGCTGGTCATACGTAAAAATGCATTTTAGTTGTATTCAGCGTCACTTTTTATATATGGCTCTCATGAAAATGTATTTGAAAATATTTGGCGTTCCGGGACCTCCCGCTTCACAAATTAAGCACTGTTTAACACGTAAAGCTGTTTCTGTCTGTACAATTTCAACTTGATTGTGCAGCCAGAAAAATGAACAAACCAGAAACTTAATGTTCTGGCATGACAACTGCTAAATTGTAAATGCTACAATGATAAACTATTTTAGCATTTGCAATTTAATAGTTGTTTCAGACCAATTAAACTGTCCAAAATCAGCATTCAATATTTTGGGTGGCTTTTAAATTTGGACAGCATTTAATATTTATTCAGGGGAGAGAGAGAGAGAGAGAGAGAGAGAGAGAGAGAAAATGGTGAAAGGTGCTGCTAATGGAGCTTTTCCTGGTGTCAAGGGTGGAAGCCAGAAATACATGAAATGGAGAAAATGGGAGCACAGAGAGCAAGGGGTAGGAGTAAGAAAGAAAGGTTACCTTTTTGAGAGGATGATAAGCAGAGTGTCGACTCTGACATGATTTCTTTCACCGTCTTCTCCACTTTCGAGTGTCTCTCTGGCCAGGCCATTAGCCCCATGCAAGGTAGGAGTCAGCCCTGAACTGGACACTGGCTAATGGTCCTTGGGGAGGAAGACTGGAGGAGAAAAGGAGAAAGAAGGGGAGTGAAGCAGTGCAGGAGGATTTCTGACTACAGGCAGCCTTTACATTGAGGAAGAGATTACGGACTCTATTACAAAAATGAGAGAGACCTGTTCTTCCCTTTGTGAAATGGACTTTCTGAAGCTTTGGCTTTCTTGGGCTGTTGGAGTTGACCCCCCCCCACCACCACCACCACCTCTCTCACACACTCAGTACCCTGTTACCCTGTATTTCCTTTCTGCTTTGCCTTTTACTTCTTTTTTCAACCTATGAATGTTTGCTGAATGCTTAAAGCACTTGAAATAAAGTGCTTTCAGCCATCATTCTTGAAATCAGATTCCCTTCATATTATGAACCATGAGTAATCTGTGTCTAGCCATTTGTCATGAAGGACAATGCATGGAGCTCTGCAGGCATCCAAAGAGGTGAGAGCAGAAATGACCTCATTGAGAAAAGCATTCTGAGAGAGAGGACTACAGAGAGGAGATGAAAGAAAACACAGTCAGGGGATTTACAGCAAAACTAAGCTATACATCTGCAAGGGAAATGTTCAAGTGGATGCAAGGGAACAAACTGCAACAGGTTTGATTTGTAAACCAGTGTAAAGCTTGATTTCAACATTCAGTGTCAGTTTTAGGCTTGAATGAGGATAAAGGCAGATTAAAGGCTGATTTATACTTCTGGAGAAAATCTATGCTGTAGGTACAGTGTAGCCATGTGCCCTATGCCCTACCCTACACCGTACCCTATGTCATATCCTATGACCTACCCTACAACCTACCCAACGCCATATCCTACGACCTACTCTATGCCATACCCTAGATCATACCCTAAGACCTACCCTATGCCCCACTCTATCCACCCCATAAGGATACTTGTGTATCCTATGACCTACCCTACACCACACCCTATGCCCTACCCTATAACCTATCCTATGCCCTAGCCTATGCCCTACCCAACACCATACCCTATGCTGTAGCCTGATACACAATTCCCCAGAAAGGTAATTACACATCACGGTGACACAGACTGCAACCTCTTGGTAACATCAAATTTCTGGCTGCTCATTCTACTCTGCAAAAATCAAAAATCTACGATATTGTGTTAATATAAACATATAAAATATGAGGCGCTATAGCAGCTGTAGTTTGGCCAGTTTAATCGTGGAGTGCTTCGAGCCACTCATCCTGCTAAATACAAACAAGTTAAAACACTTCAAAAGCACTTTCCCTGGGAATTCACTTAGTTTATAATTAATCATGCAAGGTTTGTTTTTCACCAGTAGATTTGTTTCAATACAACATTTTGTCCGTGTTATTCTCTGTTTATTATTCCTACAGTGAAACAAGAAGTTCACATTGATTTTTCTGCTCCTCTTCTACATGGAAAAGCAGTAAATTCTGGTGTGTTTTGTGCAACAGTATAAACACACATACCTTACATGCAGGTATAAATACTTAAATGCTTATATATACACACAAACATACAGTGGTGCTTGAAAGTTTGTGAACCCTTTAGAATTTTCTATATTTCTGCATAAATATGACCTAAAACATCATCAGATTTTCACACAAGTCCTAAAAGTAGATAAAGAGAACCCAGTTAAACAAATGAGACAAAAATATTATACTTGGTCATTTATTTATTGAGGAAAATGATCCAGTATTACATATCTGTGAGTGGCAAAAGTATGTGAACCTCTAGGATTAGCAGTTAATTTGAAGGTGAAATTAGAGTCAGGTGTTTTCAGTCAATGGGATGACAATCAGGTGTGAGTGGGCACCCTGTTTTATTTAAAGAACAGGGATCTATCAAAGTCTGATCTTCACAACACATGCTTGTGGAAGTATATCATGGCACGAACAAAGATTTCTGAGGACCTCAGAAAAAGGGTTGTTCATGCTCATCAGGCTGGAAAAGGTTACAAAACCATCTCTAAAGAGTTTGGACTCCACCAATCCACAGTCAGACAGATTGTGTACAAATGGAGGAAATTCAAGACCATTGTTACCCTCCCCAGGAGTGGTTGACCAACAAAGATCACTCCAAGAGCAAGGCGTATAATAGTCGGCGAGGTCACAAAGGACCCCAGGGTAACTTCTAAGCAACTGAAGGCCTCTCTCACATTGGCTAATGTTAATGTTCATGAGTCCACCATCAGGAGAACACTGAACAACAATGGTGTGCATGGCAGGGTTGCAAGGAGAAAGCCACTGCTCTCCAAAAAGAACATTGCTGCTTGTCTGCAGTTTGCTAAAGATCACATGGACAAGCCAGAAGGCTATTGGAAAAATGTTCCGTGGATGGATGAGACCAAAATAGAACTTTTTTGGTTGAAATGAGAAGGGTTACATTTGGTGAAAGGAAAACACTGCATTCCAACATAAGAACCTTATCATATCTGTGAAACATGGTGGTGGTATATCAAATCAAATCAAGTTTATTTGTACAGCGCTTTTAACAAACATTGTCGCAAAGCAGCTTTACAGAATTTGAACGACTTAAAACATGAGCTAATTTTATCCCTAATCTATCCCCCATGAGCAAGCCTGCTATATATCATGTATATCATGGTTTGGGCCTGTTTTGCTGCATCTGGGCCAGGACAGCTTGCCATCATTGATGGAATAATGAATTCTAAATTATACCAGTGAATTCTAAAGGAAAATGTCAGGACATCTGTCCATGAACTGAATTTCAAGAGAAGGTGGGTCATGCAGCTAGACAACGACCCTAAGCACACAAGTCGTTCTACCAAAGAATGATTAAAGAAGAATAAAGTTAATGTTTGGAATGGCCAGGTCAAAGTCCTGACCTTAATCCAATCGAAATGTTGTGGAAGGACCTGAAGCGAGCAGTTCATGTGAAGAAACCCACCAACATCCCAGAGTTGAAGCTGTTCTGTACGGAGGAATAGGCTAAAATTCCTCCAAGCCAGTGTGCAGGACTGATCAACAGTTACCAGAAACGTTTAGCTGCAGTTATTGCTGCACAAGGGGGTCACACCAGATACTGAAAGCAAAGCTTCACATAATTTTGCCACTCACAGATATGTAATATTGGATCATTTTCCTCAATAAATAAATGACCAAGTGTCATATTTTTGTCTCATTTGTTTAACTGGGTTCTCTTTATCTACTTTTAGGACTTGTGTGAAAATCTGATGATGTTTTAGCTCATATTTATGCAGAAATATAGAATATTCTAAAGGGTTCACAAACTTTCAAGCACCACTATATATATA
The DNA here is from genome assembly GCF_027579695.1 of Neoarius graeffei. NCBI lineage: Eukaryota > Metazoa > Chordata > Actinopteri > Siluriformes > Ariidae > Neoarius > Neoarius graeffei. The sequence goes on along the minus strand of NC_083581.1, from coordinate 21,358,874 downwards.
TAACCCCGATTCCAAAAAAGTTGGGACAAAGTACAAATTTTAAATAAATACGGAATGCAATAATTTACAAATCTCAAAAACTGATATTGTATTCACAATAGAACATAGACAACATATCAAATGTTGAAAGTGAGACATTTTGAAATTTCATGCCAAATATTGGCTCATTTGAAATTTCATGACAGCAACACATCTCAAAAAAGTTGGGACAGGGGCAATAAGAGGCTGGAAAACTTAAAGGTACAAAAAAGGAACAGCTGGAGGACCAAATTGCAACTCATTAGGTCAATTGGCAATAGGTCATTAACATGACTGGGCATAAAAAGAGCATCTTGGAGTGGCAGTGGCTCTCTGAAGTAAAGATGGGAAGAGGATCACCAATCCCCCTAATTCTGTGCCGACAAATAGTGGAGCAATATCAGAATGGAGTTTGACAGTATAAAATTGCAAAGAGTTTGAACATATCATCATTTACAGTGCATAATATCATCAAAAGATTCAGAGAATCTGGAAGAATCTCTGTGCATAAGGGTCAAGGCCGGAAAACCATACTGGGTGCCCGTGATCTTCGGGCCCTTAGACGGCACTGCATCACATACAGGCATGCTTCTGTATTGGAAATCACAAAATGGGCTCAGGAATATTTTCAGAGAACATTATCTGTGAACACAATTCACCGTGCCATCCGCCATTGCCAGCTAAAACTCTATAGTTCAAAGAAGAAGCCGTATCGAAACATGATCCAGAAGCGCAGATGTCTTCTCTGGGCCAAGGCTTATTTAAAATGGACTGTGGCAAAGTGGAAAACTGTTCTGTGGTCAGACGAATCAAAATTTGAAGTTCTTTATGGAAATCAGGGACGCTGTGTCATTCGGACTAAAGAGGAGAAGGACGACCCAAGTTGTTATCAGCGTTCAGTTCAGAAGCCTGCATCTCTGATGGTATGGGGTTGCATTAGTGCGTGTGGCATGGGCAGCTTACACATCTGGAAAGACACTATCAATGCTGAAAGGTATATCCAGGTTCTAGAGCAATATATGCTCCCTTCCAGACGATGTCTCTTTCAGGGAAGACCTTGCATTTTCCGACATGACAATGCCAAACCACATACTGCATCAATTACAGCATCATGGCTGCGTAGAAGAAGGGTCCAGGTACTGAACTGGCCAGTCTGCAGTCCAGATCTTTCACCCATAGAAAATATTTGGAGCATCATAAAACAGAAGATACGACAAAAAAGACCTAAGACAGTTGAGCAACTAGAATCCTACATTAGACAAGAATGGGTTAACATTCCTATCCCTAAACTTGAGCAAATTGTCTCCTCAGTCCCCACACGTTTACAGACTGTTGTAAAGAGAAAAGGGGATGTCTCACAGTGGTAAACATGGCCTTGTCCCAACTTTTTGGAGATGTGTTGTCATGAAATTTAAAATCACCTAATTTTTCTCTTTAAATGATACATTTTCTCAGTTTAAACATTTGATATGTCATTTATGTTCTATTCTGAATAAAATATGGAATTTTGAAACTTCCACATCATTGCATTCTGTTTTTATTTACAATTTGTACTTTGTCCCAACTTTTTTGGAATCGGGGTTGTGTATATATATATATATATATATATATATATATACACCATGCATGGAGGGTTCCACCCCAAGTCCAGCACCCTGAGACTATACACTAAGTGGAAAGAGGGAGGCCGAGGGCTAGTGAGCATCAAGACCACGGTCCAGGATGAAACATCGAAAATCCGAGAATACATCAGAAAGATGGCCTCAAAGGATGAACTGCTAAGTGAATGTCTCAGGCAGCAGAACCCTGATGAGAGTGCAGAGGAGGAGGAGGAACAGACAACCTGGAAGGACAAACCCCTACATGGCATATACCACCGTCAGATAGAGGAAGTGGCTGATATCAAGAAATCCTACCAGTGGCTGGATAATGCAGGACTGACAGACAGCACAGAGGCACTAATCATGGCAGCACAAGAACAGGCCATAAGCACAAGAGCCATAGAGGCCAGGATCTACCAGAGTAGATCAGACCCAAGATGCAGACTGTGCAAAGAAGCCCCTGAAACAGTCCAGCACATAGTAGCAGGGTGTAAGATGCTAGCTGGATCAGCGTACATGGAGAGGCACAACCAAGTGGCTGGGATGGTATACAGGAACATCTGCAACCAGTATGGAATAGAAGTACCCAAGTCCCAATGGGCCATATCACAGAAGGTGGCTGAGAACAACAGGGCCAAGGTTCTGTGGGACGTCAGCTTCCAGACTGACAAACAGATCCTGGCTAACCAACCGGACATAGTGGTGGTGGACAAAGAGCAGAAGAGGGTGGTGGTGATAGATGTGGCGATCCCAGCTGATGCCAACATCAGGAAGAAGGAACATGAGAAACTTGAGAAGTATCAAGGGTTGAAAGAGCAGCTGGAATGGATGTGGAAGGTCAAGGGTTGCGTGGTCCCCGTGGTAGTGGGGGCACTTGGGGCAGTAACCCCCAAACTGGGAGAGTGGCTCCAGCAAATCCCAGGAACAACATCTGAAGCCTCAGTCCAGAAGAGCGCAGTCCTAGGAACATCGAAGATACTGCGCAGAACCCTCAAACTCCCAGGCCTCTGGTAGAGGACCCGAGCTTGAGGGTGACATGGATACCACCCCCCCGCCGGGGGTGAGAAGGAGATTTTTTTTTTAATATATATATAAAACATTCCTTCCATGAAATCAAGTTATACATGAGCTGATAGCCGATGAGGTATGTTGCACCAAGTTGGCTATAAGCCATGTACAAGGAGATTGAGTGGAATAGGTGTTTGATTATGTCTACATTCACTGGATTTTGAGAAACAGCATATTTATTTTTATTTTTTTGCAAATTTGATAAATAAAAACTTGATATAAAATGTCCAACAAAAACATAAATGTGAACAAACCGGTGAAATGAGAGAAGCAATTTGTGAAAAATGCTATAATAATAATTATCGAAAAAAAGATATGTTCTTACCATCAAATACTTTTATTCCATATTTTGTTGCTTTTTTTGTATTTTTGGGGGTTTTGTTTTTGAGTAGAGTTATTATTTTGTCCTTGGTTGGTTTAGCAACATGCTCTGCCATTTTCTTTACTCACGGTATATGAGTTGAAAGCCTAGTAGCAGAGTAGCCAGAGTGTGCAAGTGCTCATATCCAGTGTATGTGGGTAGACACACATACATACATACATACATACGGTACAGTCAAAAGTTTGGAAACGCCCGCTAATTCAGTGGTTTTTCATTATTTTAAAATTTTCTGAATTGTAGATTAATACTAAAGTCATCGACATTATGAAGAAATATATCTGGAATTATTTGGTAAACAAAAAAGTGTTAATCAAATCAGAATATGTTTTAGATTTTAGATTCTTCAAAGTAGGCACCTTTTGCTTAGATGACAGCTTTGCACATCTTGGCATTTTCTCAGTCAGCTTTACGAGGTAGTCACCTGGAATGGCTTTCAGTTTACAGCTGTGCCTTGTCATATGTTTCTAGGATAAAAACTCGCAGAGAGCCAGGCGTTTGTATCGAACACATTGAAATGTCCCCTGTGGGGGACAGCTAGACTCCACAGGGTTAATTTCTTGAATTTCTTGACCTCTTAATGTGTTTGAGACCATCAGTTGTGTTGTGAAGAGGTAGAGTTGGTATACAGTGAATGGCCCTATTTGAGGACTGTTCTAATCCATATTATGCCAAGAACTACTCAACTAAGTAAAGAAAAACGACAGTTCATCGTTACTTTAAGAAATGAAGGTTGTAGGTTGAATTGGGATTAATTAAATTATAAATTATGTGATAATTGATAATTAAATTAATCAATTTATAAATAAAGATCAGTCTCATAAAATCTTAAATTATTAATCTTAATACTCACCGTGAATGGTTACACTCAAGATTAATGGTAGCTCTGTATTAGATGGGAAACCCAGTTGTATACAAAAGCTAAATTCTGAAGGAAAAAGGAGTTCTAAATAGTTGACCTTGTGAATAAACAACAGGAACAAGTAAAATGCAATTCAATTTTATTAGCTTTTATTTGTCTACTACTCACTAATAATAATAAACTCAAAATACATTCAATGTCAGCAAAGGTAATAACAAGACAAAACAATGGAACAATTACACCTGGACTATAAATTTGAGGGAAAGAGAGAGAGAAAGAGATAGAAGGAAAAAAAAAAGAAAAGAATCCCTTGTGTGTGCGTGTGTGTGAGGCTAGGGCAAGCCGATGCGTGTGTGTGTGTGTGTGTGTGACCTAGCTTGTCGTTAGCTAAAACAAAGGAATGTTAGCTAAAACAAAGGAATGTTAGCTAAATAGAACAAAGGATTAGCTCTGTGGCTAATGTGTGCTTTGTGTAGGTATCTGTGGGCAGATGCTAATGCTAGCCACTCTGGCAATGCTTAAACAAAATGGCGGTCAGTGCCTAGGTGTCGTATCACAGGTAACTCAATGAGGAAGGTATCAAAATGGCGTCGGAAAAATGGCGCCTGCAGGCCTAGTCGAGAACACAAGCCTACCAGCTAGCGTATCACCCTGAGGTAGCTAGCAATAAGTTGCTAAGGAGAATCTGACCACGCTACAGCTGGATCCAAACACTGCACTTAACAACAATTTCCAACAGACTATCTAGGCAAAGAACTCAACGCGAGAGAGAGAGAGAGAGAGAGAGAGAGAGAAAGAGTGTGAGAGAGTGTGTATGTGTGTTGGATGGAGAGAACTAGGCCTTGTAGCGGTCTAGCCTCGGAGCTTAAAATAACAAACTTGTCGCTGCGCTGCTAATCAGATAGGGAAGCTAGCAATGGAGTTAAGGAAAGATATCATGCAAGATACCCTGTCTAACAAGTTCAAAGAAAAAAAAAAAAAACAGAACCAAAACAAACAATAAAAACAAACAAACACCTTCCGTGTCTGAGCGGGTATGCTAAATAGCTCAAAGCTTAAACATGACCCTAACAACCATCTGAATAAGCTACAAATTAAAAATTTGCCCAAGTGCCTACTCAATGCGATGGAAGTTCTTTCTCCGATGTCCGCGCTGAGGGTCGCAGTCCGAGGAGAGGAGGTTAGCGGCGCGTTGCGTCCAACCGCGGCTAACGAAGCAGGGAGATGAAGGCCTAGCTGGCCCACGGTGCTTCAGGAGAAACCTCCGGTGATGCGTCGACGAGAAAAAGGCTGAGAGGAGCGAAGCTGTCCGCAAATGCCTCTTAGCGTGGAAAACTACTTAACTGTAGTTAAACTTTGCAAAGGTTTAGAATCGAAACCACTATATCGCTGAAACTTAGCGGGTCGTTCAAAAGTTCGGCCGAAACTAATTTGAACAGGCTGTTCTCAGACAATAGCGGTTAGTCTCAACACTGTAGGCGAGCGTGCCTACAGTCCGTCCGACCACTCCAGTAGTCAGAACATGAGAGAGCGAATCGAGGCGCTCTCGATACAGTTAAAGCAGTTCCACTTCACGTCACATCCGGGTGGAGCGCGCAAGGAAATTGTGGGATCGTTATAGGGGGCGCTGGCGAGTTACCAACATTCCCCCCTTGGCCATAGGCGCTGAAAGGAGTGATACCCTATGGGCACATGGTGTTTAGTCTGCGACCCACGGTCCCTAGTAATCCACAATGAGGTAGTTCCACAATGAGGTAGTTCCACAATGAGGTAGTTCCAAGGGTCCTTTCTGTGAAAAGTCTTTCAGACACAGTTCAACAGTTCAATTCATTTCATACAGTCCATAAGATGCATAGGCACTTGGGCATGAAAGCATAGGCACTTGGACATGAAAACAATTACACTATGGCTACTTAACTACCTTCTACATACAATATTTCACACAGCAAACAAAAATAATCAAAACTCCATAAAGGAAAATGGAAAAGAGGGGTTAGTTAGCGTGTTAGCAAGCCTACTCTTCAAGAAAGTTAGTGGAGGCCTTAGGCCTGATGGAGAATCGGACAATGCCACGATCTAATTTCTCAGGTGCGTAGATCGTTTTGTCCAGTTTGCGGTGTAGTGTCAGTATGTACCTGTGTAGAGTGATGGCTATGAAGACTGTGATAACCCAACCGCTAGCTAGAAATCCCAGCGCAATTCGGCTTATTAAAGATCCTTGATCGGACGAAGGGTTTGCGCGGTTATTCAAGAAAGTGGTAGCGATGCCAGTGGGCTTAAGATCGAATTGCACGGTTTTGGTCCCTTCCAGCAGTAGTTGTGCTTGGAGGGTGGAGTTTATCTCAAGTTCGTGACCTGGGAAGGCATCGGGCATTTCTATCTCGGTCTCATACTGGTCAGCGCTAAGGTGATGGAGGGTGATGTCACCCACGTGAACAGTGGCTCCTAGTGGGACACTTAGGAGAGAGGTTTCGTTAGGGATCTTCATTCTAGTGGCAGTGTTATGTTGATCATATGATACCAGAATCTCAGTTTGGGGAGTGTTGATTAGCCACCGATTACCAGCTCTTTCTACTCTAGTTCCTATTCCTTCATCTTTAATAGACAATTTGCCTGCACACTTCTGCTCGGGGACTTTTGTCAATCCACAGAGACGGTCTGTGGTGTCTCGGATAAAGGGATTGCTGGGGCAGACCCAGTGGATATCTTTGGTAGAGATGCACATGTCTAAGTTAGGGACGAGGTAGATAGAGGGGTTGTCATCGTGATAGGCTATGGTGGGAGGTGTCTGCAAACGTACGTGTACGTCGTTGTTCCAGAAACCTACATTAAGGACAGATTTGATTCTGTATATGTTTTGCCGTTCAATAACGGGGAGATTGAGGATGAAGCCTATTTCTAGGTTTTGAGGGTTCACAAAAATGGGGATAGCACTGCCAAGACTATAAGCCAGATGAATCTGTGATGAGTAAACGTTAGTCGTGGTAGTAGATCGGAGTATGCTGTCAACCATGCTGAGGGGTATCAAATATGGTGGGATTTTACCTCCACTCAGGGTGCTGAGAGAGCTACTTACTTCTCTCATCAGGTCCTGCATTAGGTCTCGGATAACTCGGACGTACTTGACTTCGCTTCTCATGATTGCTGCTAGCCTGTCTACGGCATGTACGGTGTTCTTGATTAATGTAGAATGCATGTTAACGGTTAGTATGGTTCCCTGCAGGGTTTTGCCTAGGCCCTGCAGCTCCTCCTGTTGAGTTAGTAGTCTACCCTGGATTTCTGGCATTTCTTCCTTAAGAATGTTCATTTCTCGTTTGACCGCGGTTAGGCTAACGGTGTTAACGGCAGAGAGGCCCATTGAGAACAGAGAGCCAATGGCGGATGCAGCAGTAAGTAGTCCTCCGAGGAACCGTTTAGGGCGTGTTTTGCCGCTGAGTTCCTCCTCAGTGACTATGAACTTCTGTAACTGTTCGAGCATGTGAACTGTGGTACGCTTGGCGTGTTCGATGTTGGACCCAATCTCGGAGTCAGGCCCGGTTTCGAGGTTTGTTTGTGTGGGCGATCTAAAATGCTTACGGTACACGTCCCAAGGATCGAGGCGGGTGTACACGCGCTGGGTATGGACGCGGCAATTGGTGAGGAGCAGTCCTGGGGCATCTTGGAGAACGATGCCACTCGGCGGACCTGGTTCCACTATGTTACCGGCCAATGTGGTCTGCAGGACTAGGAAGATGCCGAGGATCCAGAGAGGGGCCATTCTGCAACATACAGGAGTTTGTTATTCCGATTTGAGTGGTAACGAGGGTGGTTACTTATAGATGCACGCTTATGGATTGAGAGGCATGCAACTAAGTTGGGCAGGCTATAACTTATTGTTTGTCCACCCCCCTATGGAGTGTGGACTGCTCAAAAAGCTTTATTTGGTTGCTATGGACCCATCTATACGAAGGCGCCTGGCTGGGCTTCGAAGTTTTGATGCGGTAGGCGACGGGGGACAGTTTACCGACGATTTCGAAAGGACCGGACCAACGGGGTAAGAATTTTCTGGCTACTCCTACCGGTTTGGTGAAATTGAAGTATAGGACTCTGTCGCCTACTTCGTACTCACGGTGTGTCGCCTTTCTGTCGTAGTAAGCTTTCTGTCCTTTCGCACTCTTTTCGAGGTGTTCCTGGGCCCACGCAAATGTGGCCTGCAAGTGGCGTTGCAAGTCGGTGACGTACTGGTGTGCGGTGTACGCAGTGGCGACGCTTAGGTCCTCTGGTCGGTAGAGGAGGTGTAAGGGAAGAACCATTTCACGGCCAGTCATCATTTCGAACGGGGTGACTCCGGTGGTGCGGTGAGGAGTGGACCGAATGGCCATCAGCACCAGAGGGAGTTTGATGTCCCAATCTTTGCCATGGTGGCTAACATACTTGCGAAGCATGCTCACGATGGTTTGGTTGGCGCGTTCGACCTGACCAGAAGACTGAGGATGATACGCGATGTGGAATTTTGCCTCGACTCCGAGCATCTCCCACAACACTCTCATGACCTCTGCGGTGAAATGAGTACCTCGGTCGGAATCAATGGATAGGGGCAAGCCCCAACGGCTGAACACATGGTTCATAAGAAGGAGAGCGGTGGTCTCTGCGGTTTCGTTTGGGGCGGGCAAGCATTCCACCCACTTCGTGAACGCGCAAGTGACGGTCAGGAGATACTTATTACCTCGAGCCGATTTCGGCACTGGTCCGACCCAGTCTATCTGGAGATTAGACCAGGGGAATGAGATGCCTTTGCTTTGCAGTGGGGCGCGGTTCAACGGTTGGGCTGGTCGGAATTGGCAGCAAATCAAACACCCTTTGACATACTCAGTAACGTCCTGAATCATGAAGGGCCAATAGACAATCTGTTGGAGTGTCTGGTAGGTCGCCTGAGCGTTCCTATGGCCCCCGCACGGGCTGTCATGAGCGTACTGCAACATGACCCCCCTATGATCTGTGGGCACGACCCACCGGGGAGGTCCCTGGTTGCGTGGTGTGTACACCAGGAGTCCTTTCTCGAGTTTTAAGCCGTTTTTGAGATTGTGAAGGTGATTTAAGTCTCGGGACTGTTGCAACTCTTGTGGGGAAATTGGGGACGCCACGGGGTCCGCAAGGAACTTACGGATTTGGTGGATCACGGGATCCCTTTCCTGCATAGACACCAGGTCGGCATCCTGGGGCAGTCGGCCGAGTTGCACTGTTCCTGCTTGGGGTACTGCGTCAGTTTGACCTGCTCTAGCCTGTCGGCGAGTAATCGCGGTTACGTCATGGCGTGGCGTCTCGGGAAGCCATGGCGGCTGGAATTCCCAAAGGGGGCCGTCTACGGCTCCCGCTTTGGCGAGGCCATCTGCCTCATCGTTACCGACTTTGTCAGGTCCTGGGACTTGAGAATGTCCCTTCACCTTCTTCCAATAGACGCACATTCCCTGTTCGGTTACGAGTCGATCGCATGCTAGGAAGAGTTCGGAGTGTTTCACTTCCTTGCCCCTTGCATTTTTCATGTCCTGCACCTTCCACGAGGGAAAGTGTGAGACGAAGCTATGCCTGGCATAATTTGAATCAGAGCAGAGGACTAACCGCTTGATGTTCTCACGGGCAGCTTGTTGCAGGACGATGAGCACGGCTGCTACCTCCGCATATTGGCTAGTCTTAGCCCCGAGTCGGTGTTGGTATTTCCCTTGTATAGGGCCGTTCGCCCATACGATACCGACACCGGCTTGCACTTTGCATTCATGATGGAATGAGCATCCATCTATGTAAGCGGTGGGGAGGTCTTTGCAGACGTTCTCGTCATAGTAGTGGTGGTCGGAGGGGAGAGCAGGTACGGTTGTTAGTTCGGTTTGATCTGGACTATTCTCGCAGTCGCAATGCTGGCATTCCGCCAGCCCTCGGCCAAGCACCATCTTGTGGTTCTGGGCGTACTTCACCTCGACGTCGTAGCCCTGTAGTGCCATCATCCAAGCTGCGATGCGACTGTTCGAAACTCTTCCCTCTCTCAGCCTCTGGCTGTTCAAGAACGAGACCGGTTGATGATTGGTCTCTATCACCGCCTTCTGGCCACCAATGTAACTGCGAAAGTGTTCAACGGCCCAGACCGTGGCCAGCAGGGCTTTTTCGCAGTCTGAAAATTTAAACTCCACAGCACTGAGGGGCCGACTGGCGTATGCTACGACACGGCGATCTTTGTCATGCTGCTGTGACAGTGCAGCGCTCAGGCAGTGGGTGGAGAAACTAGCCTCCAAGAAGAACGGTTTGTCTTTGTCGGGATACGCGAGGCAGGGAGCGGAGCAGAGCTTCTGCTTCATGCTCTTGAACGCGAGTTCTTGAGGGTCACTCCACTGGAAGGGTTTATCCTTCCGGAGGAGCTCGGTGAGCGGTCGTGCTATGTCCGCGTAGTCCTCAATGAACTGTCGGGAGTAGTTGCAGACCCCTAAGAAGCTCCTGAGTTCGGGTACGTTGGATGGGGCTTTGATGTCTTGGATAGCCCGCACCCTCCCTGACTGGGGTTCAATGCCATCTGGCCCGACGCACAGTCCAACGTATTCAACTTTGGTGCGACACCACTGCCCTTTGGTGACAGAGAGCTTCGCTCCTGCTCTGGACAGCTGAGACAGAACATGGCGTATCTCTTCGAGGTGTGCATCAAAAGTCTGTGACCTAATGAGGATGTCATCGACATAGATCAAGTTGCCACGAGCTGCGGCATCGCTCATTGCCTTATGCAAGAAGATGTTGAATTCAGCGGGGGAGTTCGCGTAGCCGAACGGACATCGGTTGAAAGTTAGCTGGCGGTTCCCAAAGGAAAAGGCCAGCTTGTGCTGGTCAGCTGGATCCACGCGCATGGTCCAGAATCCACTCGCCACGTCGGCGGTGGAGAAGAACTTTGCACCCTTCACCTTGGCAAGTTCTTGATCCAGATGGATCATGGGCCATCTTGACAAGGGCACTTGCTTGTTCAGCTGCCTATAGTCAATGGTGAGACGCCACTTGCCGTTCGGTTTCAGCACCGGCCACAAGGGGGAGTTGTAAGTCGAGTTACACTCACGAATGATCTGCTTTTCCAGCAGAGTGTCCAGTGTTTCTTGTATTGAGTCGTATGCGGCTAACGGGATTTTGTATTGCCGCACGAACGTCGGTGGAGCGTTCGGATCTGTTGGGATTCGGACGGTGTGGATGTCCGTGACTCCGCAGTCATTGGAATCTCGCGCCCAGATCGCCTTGAAGTCGTAGAACAGTTCACGGAGCTGTCGTCTCTGGGCGTCCGTGGTCAGGCTGTCAGCTTTCACCAGCTGTTGTTGAACTTCTCGTTCAAAGCCTGGGTACGGTTCACCTAGAGCTGAATCAACGACCTCAGTTGCAGGGGTGTCGTTGCTCGATTGCGTGGCAAGAGCATACACCAGCATGTGTTTCGGGGTGTCAGTTCTGGTCATGACTATGCGCTCGTCGCGAAGCATGTCGTGAGGTTCGACGTGGATCATGTGGAAAGGAAGAGTGATCCAGGGAGGTTCCACTGGATCGGAATGAGTGTCCGGCGTTGGCAGCTCACCGATGACTGGAATGGTGAGTTCAAAGTCATGGAATGCCTGGTCTATCAGAAGGCCTAAAGGCCGACGGGCGGGGATCGTGATGGCGTCCCGCGTGGAGTTTTGAACCAGGAGGTAAGCGGAACGATGACTCACTTCAAGCAGCGGAGTCCCACACACGGCTAAATCGAGCTCCATGAAGAATCTGAGAGGCTGGAAGAACGCCTGGGAGCTACGAAACTGTTGGTCTTTCATGATGACCAGCTTAAGAGGGGAACCAGCAGTCCTAGCGGGAATGACAATGTCAAATTCGCTAGCGACATGGCAGGCTTGGGGAATCGTTTGTCCTGACCGCATTTGTTCCAGGTCAGCTTGGAACGGGTGCTTAGCAGCGTCGGCTTGGGTCCAGATGACCCGGTTGACTAGGTCCAGTTGGGCTCCCAGTCTGACCAAGATGTCTGCCCCAATGACCAGTGGGTCAGGAAGTCCGGGGACGACACTCAAGAAATGAAGGAATTCTCTCTGACCGATGGCGAGCGACACGGCGCAGACGCCTGTGGCTTTGATGGGGCTCTGGGGTTGTTCGGCTGACAGTAGCCGGTGGCTCTTCTGCACAAAGACAGGGGAAGGAGTGCTCTGACGCACTATGTCGAACCACGTTTGGCTGATGGCTGACTTCTCTGACCAAAGCGCTAACCTGACGCCAGGTGCCGTGACGCCGTTGACAATAATGTTGCCAGATATCCAGGGGTAGTACCTGGTTGGGGCAGATTCACCAAGAAAGCAAAGGAAAGACGGGTGGCCATCAAGCGCGTTGCGGTTGAGAGGAGTGTCGGTTGAGTTTGGTGCGTCTTGACTCGGCTCAGGGTGGAGCGGAGTGGTCTCGAGGTTCTCGGGGACCTGCCCTGACTCAGCTATCGGTGGAGTAGCCTCCACCCTAACTTCATCGCAACAGGCTCGATCGTGACGACGAGGATCTGGGGTCTGTGGGGACGCGACCTGGGCCCACAGTTGCCCACGACGACAGTCAATGAGGGGCGCTAGCCTATCTAGTAGGTCTTGGCCAATGAGGAACGGTTCTACACCAACAGAGCAGATGTAAGTGGGGTGAGTGATGGACATGCCCTGGAAGGTGAGTTCTAACCATGCAATGGTTGTTACTGGGGCTTGATTCTGGGTGAAGCTAACCAAGTTGACGTCACAACGTTCGGTTCTGATGGGTCTACCTTGCGCGCGCCGCGCATCAGAAACCTCTGCGAAGACTTTGGAACACATCAGGGTGATTTCTGACCCGGTATCCAAGAGAGCTTGGAGGGAAACGTTGCCTTCTACCACCACTGGGGTATAGATACGCTTGGCGTTGCCTTTCCTAACCAAATCTCCAAGAAACTGCGTCAGGGGTGCATCCTGCGGGTCAGGCTTCACTAACGGAGGGGGTGGTTTCAACTCATCGCTGCCTATTGGGCAGGGGTCCTTTCCCCACCCCACGAGGTAGACACGCGGTGGTGGTGGGGATGGGTCCCGGCCTAGTCATGCTGACGGTTCGTCCCTGTCCTTGCTCGGCTTACCCTTCCTGTTCTTATTGCTCAGCAGTTGTTTAACCCGTGCTAATTCGGTCCTCAATTCTGCCATCCCAAGCGGCTCTTGGTTGGCTTGTTTAATCCGTGCTAATTCAGCCCTCAGTTCTGCCATCCCAAGTGGCTCTTGGTTGGCTTGTTTAGCGGTAGCTAGCTTAGGGCTCCGCTCCCTTCGAGAGGAGTTGCGATGGGGCCTTGACTGTCCGCTATTCTGAGATTTAGGGCCGTGACTGCCAGGTTTGCGGTTACCTTGTCCTTTGGCGTTGGGGCCCTGTTCCCCCTTGGCTCCAGCTTGTCGAACTTTCCAGTTACCTTTGGGTTGACTCGACGTCTGGTGGCCGGGGTTTGGGTTCGCCCAAGGGGGCCCGCGGTTTGGGGCTTCACCCCCTTCTAGGCCTAAGGACTGATCTTCCTGCTCATATAGGCTGAGGACTCTGGGATCGTCCTCGTGGCGGTCTGTGGGTCGGACGAACGTCTCCCACGTTAGTTGTGCGGTGCGACGCATTTCTCTCATAGTATGGGGGCGCTGGCGACACGCGAGTGTTACTTGGTTACGGATGCACGGGTGAAGGTTATGGAGGAAGAGGGACTTGAAGTTGCGATCTTCCTCTAGCCCGGGCTCGCTTCTGCCCTGAAAGTACGCTGCGCGGAGCCGACGGCAGTACTCGCGAGGGTGTTCGCTTCGTTTCTGTCTGATCAGAATAGCACCCATCGTCACAGCAGTCTCGTCCTCGTACAACGAGTATTCCTCTTTCAAGTACTTACGTATTTTCTTGTAGTTGTCGAGGACTGACTGCGGTAGGGTCTCAACGAATGCTCGTACGCCGCTACCTAAAGTTTTCCAGACTAGTCTGGCCTTTTCATGCGACGTAGCCTCTGGCAGGTCCAGGAGGCTACGCTCGATTTCCCGGAAATAATCATTAACGCTTCGGTGTCTATGATTTTCCGGCTCAAAACGCTCTATGTCTTTCGCAAGGACGTCGATTTGGCGGATCCTAGTTTTGCGTTCTGCGACGAGGCGTTTTGATTTTGACCCGTAGGGGTCCTCGCTGTCTTCGCTATTTGAGCTGCTCTCATATCGCCTATGTCTGCGTTTCGGCTTGTAGGCGGCCTCTCCGTCAGAGGAGTCCGAGGGTACGTAGCGCGGCGTTTTCTGCGGGCTAGAGGCTGCAGCGATATTGAAGCGCGAGGGGGTGTAGTGGGGAGTAAAGTAAAAACTCCCAGCGCCACGAGGTGGCGATCGCGCGACTTTCACGCGAGTTGAGCTTGAGTGCGGTGTCTGATCTACCGTTCTAAGCTCAGGTTCTTCCTCCTCCAGAGCGGAACTCTGTTCTTGGGAGGGTTTGGCCGATCCCTCATCTGAGCGACGTGCTTGCGTCACTTCTTCTCTGAGGTATTCTATTTCGCGCTTTAGTTCATCTTGTGTGGCTCTCAGGCCCACGAGGCTACTCTCCGCGCTTTCTGCTCTCCTTTGAGCTTCGGCCAGTTGTCGTTTTAGTGTTCTTTTCTCTTGTTCGAGGGTCATACACACATGTTCCATTTCCTTATAGTAGATCATGAACAATTTGGGTAGCCCTTCTGGAAGAGTCATAGTACGCTCCTTAAGTTCCCTAACGGCTATGTGTATTTCATCAAAGCGAGCCTTTTGGTCCAGATCACAGAAGTAATTTCTCCTATCCTCCGGGACTTGGCCTAAATCGCCTACAACGTCGAAGAGAGAGAGGAGGGGCCCTTCTGACTCCCTTGATGGGGAACGCGACATTTTGTTCGAAATGTATTAATTAACTTAAAGGAAATTAATACTAGGGGTTGATTAGGTTAGAATTTAATTTAATCCAAGTTGCTAAATAATTGATGTGGTTTCTTAGCTACTTTGTTTTCACTAATGTTTCACTTGTATTAATTAGCTCAATTAATAATTAGTTAATAATAATGATTATTAATAATATTACTTAAGTACTTGGATTAGATATTACTCTAAGGTACTAATCAATTAAACCAGTTTATCAGCTAACTGTGGTTGGCAGCTGAATTTCAGTTCTGTGATTAACACACTGTTAATGATTCACCATTAAAGTCATCTGTGTTATACCTTGGCAGTTGATTTTGGGTATACAGCAGTTTACAAGTTATTGTTGAGAAATTCACAAGGTCATTAAACTATTCCTCACACGGGGCACCACTTTAATGTAGGTTGAATTGGGATTAATTAAATTATAAATTATGTGATAATTGATAATTAAATTAATCAATTTATAAATAAAGATCAGTCTCATAAAATCTTAAATTATTAATCTTAATACTCACCGTGAATGGTTACACTCAAGATTAATGGTAGCTCTGTATTAGATGGGAAACCCAGTTGTATACAAAAGCTAAATTCTGAAGGAAAAAGGAGTTCTAAATAGTTGACCTTGTGAATAAACAACAGGAACAAGTAAAATGCAATTCAATTTTATTAGCTTTTATTTGTCTACTACTCACTAATAATAATAAACTCAAAATACATTCAATGTCAGCAAAGGTAATAACAAGACAAAACAATGGAACAATTACACCTGGACTATAAATTTGAGGGAAAGAGAGAGAGAAAGAGATAGAAGGAAAAAAAAAAGAAAAGAATCCCTTGTGTGTGCGTGTGTGTGAGGCTAGGGCAAGCCGATGCGTGTGTGTGTGTGTGTGTGTGTGACCTAGCTTGTCGTTAGCTAAAACAAAGGAATGTTAGCTAAAACAAAGGAATGTTAGCTAAATAGAACAAAGGATTAGCTCTGTGGCTAATGTGTGCTTTGTGTAGGTATCTGTGGGCAGATGCTAATGCTAGCCACTCTGGCAATGCTTAAACAAAATGGCGGTCAGTGCCTAGGTGTCGTATCACAGGTAACTCAATGAGGAAGGTATCAAAATGGCGTCGGAAAAATGGCGCCTGCAGGCCTAGTCGAGAACACAAGCCTACCAGCTAGCGTATCACCCTGAGGTAGCTAGCAATAAGTTGCTAAGGAGAATCTGACCACGCTACAGCTGGATCCAAACACTGCACTTAACAACAATTTCCAACAGACTATCTAGGCAAAGAACTCAACGCGAGAGAGAGAGAGAGAGAGAGAGAGAGAGAGAGAAAGAGTGTGAGAGAGTGTGTATGTGTGTTGGATGGAGAGAACTAGGCCTTGTAGCGGTCTAGCCTCGGAGCTTAAAATAACAAACTTGTCGCTGCGCTGCTAATCAGATAGGGAAGCTAGCAATGGAGTTAAGGAAAGATATCATGCAAGATACCCTGTCTAACAAGTTCAAAGAAAAAAAAAAAAACAGAACCAAAACAAACAATAAAAACAAACAAACACCTTCCGTGTCTGAGCGGGTATGCTAAATAGCTCAAAGCTTAAACATGACCCTAACAACCATCTGAATAAGCTACAAATTAAAAATTTGCCCAAGTGCCTACTCAATGCGATGGAAGTTCTTTCTCCGATGTCCGCGCTGAGGGTCGCAGTCCGAGGAGAGGAGGTTAGCGGCGCGTTGCGTCCAACCGCGGCTAACGAAGCAGGGAGATGAAGGCCTAGCTGGCCCACGGTGCTTCAGGAGAAACCTCCGGTGATGCGTCGACGAGAAAAAGGCTGAGAGGAGCGAAGCTGTCCGCAAATGCCTCTTAGCGTGGAAAACTACTTAACTGTAGTTAAACTTTGCAAAGGTTTAGAATCGAAACCACTATATCGCTGAAACTTAGCGGGTCGTTCAAAAGTTCGGCCGAAACTAATTTGAACAGGCTGTTCTCAGACAATAGCGGTTAGTCTCAACACTGTAGGCGAGCGTGCCTACAGTCCGTCCGACCACTCCAGTAGTCAGAACATGAGAGAGCGAATCGAGGCGCTCTCGATACAGTTAAAGCAGTTCCACTTCACGTCACATCCGGGTGGAGCGCGCAAGGAAATTGTGGGATCGTTATAGGGGGCGCTGGCGAGTTACCAACAAGGTCATTCAGTCCGAAAAATATCAAGAACTTTGAAAGTATCCCCAGGTGCAGTCACAAAGACCATCAAGCATTATGATGAAACTGGCTCTCATCAGGACAGCCCCAGGAAAGGAAGACCTAGGGTTACCTCTGTTGCATAGGATAAGTTCATCAGAGTTACCAGCCTCAGAAACCGCAAGTTAACAGCACCCCAGATAAGAGCCCACCTAAATGCTTCACAGAGTTCAAGTAGCACACACATCTCAACATCAACTGTTCAGAGAAGACTGCGTGAATCTGGACTTTATGGTCGAATTGCTGCAAAGAAGCCACTTCTAAGGAAGAACAACAAGAGGAAGAGAATAGCTTGGGCCAAAGAACACAAGGAATGGACATTAGACCAGTGGAAATCTGTCCTTTGGTCTGATGAGGCCAAATTTGAGATTTTTGGTTCCAATCGCCATGTCTTTGTAAGACGCAGAAAAGGTGGTTCCTACCGGTACATGTGTGGTTCCCACAGCGAAGTATGGAGGAGGAAGTGTGATGGTATGGGGGTGCTTTGCTGGTGACACTGTTGGCGATTTATTCAAAATCGAAGGCACACTTAACCAGCATGGCTACCACAGCATTCTGCAGCGACATGCCATTCCATCTGGTTTGCGCTTAGTGGGCCCATCATTTGTCTTTCAACAGGACAATGACCCAAAACACACCTCTAGGCCATGTAAGGGATATTTGACCAAAAAAGAGGGTGATGGAGTGATGGAGTGCTTCGTCAGATGACGTGGCCTCCACAATCACCTGATCTAAACCCAATTGAGATGGTTTGGGTTGAGTTGGACCGCAGAGTGAAGGCAAAGCAGCCAACGAGTGTTCAGCACCTCTGGGAACTCCTTCAAGACTGTTGGAAAACCATTTCGAGTGATTACCTCATGAAGCTGATTGAGAGAATGTCAAGAGTCTGCAAAGCTGTAATCAAAGCAAAAGGTGCCTACTTTGAAGAATCTAAAATCTAAAACATATTTTGGTTTGATTAACATTTTAAAGTTTACTAAATGATTCCTTACGTGTTGCTGCATAGTCTGGATGACTTCAGTATTAATTTACAATGTAGGAAAAAAAAAATAAAAACATCGAATTTGAAGGTGTTTCCAAACTTTTGACTGGTTTTTTATATATATATATATATATATATATATATACACACACACACACATACATACATACATAGTTGTGGTCAGAAGTTTACATACAGTGACTTGAATGTCATCTTGGCTATGAATGTCATGGCAATATTTGGGCTTTCAGTAATTTCTTTGAACTGTTCCTTTTCTGTGGCAGAATGTACAGCATACATCTTTAATTAAAAAAAAACCACTTGAATTTTGTGCACAAGTTTTAATTTTCTTTGGGTTTTCTGAAATCAACACAGGGTCAAAATTATACATAGTGGGTCAAAAATGTACATACAGGACACCTAATATTTGGGTAAAATGTCTCTTCGCAAGATTCACCTTGATCAAACATTTTTGTTTACCATGAACAAGCTTCTGGCAGGGCGGCACGGTGGTGTAGTGGTTAGCGCTGTCGCCTCACAGCAAGAAGGTCCTGGGTTTGAGCCCCGGGGCCGGCGAGGGCCTTTCTGTGTGGAGTTTGCATGTTCTCCGCGTGGGTTTCCTCCGGGTGCTCCGGTTTCCCCCACAGTCCAAAGACATGCAGGTTAGGTTAACTGGTGACTCTAAATTGACCGTAGGTGTGAATGTGAGTGTGAATGGTTGTCTGTGTCTACGTGTCAGCCCTGTGATGACCTGGCGACTTGTCCAGGGTGTACCCTGCCTTTCGCCCGTAGTCAGCTGGGATAGGCTCCAGCTTGCCTGCGACCCTGTAGAAGGATAAAGCGGCTAGAGATAATGAGATGAGATGAGAATCTTCTGGCAGAATTCTGGTTGGATATTTCATGACTCTTCATGGTAGAATTGGTTGAGTTCAATTGTTATTATTTTTTTCTTGGCATGGACTCAACTTACAAGCACGGTCCATATATTTTCAATAGGGTTGAAGTCAGGACTTGTTTTAAGCTGAATATTAGCCTGCTTTATCCTCCACAACCAGCTCTGATGTGTGTTTGAGTTGTCTTGTTGTAACTCCCAAGTCCCAAGTCGTGTTCAAGTTTCTGGTTTATGCTGAATAATTCTGAGGTAGTCCTCCTTCTTCATTATTCAATCCACTTTGTGCAATGAACCAGTTCCACTGGCAGCAAAACAGCCCCAGACCATGATGATCCTACCACCACCAGCAGCTGGTACAGTGCCCCATTGTGGCCAAACAACTTAATCTTTGTCTCATCTGACCATACAGCTATCCTCCAGAAGATGTTTTCTTTGTCCGTGTGGTCAGCTTCAAACTTTAGTTAAGCTTGAAGTTGTCAATTTTGGAGCAGGGGGTTATTTCTTGGATAGCAGCCTCTTAGTCCATGGTGATCTGAATGGTAGACAGTGATCCATCAACTTCCAGTTCATGGCAGGGCTGTGCCATGGTGGTTCCCAGGTTGTTCCTGACCATCCAAACCAGTTTCCTTTCAACTGAGGGTGACAGTTTTGGTTTTCTTGAAGCAAAGTGGCTTGGCAAAGTGACTACACCTCACAATAACTTGGATACAATTGTTTTAACTGATCTAGGAATTTGCAGTTGTTTAGAAATGGCTCCAAGAGACATTCCTGCGATCCTCTTTCTCAGATCTGCACTGAGCTCCTTGGACTTTCCCATTTTACTGTGTGTTGGTCAATCCAATGAGTGCTGTAAACAAACCCTTTTTATGAAGGCACAGAGAAGCTACCAGCTGTAGTCAATCATGATCACTAACAGGAAGTTAAGAATTTAAGATGCCTTGGCAAGATAAGAGACATTTTGGAAGTTTGAGCACCTCTGAATTAATACTCTAAGTAAGCATATGTAAATTTTTGACCGTGTTGATTTCAGAAAACCCAAAGAAAATTAAAACTTGTGCAGCAAATTCTAGTGTTTTTTTAAATTCAAGATGTATGCTGTACATTCTGCCACATAAAAAAAAACAGTTAAAAAGTTAAAAGAAACTAGAGTCGACAATTCCCCGGGGGAAATTGTGAGAGTGATGCAGTGCGCGTAGCAGTCACAGATGCTGGAGCTTAGGTGTACTGTGTGAATGTGAGACTTGCCATTATGCTTCAAGCCTGTGTCTCTCTGAGAGGGAGCAGCCCCTCCCTCCTGTGTGTGTGTGTATGTGAGAGAGCGAGCAGCCCCTACCCTACCCGCGCGCTGCGAGCAGAGAGACAGAGAAGCACAAAAAAAAGGGCAGTTTTTCCTCAGGGGGGACCCCCCCAAACAACGGGGATTTACACGAAAACGGAAGGAGATATTCACAAAATTATTTCACAGTGAGCGCCACAAGGCTCTCCTGAACACAATGATGTAATTTTTTTTGTCTGTAGTGTAAAAAATGAGGTCACTAGAGCGAGTTAAAGACGAGTGACTTTTCTGTCACGTTTATAATGGGAGTCTATGGGGAAGCGCGCCTGTCCTCTCCTTACTTTCAGGCTTCTCATTCAAAAACTGTAAATCCTATCATTTAGGTAGACACATTGTGTGAAGCAGGACAAGTGTGGCTACTACTTTTGAGAAAATTATGTGTGTAGAGTGAGAATTGTGGCTGAAATCACAGTTTAAAAGAGAACGTTTGAGCTTTTTTTCAGGCTGCCTACACTCTAAATTCCTGAGCTCCACTGGTGTGTAACGCAATAGACACCCATTATAAAGCCTGATTTTTGTCCAGGCACCCACATGGTGTTTTAGCTGGGACTGATCCAAAAGTAGAGACCCTAGCAAAGAAGTTGAATGGCAGATCCACAGAGGAGAAGTTTTCCTACATTTTGAAGTTTGAATCATGTCTCTAGGTGAAAGCATGCTAGAGCAGCGGATGTTTGAAAAAGTGTGTTGTTTTTCAATTAATTCCATAGAAAATGAATGGGGAATTTTGGACAATTTTTTCGCGACTACGTCGCGAAAAAATCGTATTCTGATGAACAAAGTAATAGCATACCGAGTCCGATCGAGCCGCACATTTTGATATATTGTTTGTATGTGTGCGACGTACGGTTATTGGGTTATTAAGAGCCGAAATTTGTACGGACGATGAATAAGTATAAGAAGAAGAAACACGCAGAAGAACAATAGTGATAGTCTGGTTAACACCAGACCATATCACAAGTGAAATATGGTCTGGAATCCGCCTATTGAATTTCTCGTAGGGGAGGTGTGGTTTACGATTGTCAACGGCCATTTATTGGACGTTGCGAATGTCTATCATTTGGCGTATACGTAGCCCATGGCCAATCATGGCAGTTGTACCTGGTGACGTAGTTAGAGCGACGAAGAAGACGAAGAGGCGAAGAAAGACTGTAACGCCAAACGCTGTTCTTTTTTTAAAACAAACTTTCGCTCTAAACTATTCAGAACAGTGTCTAAAGCTTGATCGAAAGTTTGGTTCGTATCGCTCGCCGCCATGTTAAATGTGATCCGTAAACAGTCCCAAATAAACTACAAGCTTCCGTTTGTTGAGTAGTACGCGTCACCGTCTTTCCACCCCTCCCCACTCTCTGATTGGCTCCCTAACTCAGGCGAGCCTTTAGACCATAGTTTCCATGCTGTCTTTTCAGATCGGAACGATTGTGCAAAGCAGCATGGGATTTCCCAGGCTACAATAGTGATGCTGTGCTTTGCACTGCATCACTAATAATTACTGAAAGCCCAAATATTGCTATGACATTCATATCCAAGATGACATTCATGTCACCATATGTAAACTTCTGACCACAACTACACACACACACACACACACACACACACACACACACTTCACCCTGCATGAGTCTCAATGCTGTACCTGCAGTGTAGATTCTACACAATGTCAGGAATGCAGGCGACAGATGAATTTAGACAGATGAATAGCAGAGTTTATTCAAGGCAAGTTGGTAAACAAATCCAGTTTGTGAATCAAAGGCAGAGTGAAACAGGATATCACAGGTAGAGACAAAAAGTGCAAATCAATACTACAGAACAATATTGATAACCAGGAAGTGAGCATGCATTGGTTGGTATAAGGCAAGGGAACAATGAGTGTTTACTTCACACTGAATGTTTGTACTGAGAGTCCTTATACACTCACCAGCCACTTTATTAAGAACACTCATCCACCTGCTGTTTTATGCAGTTATCTAATCAGCCAATCCCTTGACAGCAGCACAATGCATAAAATCATGCAGATACAAATCAAGAGCTTCAGGTAATGTTCACTTCAAACATCAGAATAGGAAAAATTGTGATCTCTGTGACTTTCACTGTGGCATGGGTGTTGGTGCGAGATGGACTGGGTTGAGTATTTCAGAAACTGCTGATCTCCTGGGGTTTTCACACACCACAGTCTCTAGAGTTTAAACAGAATGGTGCGAAAAAAAAAAAAAAACATTGAGTGAGTGACAGTTCTGTGGGTGGAAATGCCTTGTTGATAAGAGAGGTCAGAGGAAAATGCCCAGAGTAGTTCAAGTTGCCAGGTAGGATATAGCAGCTCATATAATCACTCTTTACAACCGTGGTGAGCAGAAAAGCATTTCAGCATGCAATAGCAGAAGACCACATTGGGTTCCACTCCTGCAGTCAAGAACAGGAATCTTAGAATCAAGAACAAGTTCCTATTAAAATGGTCAGTGAGTGTATACTGTGCAGTGATGAAGTGAGATTGGGAACAGGTGTTAGCGATAATCAGTATTACGGAGATGGAGGGTGGCATGCTGCAGGTTGGTTATCGCAGCCATGTTTGGAGACGGCTGTGAACTCTGGGAAGTGGAGTCTTGAGTGCGAGCAGGTACAGACGTGACACGTAGATAATCAGTTAATCAGCCTTAACTCTCCATTTTGGCGATCTGGAAAATCAGCAATGGCTTTCAGAGGCCTGACAAAAAGTTTCTGTCTCTAACCAGCTCTTTCCTTTAGATTTCTATCATTAAATCTCTTTATCGGGTTCCAATTTATATATTGCTGTGTATATCCTGTTCCTCTCTTACCCCTACTCCATTGTCCATGTGCTCGAGTTCATATGCTCTGCCCTTATCTGTCTCTTTCTTTAGAAGAAATCCACACCATCACCTCCATACACATGATGATTCAGCATGACTAACCAGTTAATTTAGAAATGCATAAGTTAAATATTCTGTTAACTCAAAATTCAACCAAACTTAAACCACGAATTTGACTTTGGAATGAAACTTTACTAGCTAATAAAGCAAGCCATTTTTAAAAGCAAAAACTATATATCTAGCTACATTAACTCGCTAAACTTCATAACTAAAGCTTTACCTCATTTACCAAACTTAAAGCTAACTCAACATACTTCTTTAGCTTTGATATCAAATTTTAAAGGTGAATCATTCATTTTAATATGGGAGGCAAATGATAAGCCTCATTCTGTATGAATCAGTATGAAACTTCAGCAAAGGCAACATCTTATTTAATGAAAAATAAATAAATAAATAAATAAATAAATAAATAAATTCCCATGCTGTTTGAGATTTGTGACAAGGGTTTTGAAGGTAAATGAAAATGTATGAGTATGAGTCAAAAGTATGTTTTGTTCTCTTGGAAATTTATTTGTGTAAGAGTACAAGTGTTCAAGTTCAGTAATACTTTTGTCATGTACAAATCTTCCCAAATAGTCCTTACTTTAAAGTAACAAAGTAGTTTCTGCGTCTGAAAACCACTGAAGACTATCAGTGTGGATGAAGAGGACTCTCAGCATGTATGTGCTGCGTTTTGACTGGGCTTCTGTTCTCTCAGCTCTAATGTATGCAGAGGAACATTCACTTGTTTTATCAGCAGATAAACTATTTGCCTCACTACTCTTCTAATTGCCTCACACTGCACTGACAGTTTGTGGAGTCAGAAACCATGAAATGACTCTCGACTCTTGAACAGAAGTGCTGCATCTACCACATGAAATTGTGAAGCTTTTCTTTGTGTTTGCTGGTTTATTTCTAATATCATGTATCAATGGTTTTGCTATTATTTTCTTTATGCTTCATTAAGTCACTGAAAATGCTCCTTTATTCACTTTAGTACCAGGCCATTCTTTGTCTTTGTGCAGGTCTCAGACCGCTCTGTAGTGGCGCTGGTTCCAAAGCAGACCTCCTCCTACAACATTCCTCCCACAGCCAGCATTTCCCGTACATCCATCAGCAGATATGGTGAGTGGTTATAAATTTGTTTATCTGGAACCATAAACATTGATGAGATGCCATTATCAAAGAAATAGTGGCAATTTATTTATGCGTTCTAACACTTACTGCAGTGGCGGTATTTTTGGGGTGCACAGTGAATAATATACAGTGGCATGCAAAAGTTTGGGCACCCTTGCTGAAAATGTGTGTTACTATGAATAGTTAAGTGAGCAGAAGATGAACTGATCACCAAAAGGCATAAGGGTAAAGATGACACATTTCTTTAATATTTTCCGCAAGATTACATTTTTATTTCCATCAGGTGTAAGATACCAAAAAATGAAAAGAACCTGAAGCAAAAGTTTGGGCACCTGACATGGTCAGTACTTAGTAACACCCCCTTTGGCAAGTATCACAGCTTGTAAACACTTTTTGTAGCCAGCTAATAATCTTTCAGTTCTTACCTGGGGGATTTTTGCACATTCGTCTTTGCAAAAGGCTTCCAGTTCTAGAAGTTTCTTGGGCTGTCTTGCATGCACTACTCTTCTGAGATCTGTCCACAGATTTTCAATGATGTTTAGGTCAGGGGACTCTGAGGGCCGTGGCAAAACCTTCAGCTTGTGCCTCTTGAGGTATTCCATTGTAGATTTTGAGGTGTGTTTTGGATCATCGTCTTATTGTAGGATCCATCTTCTTTTTAACTTCAACTTTTTTAAAGATGGTGTGATGTTTGCTTCCAGAGTTTGCTTGTATTTATTCGAATCCATGCTTACCTCGACCAATGAAATGTGCCCTGTGCCACTGTCTGTAACACAACCTCAAAGCATGATTGATCCACACCCATGCTTAAGAGTTGGAGAGGTGTTCTTTTCCTGGAATTTGGCACCCTTTTTTCTCCAAACATACCTTTGCACATTGTGGTCAAAAAGTTCTATTTTCATCAGTCCACAGGACTTGTTTCCAAAATGCATCAGGCTTGCTGAGATGTTCATTTGCAAACTTCAGACACTGAATTTTGTGGCTAGGACACAGGAAAGGTTTTCTTCTGATGACTCTCTCATGAAGGTCATATTTGTTCAGGTGTCGCTGCATAGTAGAACAGTGCACCACCACTCCAGGGTCTGCTAAATCTTTCTGAAGGTCTTTTGCAGTCAAACAGGGGTTTTTATTTGCCTTTCTCGCAATTCAACGAGCAAAATGTTCTTTCAGAAAGTTTTCTTCATCTTCCAGACCTCATCTTGATCTCCACTGTTTCTGTTAACTGCCATTTTTAATAACATTACAATCTGAGGAAATGGCAACCTGAAAACACTGCTACATTCTTGTAGCCTTCTCCTGCTTTGTGAGCATCAATTATTTTATTTTTCAGAATGCTAGGGAGTTGCTTAGAGGAGCCCATGGCTGTTGATTTTAGGGACATGTTTGAGGAGTCAAAGAATTTTTACAGCTTTGAAATCTGCACCATCTGACCTTTCCTAATGAAGACTTTGAACAAGCCACAGCTCAATAAGCTAATTAAGGTCTGGAACCTTGGTAAAAGTTACCTGAGAACTATTGGGGTGCCCAAACTTTCGCATGGTGTTCCTTTTCTTTTTTCACTCTCCAATTGTACAAAACAAAAATAATACACAAATCCTGCATAAAACGCTGAAAAGAAATGTCTCGTCTTTACCTTTATGCCTCTTGGTGATCAGTTCATCTTCTGCTCACTTAACTATTCACAGTAACAGACATTTTCAGCAAGGGTGCCCAACCTTTTGCATGCCACTGTATATCATAAATATATAATTTAAAAGTTTATATCTAACTTCTGGGTGGCATGGTGGTGTAGTGGTTAGCGCTGTCGCCTCACAGCAAGAAGGTCCAGGTTCGAGCCCTGTGGCCGGCGAGGGCCTTTCTGTGTGGAGTTTGTATGTTCTCCCTGTGTCCGTGTGGGTTTCCTCCGGGTGCTCTGGTTTCCCCCACAGTCCAAAGACATGCAGGTTAGGTTAACTGGTGACTCTAAATTGACCTTAGGTTGTCTGTGTCTATGTGTCATCCCTGTGATGATCTGGCGACTTGTCCAGGGTGTACCCCGCCTTTCGCCCATAGTCAGCTGGGATAGGTTCTAGCTTGCCTGCGACCCTGTAGAACAGGATAAAGCAGCTAGAGAGATATCTAACTTCTGACTTTTGAATCTGAACTGCGTTTCATGAGAATAATAAACATGGAACACAGAAAAGTCATAACTCTTTTGTTCAAATCAAAAACCATGAAACATATGGTTTTGTCATTTGTCCTTTTGTGTAATTTGCACTTTGATTAGATGACATGCTCAGATTTATCAACTTTCAGTTTCTCCTCCAAACATATTTCAGCAAAAAATAATGATAGAATAAATAATCCATTTTGTTCATGTTCATTACTGTAAGAAGAAGCCTTAATTTTGTCACATGCACATTCAAGCACAGTGAAATTTCTCCTCTGCATTTAACCCATCGGAAGCAGTGAACACATGCATTCACACACAAGTGAGCAATGAGCACACACAATGCCCAGGAAGCAGTTGGGGGATAGGTGCCTTGCTCAAGGGCACTTCAGCCCAAGGCCGCCCCATCTTAACCTAACTGTATGTCTTTGGACTTTGAGGGAAACCAGAGCACCATGAGGAAACCCATGCAGACACAGGGAGAACATGCAAACTCCATACAGAAAGGCCCCCATTGACCGCTGGACTCGAACCTAGAATCTTCTTGCTGTGAGGCGAAAGTGCTAACCACTACACCATCGTGCCACCCACAGTAACATGCCTACTGGTGATGTATTATGGAAACATCACCAAAATGGGCTAGAATACATTAGCTCACTGGACCTCAAAACTAGGCAGGCGTGTCACACTGTGCAGTCACATGACACAACTGTTGCTGATTGGCTGAATGAACCTACAGCACTGGGCTCATTACAGTTTGCCTACAGCGTCGCTTCATATCATTCTGTGTGTGTGTGTGTGTGTGTGTGTGTGTGTGTGTGTGTGTGTGTGTGTGTGTGTGTGTGTGTGTGTGTTTTAATGTCCACTTGTCATATGCATTGTTATACTCGGTTTAAAAAAAAATCACAATTAATCCTCTTTAAAATGTTTGTTAACTGCAGATAAGATCATGTGGATGCACAAATTAGAAAACCTTATACTGATGAAAGATAGGTGGGGCTTATCCCTGCTAGCCCACTGATATGAGTTGCCGCAACTTACTGTAGTTGCCAGATTTGCCATCTGACATCAATTACTGCATCCAGATAAATCAGGATCAAAATATTAATGACCTCCACACTGAAACAGGAATAGTTTCATAGTTAATACTGTATTTCACCATGATGGCTGACTATGGTCTTTGTAGGAAAAGAAAATATGGAGCCTGGAGAAGGGGGGGTAATATTCGGAAATTAAAGCAAGCAAAACTCAGATATTCTCTGAGATTGTAAAGTCACAACTGTACAAGAAAATAGTCACAAATTTATGAGAAACAAAACTTGAGGGGGAAAAAAAAAATATATATATATATATATATATATATATATATATATATATATATATATATATATACACACACACTGTATATGCATTTTTGTGTGTCAAGGAAGTGGATTGACTCCAAAGACTGCATTTCCTATCTCTCGGCTCAGCGGTTTCAAAATAACAGAGATTAGGACAGATCAGAAGAATCCACACACTGATGGTCACAGGAAACTTCTCTTGCACAATAATTATACATTTCTGTACAGCTAAGACAAAAAAAAAAGGATAAACAAAGCTGGTTAGTTTAAACATTTATTTCCTGTTGTATCCAGGAAGTGCAACGATCAAGTACATGCTTCCTGGCTGCAGTGCATTCTGGAAATGTAGTTGAAAATCTCTTAGTGCTTTATTGTTTTATATTGTGTGATCAAGGAGGAGAGATTGCATTTCCTGTAACTCTCAGCTCAGTCATGGCATCTTGATCCAATCTTGTAAAGTGAAGTGATCCAGTTCCTTGACAAAAAAAAATCAAAAACAAAACACTTTTTTTAATCTCCAGAGTTTTGTTTCTTGTAAATTTCTGCCTTTTCTTGAAAATTTATGATTTTACAGTCTGAAAGAATATCTGGGGGGTGTAAATTTACAGTTTTAAATTCTGAGTTTATTTCCTGGAACATTACCCTCTCCCTCACCTCCTTTTTTAAGCCCTACAGTGCCCTTTATATGCTGTCATACCAGGCTGAATGTGACCTACATCAATTGCCAGTTTTTATTTTCTGCTGTTCTCTTTCCCATCTTGTAAAAGGTTCAGACTCCAGTTAGACCATTTAATTTTTCTGAGTTGAGAATTACGACCAAAAAAAAAAACAAAACAAAAAACTAGGAAGAATAGTGTGAGGTAAAGAGAAAAGTTTTCAAGTTGGCTTTGAAGGAAGAGAGAGTGGAACAGTCACGAAGTGATTGTGGTAATGAGTTCCAAAGTTTAGGAGCAGCAACACTAAATGATCTGCCACCCATAGATGTCAGTTTAAAACGTGGAACAGTCAGAAGTCCACAGACAGAAGATCTGAGGGAGCGGGAGGGACAGTACAAATGAATTAGCTCACAGAGATAGGAAGGAGCGAAACCATGAAGAGCTTTATAGGTTAAAAGCAGGATTTTGTATTTGATCCGAGAGATAACTGGCAACCAGTGCAGTTGCTGTAAAACAGGAGTGATGTGAGCAGTGCGCTTGGTGAGTGTGAGGACTCTTGATGCTGAGTTTTGGATGGACTGCAGGTGATTGAGCAATGTGGCAGGGAGACCATAAAAGAGAGAATTGCAATAATCAAGACGAGAAAAAATAAACGCATTGACCAACATATTGGCATCAGTTTCCAAGAGAAAAGGGCGGAGACGTGCAATATTGCGGAGGTGAAA
Organism: Neoarius graeffei; assembly: GCF_027579695.1. Taxonomy (NCBI): domain Eukaryota; kingdom Metazoa; phylum Chordata; class Actinopteri; order Siluriformes; family Ariidae; genus Neoarius; species Neoarius graeffei. The sequence goes on along the minus strand of NC_083581.1, from coordinate 21,329,723 downwards.
GAAAGCATTCTTAGTAATTAGTTTAAGATGGGGTTCAAACGTAAGGGTGGAGTCAAAGATAACTCCAAGGTTTTTTATAATTTGGGAAGGATGAATAGACACACCATCAACATCAATAGTAAAACTGGAGAAATTCTGAACCTGTCTTTTGGTACCTACTAATAGAACCTCCGTTTTGCCAGCATTAAGTTTAAGGCAGTTCTTATGCAGCCATTGCTTAAGGTCAGTGATGCAAGTCCTTAGCAGCTGAACAGAGGCTATGGAAGGGGTGATAGTGATGTAGATTTGAATATCATCAGCATAACAATGAAAGTTAAGGCCATAGTTACGAATAATCTGGCCTATAGGAGAAACATATAATATAAAAAGAAGGGGACCAAGGACGGAACCCTGAGGCACACCTTGAGCAACAGTAACAGTGGATGATTTATGAACACCAATAGAAATAAACTGTTGCCTGTTTGCTAGATATGACTGAAACCAGGATAAAGCTAAGCCAGTAATACCAAAAGAAGATAGTCTGGAAATGAGTCTCTCATGATGTACGGTGTCAAAGGCAGCTGTGAGGTCCAAGAGAACAAGGACATTGAGATGACCAGCATCAGTTGAGAGCAGGAGGTCATTAACAACTCTTAAGAGAGCAGATTCAGTGCTATGCATATTGCGAAAGCCTGACTGAAAGGGTTCATAGAGATCATTATGAGCAAGGAAAGTATGAAGTTGAGATGCTACAACTCTCTCCATTACTTTAGCTAAGAAAGGGAGATTTGAAATGGGTCAGTAATTGGATAGTGAAAGAGAATCTAGACCAGGTTTCTTTAGTATTGGTGTAACTGAAGCAATTTTGAGGGAGATGGGAACAGTGCCTAAAGCAAAACACTGATTAATCAAATGAGCAATATAAGGGGAGATAGCAGATACACAAGATTTAAAACCCTTTGGTGACTGACCCCTTGAAAATGGTTCCTCCAGGAACGATGACGTTTCAGTTGTCAAGACAACGGAAAAACTAAAATACAAAAACAGAAAGATACGTCACAATGCTCTTGTGCACAAAACAAAATGCTCTTGTATTTTAGTTTTTCCGTTGTCTTGACAACTGAAATGTTTAAAAACGTTTAATGGTTCCTGGAGGAACCATTTTCAAGTGGTCAGTCACCAAAGGGTTTTAAGAAGTGCAGTGGGTGCAGGGTCCAACAGACATGAGGAGGAGGAGGACTTAGACATAATTTCCGATACTTTAGAAGAATCAACAGGAGAGAAAGCAGAGAGACAGCAGAGAGACAGCAGTCAGCTTTATGAGAAAGAGCTACTAGCGGGACAGAAGAATGAATTTCAGAATGAAAGTGTTGGTAAATACTGACAATTTTATCCTTGAAAAAATCCAAAAAAGCCTGACACTGAGCAGGAGAACTAGGAATGGTTGAGGAAGGAGGCTGAAGAAGTTTATTTATTGTATTAAACAGAGTTTTGGGTCTATGATTGCCACTCTTAATGATGTTAGCATAATAGGAGGATCGGGCAGCATTAAGAGCATCCTTATACTTTGTGATGTGTTCAGAGAAGAGTGAAAGATGAATAGTAAGGCCAGTTTTCTTATAAAGGCGATCTAGCCGCCTTCCCTTGGCCTTCATGGCCCTAAGCTCAGAGGTGAACCAAGGAGAGGCGCGATTTGCAGAGACCTGTCTAGTTTTAAGGGGAGCGAAAGTGTTAAGTGTGTTAGATATAGTATTATTGTAAATAGCAACTGTATCATCAGGAGAGGAAACCTCAGAAAATTTACAAAAAGAAGAGAGGAGAGAGGCAGAGAAAGAATGCACATCAATAGAAGAAAGATTACGGAAAGAGACAGTAGAACGCAGAGGAAGTTTAGAAGAAGGCACACTGAGACAACACTCAATCAACTTGTGGTCAGTAAAACCTACATCAGAACCCGATACAGATACAATTTTTGTACCAGTAGAGCAAAGCAAGTCAAGTATATGACCATGATTATGTGTGGGAAAGTCAACATGCTGAGTTAAACCAAAACATTCAAAGACAGTCAAGAGCTCATCAGTAAGGGAGCAACTAATATCAACATGAATGTTAAAGTCGGCGGCACGGTGGTGTAGTGGTTAGCGCTGTCGCCTCACAGCAAGAAGGTCCTGGGTTCGAGCCCCGGGGCCGGCGAGGGCCTTTCTGTGTGGAGTTTGCATGTTCTCCCCGTGTCCGCGTGGGTTTCCTCCGGGTGCTCCGGTTTCCCCCACAGTCCAAAGACATGCAGGTTAGGTTAACTGGTGACTCTAAATTGACCGTAGGTGTGAATGTGAGTGTGAATGGTTGTCTGTGTCTATGTGTCAGCCCTGTGATGACCTGGCGACTTGTCCAGGGTGTACCCCGCCTTTCGCCCGTAGTCAGCTGGGATAGGCTCCAGCTTGCCTGCGACCCTGTAGAAGGATAAAGCGGCTTGAGATAATGAGATGAGATGTTAAAGTCACCCAGAAGAATGACAGCAGAACAGACAGCAGAACAGACAGATTTTTTCAGTGGCATACAGGAGGACAGAGAGAATCAGCATTCCATTGATCACCTTAATGGGCAGCCCACTGATCACCCTAACGACTCTCGAGGCCATTCACATTCAGCCCTCAGTGACCCACACCAACAGGATGACTCAACGACACCTTAGATGAGCTTTTCATCCATGAGAGGATAAATACCTGATACTCCCTACTAGTCAGACAGAACTGAAGAAGCCTTTCGGATGAGAGGTGAAACGTCTTCAAGAATCTTCAAGCAAGTCCAGTTGATGAAATGTACAATAATGAATAAGTGTGTGTGTGTGTGTGTGTGTGTGTGTGTGTGTGTAAAACTTCCTAAGTGTCTACATTAGTGCCTGGTTGTTACCATAAACCTGTAAGACCCTGACCCCCCCCATACACACACACATGCACACACACACACACATGCGCACACACGCACACACACACACACACAAAACCACCACCACCACCACAATACCTCATTGTTGGTTGTGATCACAGAGCCTTAAAACTCTAATAACAACAATACAATAAAAAGTATCTGATACACAATTTAGTAAAATATTCAATAAGACTGCTGTGTGTTTACTAGTGTGTATGCTGCCGTTTGCTTACAGCCTAGAGGAAGCCCTGGGGAGGTGTGAGAGAGAGAGAGAGAGAGAGAGAGAGAGAGAGAGTGCAAGTGAGAATTGATAGCATTTACCAGAAATCCCTGTAATGCTGATGCCTCTGCTGATTGTGGATGCCATCCATATTAGGAAGGCGTACACACATTAACACCATCCTCTTAGCACAACTCTAAGGGAGTGCCTCAGGGCTTCCCATCTGGTCCTCTCTTGTTTTCCAGCACAAAGCTGTAGGCCTTACTCGATTGCTAATTATGTACTGCAAATGATAACTTCACACAGGGAACAAGCTGCAAAAGATGCACAGCCTGGATTGACTACAGCCTGAATTGTCACCTAGCAACACAGACAGCTTTGGTCAAATATGTCACCCACCTTGAGCTTGCTGCATGTGTCGGAAATCTGTCCTTACATATCGGCACATTAAATCGAAGCCCTGGATAAACTTGTCATTTAGGAGTAGTAGATATAATTAGCTCACTGTGCCATTTACAAACAGAGTGACATTTAAGGAAATTTCAAAAGGAAACAGATCAGAAACTCAACCAACTCTTGTTGAATGCTATTTCATGGATGTATTTGAATAGTAGTTGTTATTTGTGAGGTTCACACTTTATTTAGTTCTCCACATTATGTTTCATCCAGCAGCTTTTTAGGCATTTGGTAGTTGAGTTAAATGACACTTCAACTTCAAGGGCTTGTTGAATATTTTAGTCATAAAAGAAAATCATAAAATAACTATGAAGAGGCAAAGCTGAGCATTTTTTTTAAGTGTGTGTGTGTGTGTGTGTGTGAGAGAGAGAGAGAGAGAGAGAGAGAAGTGCATAGAGAACAGCTCTCTCAGCTGCAATGCCCATCAATCACAGCATGGTACAGCTGCAGCCAGTCACCTGCTGATTGATTCATATCAATTTAATGCTCAACACTTAACATTTCACCTGAATTTAACATGCTAGCACCCGTAGCCCAAAATAGTCATATGACCTTGAGTGGTACCAGAGAGAGGTACACTGCAGATAGTCAAGCAGTTGGACATGTGCAGTGGCTTAAGATGGACCCGAAACGCTCACGCACAACCAATCATTCCTAAATCCATGGATTCTTGTCCTTCAACTGCAAGCTGTACAAAATTACACTAAAACGTCTGAAGCCATGTGAAATGTCACTGAAGCCATCTGCCTGGTTGTGTTTATTAAAGGACAGATAAAGAAGCGAGGATTAGACAGAGTAAGGAGTATAGAGAATGATATTTCTTCTATTGTGGGGAAAAAGATATTGTGAGAATTGGAGAGTAATAGGCTTAAGGTTTTTAGGTTTTTTGATACATTGATTAAATGCAATGTCCCGGATCCTTAAAGCATGTCTGAAGTGTAATCCATTAAAAGTCAGACTGAGACCAGTCCTCTAGAAACACAGAGACAAACAAGAACAGCCACTCCTCTCATCAGATATTAACCTGCCTATGTCTTTAACATCTGGAAGGGAAGTGGATCTTATCTGGAATCTAAACAGCTCCATGTCCTTGGATATGTGTGTGTGCATTTCCACATCTGCTTATTGTCTCCATGCATGATAGACTGTGTTGTCTCTTTACAGACTCGTCGTTTCGTTACACAGGAAGTCCAGACAGCCTTCGCTCCCGGGCTCCTATGATCACTCCAGACCTGGAGAGTGGAGTAAAAGTGTGGCACTTGGTCAAGAACCATGAACACGGAGACCAGAAGGAGGGCGACCGGGGAAGCAAGATGGTGTCTGAGATCTACCTCACCCGCCTGCTAGCTACGAAGGTAACATTTGATTAGAAGGAGATTGCTTCAAATGTATGTGTGGCAGTTCGATATGCGTGGGTGGAGCACAGAGGACGGCAGGACAGAGATCAGGTTTATATAGAGGCTTTATTGCCACACTTTTCAGTTTAACAATGTTTTTTCCTCCAAAAATAGAGACACACACACTCTAGCGTCTCGTCCGGGGATGAGCCTCTCTGCTCTCCCTCCCTAAATAGGGCGCGGTCACTGGGAAGACACACACAAACACAGGTTAATTGCAATCAGGTGTAGTGATTCTGCCACTTACCTTCCCTGACTCCGCCCTCCTGTCACAGACCGGCGCTTGACCACGCCCCCGCTGCCACATACCCCCACCACCCGACTCAGGCCGGGCGGCCATCCGGCCTGCAGCCAACTCCCCCCCCCTTGACGGGAGAGGAAGTCCGCCACGACCATTTGCGCCCCCAGCCTGTGGACCACCTTAAAATTGAAGGGTTGGAGTGCCAGATACCAACGGGTAATCCGCGCGTTGGCATCTTTCATGCGGTAGAGCCACTGGAGGGGCGCGTGATCTGAACAGAGGGTGAAAGGGCGCCCCAGCAGGTAGTAACGGAGGACCGCCCACTTGATCGCCAGACACTCTTTCTCTATCGTGCTGTAGCGCCCCTCACGCACTGACAGCTTCCTGCTGATGTACAGGACGGGGCGGTCCTCCCCCTCCACCTCTTGGGACAAAACCGCCCCCAGCCCTCTGTCCGACGCATCGGTCTGCAACACAAAGGGGAGAGAAAAGTCAGGGGAGTGTAAAAGTGGCCCCCCACACAGTGCAGCCTTTACCTCAGAAAAAGCCCGCTGGCATTGCTCCGTCCACTGGACCGGATCTGGTGCCCCCTTTTTAGTGAGATCAGTCAGCGGGCTGGTGACATCCGAATAATTAGGTATAAACCTACGGTAATAGCCAGCCAGCCCCAGGAACTGTCTCACCCCCTTTTTGGTCTTGGGCCTCGGGCAGGCCGCAATTGCTACCGTCTTATTAATTTGGGGACGCACCTGCCCATTGCCCAAGTGGAAGCCCAGATACTGTACTTCCACCCGCCCAATCGCACACTTCTTTGGGTTGGCTGTGAGCCCCGCTCGCCTCAGCGACCTAAGGACGGCCCTCAGATGTTCGAGGTGCCTCTGCCAGTCATTACTATAGATGATGATATCATCTAGATAAGCGGCTGCATAAGTGGCGTGAGGGCGGAGGACTCTGTCCATCAGCCGCTGAAACGTAGCGGGCGCCCCAAACAGCCCAAACGGAAGGGTGACGAATTGGTGTAAACCAAACGGTGTGGAAAAGGCCGTTTTTTCTCGGGATAGTGGAGTCAAGGGGATCTCCCAATATCCCTTCGTCAAATCCAGCGTCGAATAAAAGCAGGCAGTGCCAAGTCGATCGAGCAACTCCTCAATATGAGGCATCAGATACGCATCGAATTTAGACACCGCGTTGACTTTTCTATAGTCCACACAGAACCGGACCGACCCGTTGGCCTTGGGTACCAAGACCACCAGGCTGCTCCAGTCACTGTGGGACTCCTCGACGATGCCCATTTCGAGCATGGTCTCAAGTTCTTCCCGAACCACCTTTTTTTTGTGTTCGGGTAGCCTGTAAGGGTGGCTACGCACTACTACCCCCGGGGGCGTCTCTATGTGGTGCTCTATGAGGTTAGTGCGACCGGGCAGGGGCGAGAACGCATCCGAAAACTCGGTCTGCAACTGGGAGACCTCCGTGAGTTGGGTCTGGGAGAGGTGGTCTCCACAGGGGACCGGAGAGGTACATGATGCCAATGCCCCTTTTTGAACCTCCGGCCCCAGCTTCGCCTTCTCCAGAACCACCAACACCAATGCCATGGGGACCTCCTCATTCCAGAGTTTAAGCAGATTGAGGTGGTAAATTTGTAGCGTCCCACCCCTGTCCGTTCGCCTCACCTCGTAGTCGACGTCCCCGACTCGCCGTGTGACCTCAAAGGGTCCTTGCCACTTGGCGATCAATTTGGAGCTCGATGTGGGCAACAGTACGAGTACTTTATCTCCCGGTGTGAACTCCCTAAGGCGCGTACCCTTGTTGTACAGGCGGGCTTGCCGTTTTTGGGCCTGCCGCAGATTCTCCTGGGTTAGGTGGGTGAGCGTGTGGAGTTTTGCACGCAGGTCCATAACGTATTGAATTTCGTTCTTACTTTGTGAAGGTCCCTCCTCCCAATTTTCCCGCAGCACGTCTAGGATGCCGCGCGGCTTACGCCCATATAATAATTTGAACGGGGAGAACCCCGTGGAGGACGGCACGGTGGTGTAGTGGTTAGCGCTGTCGCCTCACAGCAAGAAGGTCCGGGTTCGAGCCCCGTGGCTGGAGAGGGCCTTTCTGTGTGGAGTTTGCATGTTCTCCCCGTGTCCGCGTGGGTTTCCTCCGGGTGCTCCGGTTTCCCCCACAGTCCAAAGACATGCAGGTTAGGTTAACTGGTGACTCTAAATTGACCGTAGGTGTGAGTGTGAATAGTTGTCTGTGTCTATATGTCAGCCCTGTGATGACCTGGCAACTTGTCCAGGGTGTACCCTGCCTTTCGCCCGTAGTCAGCTGGGATAGGCTCCAGCTTGCCTGCGACCCTGTAGAAGGATAAAGCGGCTAGAGATAATGAGATGAGATGAGATGAGAACCCCGTGGAGGCTTGGGGGACCTCTCGCACTGAAAACAACAAGGGCTCGAGCCACTTATCCCAATTACGTGCGTCCTCACTTACGAATTTTTTAATGATATTCCTGAGGGTGCGATTGAACCGTTCCACTAAACTGTCCGTTTGTGGGTGATACACGCTGGTGCGGATCGGCTTAATCCCCAATAACCCATACAGCTTGCGCAGTGTCCGTGACATAAATGTGGTGCCTTGATCAGTCAGAATCTCTTTCGGGATTCTGACTCGGGAGATAACACGGAAGAGTGCCTCCGCAATACTGCGTGCTGAGATATTGCACAGAGGCACTGCTTCCGGGTATCGCGTTGCATAGTCCACCAGAACTAATATAAAGCGGTACCCTCGTGCTGACCGATCTAATGGCCCGACGAGATCCATCCCAATTCTCTCAAACGGGGTCTCGATTAATGGAAGAGGGCGCAAAGGCGCCTTTGGAATGGCCACTGGATTTACTAACTGGCATTCATGGCATGCCGTACACCACCTACGAACATCGCCGTGAATCCCCGGCCAATAGAATCGGGCCATTATTCGGGCTAGTGTCTTATCCTGCCCTAAGTGTCCAGCCATGGGATTAAAGTGAGCCGCCTGGAATACCAATTCCCGGCGGCTCTTTGGAATTAAAAGTTGTGTGACTCGCTCTTTAGTCCGAGTGTCCTGCGTCACTCGGTATAACCTATCCTTCATAATCGCGAAGTAGGGGAAGGACGGGGTGGCATTCGGCTGGAGCGTTTGACCATCGATTACTCTCACTTGGTCAAACGCATGTCGCAGAGTCTCGTCTCGCGACTGCTCTAATGGGAAATATGCAAGGGATTCCCCAAGAGAGAGAGTAGGGGCCGGCGGCTCCTCACTCTGACGCGGAGATGACGTAGACGGCTCTGTGACAGCTGCTCCCGCCAAAGTGACACCGGGAACTCCCCCCATTAAATGGCAGGACCCACTCTTGACTAAGTGTGTCATTAAATCCCGAAATCCCGGCCAATCAGTCCCCAAAATTAAAGAGTGGGTAAGGCGAGGATTAACCGCCGCCTTCACTATAACTTTTTACCCTCGGAAAAAAATGTGGACCGACACCAAAGGGTAGCTGTGAACGTCCCTGTGCACACACACCTTCACCCCCTGTGCTCCCCCCAATGCCTCGTTTTGCACCAGGCTTTGGTGAATTGAGGTCTGATTACAACCCGAATCCACCAACGCCTGATATGTATCCCCTTGGATACTCACCAGTATGCGATACGCTCCGGCCCGATCGAGGGCAACCTCTGGCGCGTCAGGGATCCGAACCACCGCGCCCACTTCCATCGCCGTGCACTGTTGTTGAAGGTGGCCCGGCTCCCCGCAGCGCCAGCAAACCGGCCCGGGCTTTCCCTCTGCACCGGTGTTCTGGGGCTCACTCACCTGAGGGGGGGAGAGACAGACACAGAAGGGAGAAACGGGAGGGCACCGCGGGTGCGGCGGGCCGGCTGGGGTGGTGCCGGCCCCCGCCTCCGCGGTGGGGGAATGGGGCAAGGACAGGACACAGGAGGAGGGGGAGAGAGAGAGAGAAGAGGAGAGAAGAGAAGACGCCGTCTGCTGTCCTGCCGCCGGAACAGCCGCCAAATGGTCCTCTGCCAGCTTGACTGCCTGATCCAGTGACTCCGGGCGGTGGCACTGGACCCACTCCGCGGTTCCTGCTGGCAAGCGAGCGATGAATTGCTCCAGCACCACCTGGTCGATGATCCCCTCGGCGTCGCGGTTGTCGGCCCTCAACCACCGCCAGCAGGCGTCCCGGAGCTGCTGGCCAAACGCGAACGGCCGGCCGACTTCCTCCAAGTGCAAAGCGCGGAAGCGCTGGTGCTGCTGCTCTGGGGTGCGCCCCACTTGCTGGAGGACGGCCCGGTGGAGGTCCGCGTAGGCCAGCCGGCGGTCGGCGGGGAGCTGTAGCGCGGCCAGCTGTGCCTCTCCTGTTAGGAGGGGGAGGAGGCGCGCCGCGCGCTGCTCCATTGGCCACCCCGAGGCTTCTGCGACTTGCTCGAAGAGCGTGATAAAAGCCTCGGGGTCGTCCTGCGGACCCATCTTGGTTACGGTGAGGGGAGACGGGCCCACGGTGGGAGCGCAGGTGGACCCCGCCGACGCGAGGAGGTGCCGGAACACCTCTCGGTCTTCTTGCTGGGCCAGCACCAGGGCCTCGAAGCGTCGTTCTTGTTCCTTTCGGAGGGTGACGAGCGCCTGGTGCTGGCTTTGCTGGGTTGTGGCGAGGGCGTGGACCAGGTCGGCGAACGGGGAGGACTCCATGGGGCTGATCGGCTGGTGCTCCACTATGATTCCCGGGTTTCGGCACTACTGTGGCAGTTCGATATGCGTGGGTGGAGCACAGAGGACGGCAGGACAGAGATCAGGTTTATATAGAGGCTTTCTTGCCACACTTTTCAGTTTAACTATGTTTTTCCTCCAAAAATAGAGACACACACACTCTAGCGTCTCGTCCGGGGATGAGCCTCTCTGCTCTCCCTCCCTAAATAGGGCGCGGTCACTGGGAAGACACACACAAACACAGGTTAATTGCAATCAGGTGTAGTGATTCTGCCACTTACCTTCCCTGACTCCGCCCTCCTGTCACAGACCGGCGCTTGACCACGCCCCCGCTGCCACAGTATGTTAATGTTAATGCCTAATATATTCCAGTCAAGTCCATTAGCAGTAAAGCCATGAGCTTTTCTGTTTTCCCATGCTGTGATTGGTCATTCATTTGGTGAATCTCTGCACTCCCAGTCAAATGTTTCAAACATTTTTTTAGCATATTTAGATAAATAAACTAATTGATTTATGTGTTTTTTAAATTAGTTTATTTTCTAGATTGAATTAAAATAGATTTTATCCATTTTAATTGGGCAGTTGTACCACTACTGTATATTTATCTTACAATTTAGGTCTATAAACATTGTATCTATGCTTAAGTGGTTTATTTCCAAGTGCACTTGCCATTAATAAAGGATTAATTTAGAGACCCATTAGGATCTGAGAGCTTGCCAGCAAGTCTTTTAATACAAAAATTTAGATCTTTGTTGGAACACTTGTTTAATGTTTTTCCTTATTTTAATTGCTAGTATATATCTTTTGATTTGTCTGTGACACTGCTAGTTCTTATATTGTTGTAAATCATAATAAAGCCCAGAGCTTTTGACTAGCAGTGCACCTGTAAAGTGGACTGTGTGTGTGTGTGTATCTATTTAATCTCTTGGTCTTTCTGTAATAATCTAGGGTACACTGCAGAAGTTTGTGGACGATCTGTTTGAGACTCTGTTCAGCACAGTCCACAGAGGCAGCGCCTTGCCTTTAGCTATCAAATACATGTTCGACTTCCTGGACGAGCAAGCCGACAAGCATGGCATCCATGACATGGATGTTCGCCACACTTGGAAAAGTAACTGGTAAGGGCATGAGTAAGCAGTTCTAAAGTGAGAGGCTTGTGATTCAGAACCTGCATGCTTGATGTGTGGAGTTCATTTCTGACCATTCATCTTTCCTTCAGCCTTCCGCTGCGATTCTGGGTGAACGTGATTAAGAACCCTCAGTTTGTATTTGACATTCACAAGAGCAGCATCACAGACGCATGTTTATCTGTGGTGGCCCAGACTTTCATGGACTCGTGTTCCACCTCAGAACACAGGCTGGGGAAAGACTCTCCCTCCAACAAGCTGCTCTATGCTAAAGACATCCCCAACTACAAGAACTGGGTGGAAAGGTGAGATGCTCTGAACTGATTCCCCGGAATATCCAGTGCACTATGAGGACTCAAAACAGTTAAAATGTAGACTCAGTGAAATGCTGCACATTTCTTATACTCAATGGTCACCATCTTGGACACATAGCAGAAGGGAAGGGACCACCGATCTATTTTCAGCCAAATGGAGGAGGGAGCACGTTGCGTGCAACAGGGGGCACACACAAGCATGGAAATTTAAAAACATCTTCATTTTTAAGATGTGAGCAAAAAAAAAAAATCCAACAGATATTTTGGTGGATGAAGCAACACGTGATTTTCAGTAAGTGCACAGCACAACTTGCCATGTTTGATTTGAGACAACACTACCCTGTCGACATTCATGTACTACACAACTAAGTGTACACAGTGTAATACATAGAAGTGTACTAACGGTACTTAAGTATCCAGATTGAGATGCTGCTGTAAAAGAGTAAAAGCAAACAATACTAAAAGTGTTTAAATGACATGAGAAGTAGAAAAAGGAAAAGAAAATTAAAATTTAATTCCAAAATTTCATTTGTTTCATGAAGATAATCCTCAAAGTAATATACACAACCTGAGACAAATGCAAAAGGAACAACTTATATAAGAATAAAAAAAAACAGATCTGCTTATCACTGCTGCCTTCTCTGTCCTCAGATACTATGCTGATATAAACAGACTGCCGGCGATCAGTGACCAGGACATGAACGCATACTTGGCTGAGCAGGCAAGGCTCCACTCCCATGAGTTTAACATGTTGAGTGCTCTGAATGAGATCTACTCTTACGTCAGCAAGTACAGCGAAGAGGTGAGCTACACACACACACACACACACACACACAAACACAGAGAGGAAGAGTGAGAGAGAAAACAAAAAGGATGAATAGAGCTGTGATGAGGAAGATTATACACAGCCTGATCAGGCTTCTCTACTCAAAGTGCTGCTCTTGATGATGTTCACTCATAATCATCAGTGCAGCTCTGATATCTGACCTTCACATTACACAGCGTTGAAAGGAGTTGTGGCAGCACTCTCTTTGCTCTGTTTTATGTCTTTTACTCATACGGTACATAAAGATGCAAACTTTATGAGGTGCAAGATGAAGTGAGGTGCAAAACCTGTTATAGTGAGCCATGGCTGTGCAAGTGCGATTATGTGTATATCAGATCTGCTTAAAAATATATATTAAACATGTAAAACACAGTAACAGCACTATCAGGTTAGTGAATAAAGATGCACTACTGAGCTGCATGCATCTGTAGATTAAATAATAAATAAATAATAAATAAAAAGTGCTAATGATGGTTTTCTTCGAGATTCTACTGATTTTTATTTAAGTCAGGTCCAATTATTTGTATAGCACTTTTCACAGTAGACATTGTCACAAAGTAGCTTGACAGAAGAAGAAAGACTTTAAACATATTTATTACAAATAATTTTATCCCATATATATCTGTCGGTGCCATAGTCAGTCCGACCCTTGGCGACTCATGACGACTTGAAACGAAGCACTCGATTTCTAGCAGCGTCCCAGATGGCTCGCGTTGTCTTTAATCCAGTGTATTCCTTGAGTTTATTGAGGAACAGGAGCCTCTGTCTACCGCGCGCCTTCTTTCCATTGATCCGGCCAGCGAGACACAGTTCCTCCAGTTCGCCTTTCCTGATGACATGGCCTATGAATTTTGTTTGTCGCTCTTTGATGGTGTCGAGTAGATGTCTCCGTTGACCCACTCGCTGAAGCACCGAGATGTTGGTTTCATGTGCAGTGTACGAGACGCGGAGCATGCGACGATAGAACCACATTTCTGCGGCCTCGATATTTTTGCTCGTCGCAGTTGACAGTGTCCAAGACTCGCATCCGTACAGGAGAATCGGCCAGATGAAACATTTGAGGACTCTGACTTTCAGTTGCAAGGAGAGGTTTCGATCTTTGAGGACTGGCGACATTTGGTTGAAGTTTGTTTTGGCTAGTGCGATGCATCGTCTAATCTCTCTGGCGCACCTGCCGTCGGATGTCAACATTGCCCCGAGGTAGTTGAACGAGCTGACCTGGTCGATTACAGTTCTGTTGCACATAAGGTTGCACGTTGGAGGCCTACTGTCTTTTGACACCACCATGCAGAAAGTTTTCTTGCAGTTGATGTTCAATCCTTCGTCCGAAGAAGCGTCCAAAACGAGATCCAAGAGCCTTTGCAGGCCTTCTTCACTGTCGGCGATCAAAGCAGTGTCGTCTGCATATCTGATGTTGTTGATACGGACACCGTTGACAAGAACTCCATCGTCAGAATCTTTCAAACGTCGAAGGATGTGCTCACTGTACAAGTTGAAGAAGTCTGGACTCATTACGCAGCCCTGACGCACACCGCGGTTGATTTCAGTCCACTCGGTCAAACCACTCGAAAGCTTGATGGCGCCCTTTTGTAGACGATAGAGGTTGCAAATGATTCTATGGTCTTTTTCGTCTAGTCCGGTGTTCTGGAGCATGTCGAAGAGCCGTTCGTGGCGAACTCGATCGAATGCTTTCTTGTAGTCTATAAAACAGATGTAGATGTTTTGCTGATGTTGGATGCTTCGTTCGCTAAGCATTCGCATTGTGAAGATTGCGTTTCTCGTTCCCCGATCTGGCATGAAGCCGTACTGACACGTGGCAATCTCCGGATGAATCCTGGAGCGACAACATTCAAGTACAATTTTGAGCAACAGTTTCAGTGTGTGACTCATGAGACTGATTGTTCTGTGTTGGTCACATTCCAGTGTGTTCGGTTTCTTGGGTATGGCAATGAAGACAGACTTGAGCATGTCATCAGGTATGTCGCCTGAATCATAGATCTTGTTGACTAGACTGTGTAGAGCGTTGATGCCTGCGTCACCGAGAGCTCTCAGCATTTCGGTGACTACCTCGTCCGGGCCAGCAGCTTTATTTGCCTTCAACTTCCTAAGGGCCCAGCGGACTTCGTCTTTGGTGATTGGCGGACCGGACAGGTCGGTGAGTGGCGTAACTACCTCCTCGGATCGAACATCGTCGAACAATTGATTGAGGTATTCCGACCAACGTTTTGCGACATCTTCTGGTTCGTACAAGACTTCGCCAGACGAGGACTTTATACACGTCAAGGGGCGTGACGACCTTTTGCCTGTGATCTCTCTGATTCGTTGAAACATTTCCTTGGAGTTTTGGTCTTTGAGATGCTCGATGATCTCGCATTTTTGTTCAAGCCATTGTTCTTTGGCTTCCTTGCATTTTTGGAGAACAGTGTGATGGATCTGTTTGTACCGCTCCGGGTCATTTTTGGCCTGTCTTCTGTCATTCATGAGGTTCTTGATTTCTTGAGTCATCCAGTGGTTGGAGGGACCCTTCCGTTCTTCTTTAGGAATGTGCTTGTGGACCGCTTTCATGATGACGTCTTTCAGGTTGTTCCACTGAGAGTTTGGAGGTTGTGGAGATTCTTCTTCCAGACCTTCCATCACAGCCTTGCAGAAATTTTTGCGGACTTCAGCCACATTGAGGGCATTAAGGATGAACTTGGGTACGTGTTTCGAAGTCTTGATTGTTTTGAGGTGTAGTTTGACAGTCGCAACTACCGGAACACGGTCGCTGTTCGCGTCCGCACCGGGATATGTCTTGACTTTCGACACGGCCGAGCGGTATCGCTTGCTGAGAAGGATGTAGTCTATCTGGTTTCGCACGCGGTCACCAGGACTGGTCCACATGTACGGACGGCGAGGGTGTACGTCAAACCACGTGTTCGTCACAACTAGCTTCTTTTCTTCACACCAGTGAACAAGCCGTTCACCACGTTCATTCTTTTCCCAGAGGCCAAACGGTCCTACTGTTTTTCCACTTTGTTCACAGCCTACTTTCGCATTGAAATCACCCATGACAATATTGATCTCATTTGATTTGCACTGCGCGTAGACCTCATCGAGTTCATCGTAGAACTTGTCTATGTCAATATCGTCGGATTCAGCTGTTGGTGCGTATGCAATGATGAGGTTAACATTGGACGGGCTAGATTTGAGTTTGACTAGAAGAGTACGATCAGATCTAGGCCAGATGGCCAGGATGGACTTTGAGAACTGTTCATTTAGTATCATAGCAACTCCGCGGTAGTGTTCGTCTCCTCCGGAGTAGATCACATATTTGCTGTTCTTTTTGAAATGGCCTGCGTTTTTCCATCTAACCTCACACAGACCTAGGATGCTGATCTTAAGCCTATCCATCTCTTGAATCACGTTGTCTAGCTTTCCTTGTTGAGACAGAGTTCTAATGTTCCAAGTGGCGATTCGATGTTTTCTTTCTCTTATTGTTCTTAGATTTTGAGTGTTTTTGCTTTGTGTCACGGTCATGGGATGACGGTCGGCACAGGCCCGTGACCGACTGCTACACCTACCGGATGAGGTCCTTCGGCCGGAAGCGCCGCAAGTACCATTAACATCGTTGATTCTTGAGTTTCTTTCGTTGTACATCATCGTGGTAACTTGGCTGTTGTAGCAGAGTGGGGTGGCCAGTTCCCTTCTCCTTATAGTGCAGAACCCTGCACTAGGATGTGTAACCCACATCAAGGGACCCATACAGGTGCTACTACCCCGGGCCAGGGCAGACCTGAGAGCAAGTAATGACTAAGGGGTAGCTCCATTCTTATGAACCATGGCCAAGACCGTGGTTCTCCCCAAAACTCTAGAACTCCCGAACTAGAGCCTCATTACCAGATGCAGTTTATAGTCTTACCCAGGAATAAGGAATATATATATATATATATATATATATATATATTTTTTTTTTTTTTTTTTAATCCCTAATGAGAAGGCCTGAGGCAATGGTGGCAAGGAAAAATTCCATCAGATGACTTGAGGAAGAAAACTTGAGAGGAACCAGACTCAAAAGGGAATGCAGCCTCATTTGGGTGATAACAGATAGCGTGATTATAAATAACTCACTATGATAAGTGTGTCCAATGTGGTCAAAAAGTACAATTGTGTCACCAGGAAATTCATTATAGTTTTATCATGAAGTCTGTATCGTCTTTTTGAAGTTATCAACTGTTCACTAATGAAGACTTGAGTGAAAAACTGTTCATGACAACTGCAGTCCGAAAGTTATCATGGTGATTGTAGTCCTAAGCCATCGTAGCAAAACTGTGTGTCCAGAGTCATCTTCCAAGTGTGACTTTCGACTGTCCATGTGGGACCATCATCCACAGGAGCGATGTGATGAGACTCCAGCCAGAAGTAGGGCATCAGGATGGGTCAGGCAGGTCTGAAGCACAGAAGAGGCCAGTATCACTGGTGTCTCAGGACTAATGTGTAACGAGAGAGAGAGAGAGAGAGAGAGAGAGAGAGAGAAACACAGGTTGTTAGGTATACCCAATCTCACCTAATGGTGAAGAACAGTATATGTTGTGCGCTGGGTGCAAGTGAGGACTCTGGCAAGAATAATTATGACAACATAACTAAAAGAGAGAGCCAGAAGGTAACACAGACACAGACAAACCCAAGTGAACATGTGAGAATGGGGGGGTGACAGCATCCATACATCCCAGTTTACCAAAACACACTATGCCTGAGGACCCTCCAAATCTACTCCTTTACCTAATAAAAAGCTATTAACAAAAGGCTTGACTAAACAGATAAATTTCAGCCTAGACTTAAACACTGAGAATGTGTCTGAGTCTCGAACACTACTTGGAAGGCTGTTCCATAACTGTGGGACTTTGTAAGAAAAGGCTCTGCCCCCTGATGTGGCCTTCACTATTTGAGGTACCAACAGATAGCCTGCACCTTTTGATCTAAGTAGGCGTGGTGGATCATAAAGGACCAGAAGTTTGCTCAGGCACTGTGGTGCAAGACTATTCAGTGCTTTACAGGGTAGTAGTAGTATTTTATAATCACTGTGAAATTTGCTTGGGAGCCGATGCAGTGTGGATAACATAGCGGGGATGTGGTTATATCTTCTGGTTCTAGTAAGGACTCTTGCATTTTGAACTAACTAGAGCTTGTTTATGCTCCTGCTGGAACACCCAGACAGTAAGGCCTTACAATGATCCAACCTAGAGGTAACAAAAGCATGAACTAGTTTTTCTGCATCATGTAGTGACATTATATTTCTTATCTTCTTAATATTTCTGAGATGAAAGAAGGCTATCCTAGTAATATTATCTACATGAGTTTCAAATGAAAGACTGGAGTCAATGATCACACAGAAACAGAAAGGCCATCCAAAGTTACTATGTCATTAGAAATCTTACTTCTAGCTGTATGTGCTCCAAGTATTTATCTCTTTTCAGAATTAAGTAGAAGGAAGTTAATAAGCATCCAGTGTCTAATGTCCTTTACACATTCCACAATTTTATTAAGCTGGTGTCTCTCATCTTGCTTTGCAGAAACATACAACTGTGTGTCATCAGCATAACAGTGGAAGCTAATACCATGCTTACGAATAATATAACCCAGAGTTAGTATATATAAAAAACACAATCAGTGGACCTAAGAAAGAACCTTGTGGAACAACAAACTTTACCTTAGTATGCATTGAGAAGTCATCAGTTACTTCAACAAACTGATAATGATCAGTTAAATAACACCTGAGCCAGGAAAGGGCTGTTACCTTGTCTCCCACAACATTTTCTAGTCTATCCAGGAGAATGGAATGATCAATTGTGTCAAAGGCTGCACTAAGGTCAAGCAACACAAGCAGGGAGACACAGCCCTGATCAGAGGCCAGTAGTAGGTCATTTACTACTTTAACCAGTGCTTTCCCTGTGCTTTGATGAGGTCTAAATCCTGACTGATACATTTCATGAATGTTATTCCTGTGTAGATATGAGCATAACGGCTGTGCCACAGCTTTTTCAAGGAGCTTTGCAATAAAGTGGAGGTTTAATATTGACCTATATTTGGACAGCTGATGGGTCGAAGTCAGGGTTTTCTTCACCAGGGTTTTGATAACTGCTACTTTAAAGGATTTAGGTACAAAGCCAATTCTAAGGGAAGAATTAGTTATTTTTAGAAGAGGTTTGATTGCTTCTGGGATTATCTGTTTGAAGAATCACGTAGGTAAGGGGTCTAGTACACAAGTTGAAGATTTTGCTGAGGAAATTAGTGAAATTAGTTTGATTTCTCTAAGAGGAGTAAAACATTCTAATCGCTGATCTGATACAACTATGTTGATATCTAAAGGGTTAGTTATCAAATTGATTTGGCATAGGTTTTTTTGTTTGTTTGTTTTTAAACACCAGATGCAACCCTCCCCAATCTATCCAGGCTTGGGACCAGCACTAAGTATGCACTGGCTTTTGCAACCCCAGTGGCTGGGTAGTTTTACCTAATCTGCATGTTTTTGAACAGTGGTAGGAAACCAGAGAACCCAGAGGAAACCCACATGGACATGGGTTCAAACCCGGAACCTTCTTGCTGTGAGGCAACAATGCTAACCACTGCACCAACATGCCACCCAGTGGCTGTACAATTAGTATGATCTAATTTTATATTAATTATATTACTAGAACAAACTTTCTGAGTATTTCTACTTTTTTATATAGTTCAGGGAACAGACAGTCTCGATATAGTGGAAACTGATGTCGACTCTGTGCAGCTAGCACACAGTCGATTTAGCCTGTTTAGCCTGGCCTTGGCTCTGGGTTTTCACAAATTAACTAGGCCTGTTCTGAGACTATGATCTATAGCTCATAGGCAACAGTTTTAATTTTATGCACATTTGAAACTTTACATGTTAAAAAACCCTCTGTAATTTTCTTCTGGTCCCAAGAAGTATGGTTAAGAAGTAATAATTAAAATAAGTTAACGCGGGTCGTGGCGAATTTCTGTTTGGCTATTTTCGTGACCACTCGGCGCGTGACGTCATTTAAGCCAAACAAACCGCTTGAGTTGAGTCCACTTCCATTTACTTACATTGCCGTTTGGCTTGAGTACAAACTTGTGTTCAGGAATTTCCAAAGAAAAAACATGCCTTATTGTTGTGCAGTGAACTGTAACAACGGGACCAGTTCAGAAAGAAGTTTTTACCTTTTTCCGAGAGAGGAGAAGAGGCATAGAGAGTGGATTGGCTTTTTCCAGAAGAGGAGAAGAGGCGGAGTGAGTGGGTTGGCTTTTTCCGAAAGAGGAGAAGAGGCAGAGCGAGAGGGTCAGCTTTTTCTGAAAAAGGAGAAGAGGCGGAGCGAGTGGGTTGGCTTTTTCTGAAAGAGGAGATGAGGTAGACAAAGTGGATTGTGTGCGTGAAGCCAGAGGGTTGTTTTTTTCCGGAAGAGGAGACAAGGCAGAGAGAGTGGATTGTGCGCGTGAAGCCAGAAGGTTGTTTTTTTCCGGAAGAGGAGATGAGGTGGAGAGAGTGGATTGTGTGCGTGAAGCCAGAGGGTTGGCTTTTTCTGGAAGAGAAGAAGAGGCAGAGAGAGTGGATTGTGCGCATGAAACAAAATCAAGTGGTCAAAGAAGAAACGGACCAACAACACTCAAGCAAAAAGGAGAAGATTGGAGGTAAACATTTTTACTTTTGCTTGCAATTGACAAGTCAAGAATCTTGAGGGATCCTGTACAATCATTGTGGAAATGAGACAAAGGGATATTTCCTCGCTTAGAGTAGGCTATAAATAGTATAATGCTGCGGATGGCAGGCTAATGTGGCCTACCGGCGCACTGTCAAGTAATCGTTACCTATATCCACTGACTATCCCAGCTGACTACGGGCGAAAGGCGGGGTACACCCTGGACAAGTTGCTAGGTCATCACAGGGCTGACATGTAGACACAGACAACCATTCACACTCACATTCACACCTACGGTCAATTTAGAGTCACCAGTTAACCTAACCTGCATGTCTTTGGACTGTGGGGGAAACTGGACCACCCAGAGGAAACCCACGTGGACACGGGGAGAACATGCAAACTCCACACAGAAAGGCCCTTGCCGGCCACGGGGCTCGAACCCAGACCTTCTTGCTGTGAGGCGACAGCGCTAACCACTACACCACCGTGCTGCCCAGATTATTAATTTTATCCCTAATTTATTTTAATTTGGAGGTGAGGTTTGGGTTTGGCCCCTTCTTGTGTTTTGTCTCAAGCTCTTTTAATTCTTTGTTTAGTTCTGATAATCTTAATTGTCTTTGTTTCTTTTTGTATGTAGAAAAGCGTCATTTTCCCACCAATAACGGCTTTCAGTGCATCCCATACAATTTCTGGGCCAACCTCCCCATTGTCATTTTCTTCTAGAAAGTGTTTGATTTCTTCTTTCATTTTTGTTTTGAATTGTGGGTTATTCAGAACACTTGAGTTTAACTTCCATAGTGTGTTTCCAGGGTTATTATTTATTTGCATTGATAATGAAAGGGGTGCATGATCAGATAAGTCAATGTTACCTATCTCACAATAATATATTCTATGACGATCTCTCTTGAAGATAAAGAAATAATCAATTCTGGAGGAGACTGCATGTGGATGGGAATAGTGTGTGTAGTCACGACCTATTGGGTAGAAGTCTCTCCAGAGATCTATCACACCCAGCTCTGACATAAGAATCTTTAGAGTCATCTAATCTGGGATAAAGACGCACATTCCAGTCTCCCCCACATATGAGTATACCTGATGCCTCTGTCATTAGGTCAAAGATTTTTCTATAAAAAGAAATATCGCTACCTGGGGGTGCGTAACCATTCAGTAAAGTTATCTGGACCCCCTCTATCTTACCTGAGACTAATATATATCTTCCTTCTTTGTCCTTTGTCTCGAAGATTTTTTCAAATTGAACTTTTGGAGATAATAGAATGGCAACCCCTCTCCTATGGCCTGATTTGTAAGATGAGTAATACACTTTAGAAAAACCCATTCTTTTCAACTTTTCATGTTCAGCAGAGTTAAGGTGCGTTTCCTGTAGGAACAGGATATGTTCATTCTCTTTTTTTCATTTTATTTAAAATTTTGCCAATCTTAATTGGGTTCAGGACCCCATTTGTATTAAATGAAATAATTTTGAGATTTTGTTTATTAGCCATGGTCTCCTACATGTGTTGCCTGTGTCTGAGTTCTCCCTATGCAGTGACTAGCTTTTCAAATGTCATACATCCTGAAAACTCTCGTGAACATCGAGAGGTCAACATAACCCAATAGGAACAATAACATAATATTTCTTTCCCAAATGTCTTTACATTTCTTACAGTCTTTTGCTTTCAATGTTGAGGCTTGTTCTGCATTAGCCTCTATGGGGCTCGAGATGTCAGAGCACTCATAAAGGGATATAACCAAAATAGACTTATCTGCATCTGTATCTTGGTTAGGTGATTACTCATCACTCAATCGGGAGGGGAGTTCCGTCTGAAACCCTGAAGTTTTTCTTTGTACTGCATCTGGGAGGCTTTTTTTCCCCTGTGGTGCTGTATCGGTTGTGTTCAAGGCTCCAGCTCGTCGGCGCCTGGCCAGTTGCCATGTAGATAAGAGTTGAATTTCTCGCTGATCCGGGCTGGTTGGAGCAAGTACGATGGTAACAGGGAAACCACGCAAAGCCATATCCTCTGCCACCTCTGCTGCATTCTGATACAGGTGGGAGCCGTCGTTATAGAAGGCCCGTAGTCTTGCTGGATAAGGAGTCTGGAACTTAATTTTCTTTTCCTTCAGTATTTTCTTGACTTCAGCATATTCCACATGTCTCTTGAGGATTGCAGGTGGGTAATCGTGGTTTACGTATAAGTGGGTGTTGTTGTAAAATACCTCTCTTTTCTGCCAGGCTTTATGGATCAGCTCTTCTTTTACTCTGTAGCTCGCAAACTTGGCAATGATGGACCGGGGCTTTGCCTGTGGGTTGGTGGGTCTGGGTATCAGAGCCCTGTGTGCTCTCTTGGTTTTGGAAAATCAAACGACTCTTTCAATAAGTTTTCCAGGAAAATGGAAATGTTGCCACCCTCCGTGTCTTCGGGTATGCCGTAAATACGAATATTGTCCCAGCAAGCCCTTCCTTCTTGATCAATCAGTTTAGCCTCCATGCTAGCCTGGCACTGTGAAAGCCATTTCAGTGGCTTTGTCATTGCCTGTAGTGCTATTTCTGCTTCGTCAATTCGGCTCTCAGCCTCCTCCAGTCTGTTGTTCGTCCTGTGCAGTTCTTGTTTAATCTCTGTGAGTCCCACCTGAAGTCCCTGAGTTCGTTCAGTATACTTCGTAAGCTACCGCCATCTTCCCTGTCCTCGTTCATCCCGCATGTCGGGGGGCTACTTCAGTTAGCATCACTTTGTGGTGTCCATTCATCGATATTTCCTGTCATCATCATGTTTTTCCTACTCCGTGTACTAACCCTTTTTTCATCATGTACAAAAACACTCACTTTGAGATTATCTGAGAGGTTGTCAGAGTTGTTTTGTTCAACTGTTGGAGAGCACAAAAATCAAGCTGCCATCTTAGCTGCCATCAGAAGCCCAGCTTTGTTATTTTCATAAATCAAGAATGTTTTTTCAATTTGTCTGAGAACTTTTTGACTTACCCTTGTATAAGTCCACATTGTTTTCCAAGCACCACCTGGACAACCAGCAGTTCAGCAACATAGCCACACCGCATTGATATGGGGCCAGAGCATACTACAGCATCAGACATAGTCTTCGCTAATTTAAACACCTCTACAAAGTTACTATTAGTAGCCTCAGACCAATGAAGGCGTATATCATTAGCTCCTACATGGATAATTAGCCTATGCTTGCCTAAGACCCAAAGATTACCTGCTCCCAGCCTGCGCCTGACTAAAGCTACTGGTGCCCATAAAGGCCAAGCTAATTCCACGTGACATAAGATAGAGTCTCCTATAACCAGAGCTGTTTCAGGTTTCTCAGCAGGTGCTTCACTGAGGAGAGCAAACCTGACATATGAAGCGGAGAGGCTCCCGTGGGCGAGCCTCAGCAGTAGCTTTGGCTCTGCGATTATACCGCCAAGTCATCACCCACTCACCCCACTCTGAAAGCTCTAATGACGGAGTGGGGGGATTGCCAACTCCACCAAGGGTATCCAGATTTTCCCCTACAGACACTACACTGGTCTCACTCTCATTAACCCTGTCTACAGTCTGGAGGTGAATGTCGAAAACTGTAATCTTCTTTGTCAGAGAGCTAACTAATATACATTTATCACAAATAAAACTATAGTTATAACTTTATTTGTTATGTGTATCTTAGTTAGCTCTCTGACTGACAGAGGAAGAATGATTAAACATCCTGCACTCCACACACTGAACAAGCTGAATTTATAGTTCATAAAAACAATAAAAATCATACACTATCACAAATTAACTCAAGTTAGCTAGAGAATGTTATGTATATAGCATGACTTGCACCACACAGTCATACCAGGACATACCATCCTGTACATTGATGAGCATTGAGCTTGAAGTGTTTGTGACATGTGCACAGATGTGATGGAAAGGAAGTAAATCAAAATGCTGGGGGCTGTGATGCAGAAGCAGTGGTGCAAAAACTTTCCTTTAACTCTAGTGGAATACATATCATCATCCCCACACCCAGAGCTGTGGCTCTATACGGATTAGTGAATGTGTTCCTGAACACATATGATTCATCTCATCAACCAGCCATCAAGTCACTTGTGAGTTCAATCAATTGTGTTGGGGCAAGAAGGGTAAAGGAACAATGCAAGAAACACCTGATAGGATTGGAGCTTAAAATACAGACCTTTAGGATTTATTGCTCACTTTTAATACCTGCTTATTTACAGGCTTTGTTAAACATTGTGTTAGAGGGTCTATGTTAGGCCACCATAAATATACACAGCAATCACATGTCCTTTATTGAAAACCTGTATCTTGTGTCTGTGATACAGCAGTTCCTCCTGGCTCAGCCTCTACACTCTTCATCTCCATTTTTCTCAGAGGAAAAAATATATATATTTTCTAAAAATAGGGAAATTGAACAGTGAGAGAGTTCCTTGGTCTCTCTCTCTTGAGAAAAGGAGACTGAGACATTTTCTCAAAATGTCATATTAATGCATGAAAGTCTCAGACATTTCAGTGTCCAGAGTCTGACACAGACCCCTTTTCCACAGCCTGTTCAAGGCGGAAATCTTACGCCTTTATTCTGCCTCACATTCTGTATAAAATGTCTCGATGTGGAACTGGGGGTCTGTCTGTTCCACCTCTGAGCCAGAAAGAGCTGGAATCAACATCTGTGTAAAAGGGATAGTTGGCATGGTGGGAGAGGAGTGTGCCATTTTTGACATTGACATTCTTCTTTCTGAGAGCAGCATGAATTCAAACATCTCCGTCCATGGCGTCTAAGCTCCGCCTCAAATGTCTTCCTACTACTCTGCACTTTCTCCTCCAACATATTTCTCATCCACAAACATGTTGCTCACATGAGTCTCTCCATTCCTGTCTTCCTCATTATCTCTCTCTCATTTGCGAGCGCAGTTTTCTGTGACACTGTTTCATATATATATGTGTGTGTGTGTGTGTGTGTGTATATAAAAAACAGTTATTCCACAAAATTGAGTCATATACTGTATGCGATGATAGCCAACGAGGCGCTGTACAACAAGATTAAGTGGATTAACTGTTTTATTCTCTCCACATTCACTGGATTTTGAGAAACAGAGTATTTTATTTTTTGCAAATTCAATAAATAAAAACTTTGTACAAAACATCTGACAAATCCTTTCTGCTTAGAATGTAAATAAACCGGTGAAATGACTAGCAATTTGTGAAAAATGCTATAATAATAATTATTGAAAAATAAAAAAAGATATGTTCTTATCACCAAACACTTTTATTCCATATTTTGTTGCTTTTTTATTTTGGGGGGTTTTATTTTCGAAAATAATTTTATTCTGTCATCAGTTGGTTCAGTTACACAGTCTGCCATTTTCTTTTCTTCTTTTCTTGGCGGTGGGCAAACCAACTTATAGGTACATTACCACCACTGACTGGGCTGGAGTATGGAACAGGAGATATTGGTGTGTGTGTGTGTGTGTGTGTGTGTATATACAAGGAGTGCAGAATTATTAGGCAAATGAGTATGTTGACCACATTACCCTCTCTATGCATGTTGGCCTACTCCAAGCTGCATAGGCTTGAAAGCCTCCTACCAATTAAGCATACCAGGTGATGTGCATCTCTGTAATGAAAAGGGGTGTGGTCTAATGACATCAACACCCTATATCAGGTGTGCAAAATTATTAGGCAACTTCCTTTCCTTTGGCAAAATGGGTCAGAAGAGGGATTTGACGGACTCAGAAAAGTCAAAAATAGTGACATATATTGCAAAGGGATGGAGCACTCTTAAAATTGCCCAGCTTTTGAAGCGTGACCATCGAACAATCAAGCGCTTCATTCAAAATAGTCAACAGGGTCGCAAGAAGCGCGTTGAAAAAAAAAAGGCGCAAACTAACTGCCCGTGAACTGAGGAAAGTCAAGCGTGAAGCTGCCAAGATGCCACTTGCCACCAGTTTTGCCATATTTCAGAGCTGCAACATCACTGGAGTGTCAAAAAGCACAAGGTGTGCAATACTCAGGGACACGGCCAAGGTAACAAAGGCTGAAAAACGACCACCACTGAACAAGACACACAAGATGAAACGTCAAGACTGGGCCAAGAAGTATCACAAGACTGATTTTTCTAAGGTCTTATGGACAGATGAAATGAGAGTGAGTCTTGATGGGCCAGATGGATGGGCTCGTGGCTGGATCAGCAAAGGGCAGAGAGCTCCAGTCCGACTCAGACGCCAGCAAGGTGGAGGTGGGGTACTGGTATGGGCTGGTATCATCAAAGATGAGCTTGTGGGACCTTTTCGGGTTGAGGATGGCGTCAAGCTCAACTCCCAGTCCTATTGTCAGTTTTTGGAAGACACCTTCTTCAAGCAGTGGTACAGGAAGAAGTCAGCATCCTTCAAGAAAAACATGATTTTCATGCAGGACAATGCTCCATCACACGCATCCAAGTACTCCACAGCATGGCTGGCCAGAAAGGGTCTAAAGGAAGAAAGATTAATGACGTGGCCTCCTTGTTCACCTGATCTGAACCCCATAGAAAACCTGTGGTCCCTCATCAAATGTGAGATCTACAAGGAGGGGAAACAGTACACATCTCTGAACAGTGTCTGGGAGGCTGTGGTTGCTGCTGCACGCAATGTTGATCGCAAACAGATCAAAACACTGACCGAATCCATGGATGGCAGGCTTTTGAGTGTCCTTGTAAAGAAAGGCGGCTATATTAGTCACTGATTTGTTTTTTTTGTTTGTTTTTGAATGCCAGCAATGTATATTAGTGAATGTTGAGTTGTTATATTGGTTTCCCTGGTGAAAATAAATGAGTGAAATGGGTATATGTTTGTTTTTTGTTAAGTTGCCTAATAATTATGCACAGTTATAGTCACCTGCACACACAGATATCCTCCTAAGATAGCTAAAACTAAGAAAGCCCTACTCCAACTTCCAAAAATACTCAGCTTTGATATTTATGAGTCTTTTGGGTTCATCAAGAACATAGTTGTTTTTCAATAATAAAACTAATCCTCAAAAATACAACTTGCCTAATAATTCTGCACTCCCTGTGTGTGTATATATATATATATATATATATATATATATATATATATATATATATATATATATATAAACCATTTCTGTTTCTTTTAAATACTTGATAACAAAGTGATATATCTGACTTGATGCACTCTGCCATTTTGCTTTTCTCTACTCATTGTATATGAGCTGATATCCTAGTAGTAGAGTAGCCAATCAGTGTGCACGATTGCTCATATCCAGTGAATGTGGCTTACTTACTTACTTCTTACTCTCTATGAGAAAGCTTGCACGAAGATTTGTTGATAATGGTGGTGGCGAGCTTGTGCAATTCCTGCCCGCACCACTTGACTCCACAGCAGTGATATGATGGCAGGCCATAGGGTGAGACGATCGGGCTGGTGAGGAGCTGCACCACTGATGCTGGTTCCCTCGTGGAGCAGGGTGCCAGAGCTCCGTTGGCCACATCGTTTCGGGGTTCCAACCAAGCCTTCACTAGATTAGATTAGATTAGATTAGATTAGATTAGATTAGATTAGATTAGATTAGATTAGATTAGATTAGATTAGAGAGAACTTTATTGATCCCTTTGGGCGGGTTCCCTCAGGGAAATTAAAATTCAGGTATTTGCATATACAAATATAAAAAAGAATAAGAATAAGATATGGGGAAGAGGGGGGGAAGAAAAGGGCCAATGGAAGAGGTATTGCACATTATATTGCACATTGTCCAGTATTGTTTATTGTCAGGCTAGGCTACTGCTCTTTCCCATCCTCTGTCCTCCTGTTACCCCTCCTCCCCCCCAGAGAGGAGTTGTACAGTCTGATGGCGTGAGGGACAAAGGAGTTTTTAAGTCTGTTAGTCCTGCACTTGGGAAGGAGCATTCTGTCACTGAACAGGCTCCTCTGGTTGCTGATGATGGTGTGCAGAGGGTGACTGGCATCATCCATGATGTTCAGTATTTTGCCCATAGTCTTCTTCTCTGCCACCGTCACCAGAGAGTCTAGCTTCATGCCGACCACAGAGTCGGCCCGCCTGATCAGTTTCGCCAACCTGGATGTGTCCTTCTTGGATGTGCTGCCCCCCCAGCACACCACGGTGTAAAACAGGACACTGGCAACCATGGACTGATAGAACATCCACAGGAGTTTCCTGCAGATGTTAAAGGACCGCAGCCTCCTCAGGAAGTACAGCCTGCTCTGTCCCTTCCTGTACAGGTGGTTGGTGTTGTAAGTCCAGTCCAGCTTGCTGTCCAGCCACAGCCCAAGGTACTTGTAGGAATCCACAGCCTCCACTTCGACTCCCTCGATCAGAACTGGTTGTGACCTTGTTCTGGACCTCCCAAAGTCAGTGACCAGCTCCTTGGTCTTCGAGGTGTTGAGCTGCAGATGGTTCCTGTTGCACCAAGCAGCAAAGTCCCTCACCAGGCTCCTATACTCCTCCTCTCTGTCATCCCTGATACACCCCACAATGGCTGTGTCATTGGCGAACTTCTGAATGTGACACAGCTCCGAGTTGTAGCAGAAGTCTGCGGTGTACAGGGTGAAGAGAAGAGGGGCCAGCACCGTGCCCTGGGGTGCTCCGGTGCTGCTAATCACAGTGTCAGACGTGATGTCCTTCAGCCTGACATACTGCGGCCTGTCAGTGAGGTAGCTGGAGATCCAGGTGACCAGGCAGGGGTCCACTCGCATCCTGTTCAGTTTGTCCTGAAGCATAAGGGGCTGGATGGTGTTGAAGGCACTCGAGAAGTCCAAGAAGGAGGATCCTCACTGTGCTATTTCCCTTATCCAGATGCAAGTGGGCTCAGTGTAGCAGGTAGATGATGGCGTCTTCCACACCAACACCTGCCAGGTACGCAAACTGCAGACAGTCCTGGGCATGTTGCACCTGGGGTCTGAGGAAGCTGAAGAAGAGCCGCTCCAACATCTTCATCAGATGTGAAGTGAGTGCCACCGGTCGGAAGTCATTCAGCTCGCTGGGCCAGTTCTTCTTGGGAACTAGAATGATCTATGATGTCTTCCAGAGGGTGGGCACTCTCCCCAGCTGCAGGCTGAAAATGTTGAGAGGTTGAAAATGCATTGGAGTGGTTCACCCAGTTCAGCAACACAGGTCTTCAGTAGTCATGGACACACCTTGTCTGGGCCTGCTGCTTTCCTGGGGTGAAGCTTCCTCAGTTGACCTCTGACCTGGTCTGCAGTAATGCATGGAGGAGTCTGTGTTGAGGTAGGGGAGGAGGGGGCTGCTGCAATGACTGGAGGGAGGTGTGTTGAGGGAAGAAGGAGAGATGGCTGCAGTGAGGGGGAGGGTGGGGGACGTGGGCTGGTTGTACCGATTGAAGTCATTCAACTCGTTCACCCTCTCCACTGTCCCCTCAACGACTCTGGTCTTTGTATTGTGGCCTGTGATGATTTTCACACCTTCCCAGACCTCCCTCATGCTGTTCTCTTTCAGCTTCTGCTCCACCTTTCTCCTGTAGCTGTCCTTAGCTTCTCTCACGCAGCATTTCACCTCCTGCTGTGCTGCTTTCATCGCCTCCCTGTTCCTGAAGGCGGCCTTCTTCCTGTTGAGGACAGCTTTGACTTCCTGTGTTACCCATGGTTTGTTATTAGGGTAACACCATACAGTCCTAGCGGGGGAAACCATGTCTGCACAGAAGTTGAGGTAATCTGTCAGACACTGTGTCAGCCCCTCAATGTCCTCATAGTGTGGGCTAAGCAGCACATCCCAGTCTGTGGTGTCATAGCAGTCTCTGAGGGCATCTTCCATTTCAGGGGACCACCTCCTGATGGGGATAGTTGTTGCAGGCTGCCTTTGGACCAAGGGGGTGTACTTCGGCTGTAGACGAACCAGGTTGTGGTCAGACTTCCCTAGTGGGGGGAGGGGTGTGACTCTGTATGCATTCCTCACATTAGCATACAGCAAGTCAATTGTCTTGTTGTTCCTGGTTGGACAGTCCACAGCCTGGTAAAAAGCAGCCAAAGTAGAGTCCAAAGTAGCATGATTAAAGTCCCCAGAAATGATGATAAATGCTTCAGGGTGCTGTGTCTGCAGCCTTGCTGTGACAGAGTGAATCCTCTCACATGCAGTGGCTGTGTCTGCCCTCGGAGGGATGTAAACACAGATGGTGATCATGTGACTGAACTCCCTCGGCAGATAATATGACCGCAGGCTAACGGCTAGCAGCTCCAGGTCCAGGCAACATAAGACTGTCTTTACGGAGATATGTCCCGGGTTACACCAGCGGTTGTTCACATAAATGATGAGTCCCCCACCTTTGCCTTTCCAGCATGCTTTAGTGTCTCTGTCGGCTCTCACAGCAGTGAATCCCCACAGGTCCACGTTAGCATCCAGTACAAGGTGTGTAAGCCATGTCTCCGTAAAAATAAATAAGCTGCTCTCCTGGTAAATCTGCTGATTGTTCAGTGTGGATAGCTTGTCGACCTTATTCAGCAGCGAGTTCACATTCCCCATGATAACGGAGGGAATGGATGGTTTGTAGCACTGCCGGTTGTCCGCTAGCCTAGCCTTTAGCTTCGCCCCGGCTTTGCAGCCCATCTCCACTGTGGATCTTTGCAGCTCCTTCAGTGCTATCTCTGGTGTCTTTCTTGCATCTCTGATTAATGCCCTCCTTGCCTGGTCTGTGAGTTTTGGTGGGCAGCTTTCTCTTGTCAGGTTTGTAGTGGTGACATATTCTTTCCATTTTGCTATAATGGATTCAATAGTGCTCCCTGGGATATTCAAAGTTTGGGATATTTTTTATGACCCAACCCTGATCCATACTTCTTCACAACTTTGTCTCTGACCTGTTTGGAGTGCTCCTTGCAGGGCTTTACATTAGCACCCGCCCACCCGCCAAATGCGGGTAAAATTCGGCTTTGGCGGGTAATAACTTTAGTCCCACTAGCCACTTTGGCGGGTGGTTTCTTCTGTGGTATGACAATATATTTTAATTGTAGTTTTCTCTGAAGGCATCTTACATAATAAACGCATCGCAATGTAATATTACAGTACATGCCTACAACTCCCATGAGCACCTGCATAAACATTCTGACATGTTAGAATTGTTTAGAACATTTGTTAATGTCTCAGATAAAATCAGTGATACGGTAACCTGCGGTTAATGAACGAAGCAACAAAGTTGCTGACGACTGACAAGTGCACTATGTGGCGGCATATAGCTGGAGTTTCAAACCTTGCTGCTCAGGGAAAAAGGGGCAGAGATGATCAGGGCCAGAGGCAGCATTTTAAAATCACTGAGGTCCGTGATGCGCGCACCGAAAAATGTTCTACATATTTAAATGAGAGGGGTAAATTACACGCCACACAAGAGATCTATTACTGAAATTACTTTTAATGGTGTTTGAACTGAATATCATCAGTTTTGAAAAAAAAATCATGTATGTGGCAAGAGTAAGAATAATTTAAGCTTGTTTAATGGTTTGATCTGGCCCAAGCAATGAGGACAAAAGATACCCTCACCATGTAGCCTATGGAACTAAGATACAGTAACAATCTGGCATCTGTTACACCTACACAAAAAAAAAAAATTCTGGGAAAAAAATCAGTATACACCACCATGTTTTAGGCAAAGTTATCCAAGGCAAATATAAGTTGAAACTTTCCACTCTATTGCTTTGGCTTATCGAATGATTTATTTTTAAAATAACAAACAAGGTAGGCTACAACTGTGCTGCTTCGAAAATGTAAATTTAACAGCTTGATGAAAGTGCACTGATGTTTACCATGGAAACCCCGTGTCTCCTGCACTGCGTTCCTCCGCCGAGTCGCGCGCTCATTCGCTTTTGTGTTCTTGGTCTCAGAGCCGTGCCCACCAAACACACACAGAAGACAGAATCAGCGTTTAACATAATTAACAATGCACTTTTTACGGAGACGTTTTAATGTTATTCTTTATTTTTTATCCAGTTGAATATTTAGCGTACAAATGTATTTTCAGCTCTTAAAAATGACCGAGGTCCGGACCGTGGGGGCCTCAGAGCTGGCTGCGGCCATGGGGATGAACAAGACGCTAATAGGATGATAAGACAGTTCAATGACAAATGGAAGTTAGGGCGAGATTGGCTAGTTCATAGCAAAACCGAAAATACCCTGTACTGCAAAGACTGTAGAAAGTATGGCAAAGACAGGCACCAGTAATTTTAAACTCGAAACTATAAAGGACCACGAAAAGTCAAATGGACACATCGGTAGCATAACATCAAAACCGGCAAAGATGGCTGGTCACTACAGGACAGCATTGCTTTCAAGTCCCTGGCTGTCATGAAGTCGGCTGAGCTGGAGAGGATGGAGCTGCTGTTTAGAAATGTTCACGTGATTATAAAGAAGTTGATCCCGCCCCAGCTATCAACTTATGGCCTGCTGGAAGCCTCAGGTCATGAAGACCATTTTTCATGGACCATTCAGACTCATCTGATGATGAATGTAATGAGGACATTTAATGTCTCTCTCTACACATGTTCACACACACTATTAAAGGACCCATGGCATGGTGGTTTGTTGATGCTTTAAACGGGCTCGTGGAGGTTTCCGGATGTTATATCCGCAGCCTTTCTCGAAATGAACCCTCGGCATGTAGATATAGCCTCCTGGGAGAAAGCCCCATTTCAGCCCTTTTCCCAGTGCGTCGTTTTGCTAATGAGAAGCATGGAGGCGGGGAAGGGTAGAGGGTGGGGGCGGGCCATGGGGGGAGGGGCTTGACCAAGCTGCGGGCATGCTACCTGTGTGTGAACAGTAGCAATGGCAGGTCAAACAACAGTCCAAGCTTTTGCTTTTGACCCGGAGTCCGACCCCAAAGCAGAAGCGCAAGCAGTTGAACAAACTGTAAATCACCGACTTCAGCAGGACGTATCAGAATGGTGAGTTTGAAATGTTATGTCTGGAAATGGGAATTATTGGGTTGGTTATGTTTCCCGTTATAAAGTTCGCAATTAAACCGAGTCTGTGTTTACACAAAGGTAGTGATTTAGGCTATATCCCGGTTTGCACCGATTTTAAAACACGGCAAAACGACTTAACAGTTATACACTTACTTGTTCGGTGTTTGTGGCTGATTCGGCAGGGATGCTTGGTACGGACCCAGGCTTCAGTGACAGTTGATGTGCAAAACCTTCCCTGTACTGTCCCAAGTTGTGGAAACATTCATCAGGAAAATGCTTCCGACAAACATACACCGTCTTAGGTAGACTCGACGGCGTATTATTGGAGTAAATAAAATTAAGCCACTGTGTCTTCAGGGGCTCTCCCGTCGGCAGTAAAAACAGACTCCTTTCTGTGTTGTCACATCCATGTACAGCGCAATTTCCATGTTTCGCTCGCTTAGGTGGTGCCATGTTGTTGTGTCCTCTATGGTCTCCTCACTACAAAATTGAAGTGACGTATCTATGGTGGCAACTTTTGAGCTGGGCGGGCAATCCATACAGTGGGTGGGAATCCAGAAGGGGGGCGTGGGGATCATCTCCCTTGCTGACGTAGTAAAGGGAAGAGCCTATCAACGCGCCATTTTGACGCGCCATTCTCAAATGTTGACAAAGGGTGGGCATAGTTTGGTTTACACATTATGACATTTCTAGCCACTGGGGTGGCTTAAGAAGGTCAGAGGAACTCATTTTAACGTTAAAAAACCTCAGAAAGTGAAAATTTCATGCCATGGGACCTTTAATAGATAATACATAATATACATAATAATACTTGATAATACACATAATACTTGCATATCAAAACATCAAATGTTTTTCAATGATAAATGTTTTGAATTGGACTTTTAATATTAGAATCAGTTCAGTTGTACTGAATGTTATTTTTCATATTATACGATATTTCATATTGTAAGGGGCTTGAATTTGAGTTCAATAAACAGAATACTCTGTTTATATTTTTGTCTGAATTGGTTGCATGTTTTCATATAGGGAGCTACCTTAACAGCACTGAATACTTGAGTGCTACTGTAGAGATACATTATACGCTGCCATTCATAATTAAATCTAGATCTTCTGAACTTTAACGTATCATGGTGAAGAAAAAACTGCGATTTCCTGGCAACAAAATTGTGGCTAGTGAAAAGGCTGAATGGTTAGTGACTCGGGAAAACCACTAGCCACAGTGGCCAGTGAGCAAAAAAGTTAATGTAAAGCCCTGGCTCCTTGGTTTTCATGTTGCTTGCTTTGTAGTGTTGCAGAGTCAGGGTCCTTCCAGAATAGGTTGCTTTATGTAGACACTATGTGTCAGATCATGTGACACTTTGCACACAGGTGAAGCTTAATCAACTAATTATGTGACGTATGAAGTGAATTGGTTGGACCAGCTTTTATTTAGGGGTTTCATATGAAAGGGGGTGAATACCTATGCACACTCCAGATTTCTGTTTTTTCATCTTATCATTTGTGTCACAATTAAAAAAAAAACAATTTGCACCTTTAAAGTGGTAGGTATGTTATGTAAATCAAATGGTGCTAACCCTCCAAAAAGCTATTTTAATTCCTGCTTGTAATGCAACAAAACAGGACAAACACCAAACACTTTTGCAAAGACACCGTGTGTGTATAGATAGATAGATAGATAGATAGATAGATAGATAGATAGATAGATAGATAGATAGATAGATAGATAGAGTGCTCAGCGTAAATGAGTACACCCCCTTTGACAAGTAACATTTTAAACAATATCTCAATGAACACAAACAATTTCCAAAATGTTGACAAGACAAAGTTTAATATAACATCTTATAACACGTTATAACATAATATATAATATAACAACTTATAACGTGAAAGTAAGGTTAATAAGATAAACTTAGATTACACATTTTTCAGTTTTACTCAAAGTAGGGTGGTGCAAAAATGAGTACACCCCACAACAAAAACTACTACATCTAGTACTTTGTATGGTCTCCATGATTTTTAATTACAGCACCAAGTCTTCTAGGCATGGAATGAACAAGTTGGCGACATTTTGCAACATCAATCTTTTTCCATTCTTCAATAATGACCTCTTTTAGTGACTGGATGCTGGATGGAGAGTGATGCTCAACTTGTCTCTTCAGAATTCCCCAACGAAAATAATTTCTTTACACCACAAAGGTGAAGGCTACAAGAAGATCAGCAAAGCTTTACTTATCAGTCAGAATACTATTGCAAAAGTGGTACAAAAATTTAAGAAAGATGGAACTGCAACCATCTCACAGAGACGTCCAGGTCATCCACGGAAGTTAACACCTCGACAGGAGCGTCTTCTGATGAGAAGGGTTGAAGAAAATCGGCATGCAAGTTCACTGCAGTTATCTAAAGAAATAGAAAGCCAAACTGGGGTGACTATTTCCCATGACACAATATGGCATACACTGCAGAGGAATGGCATGCATGGATGCTGTCCACGAAAGAATCCTCTACTAAAGCCCAGGCACAAAAAAGCCCGCCTAGAGTTTGCCACGGCCCACGCTGACAAAGATGAAGACTACTGGGACTCTATACTCTGGAGTGATGAGACCAAGATAAATGTTTTTGGAACTGATGGCTTCAAAACTGTATGGTGTCGCAAAGGTGAGGAATACAAAGAAAAATGCCTGGTGCCTACAGTGAAACATGGTGGTGGCAGTGTCCTTATGTGGGGCTGCATGAGTGCTGCTGGTGTCGGGGAGCTGCATTTCATTGATGGCATCATGAACTCACAGACATATTGCTCTATACTCAAAGAGAAGATGCTCCCATCACTCCGTGCCCTTGGTTATCGTGCACTTTTCCAACATGACAATGATCCTAAACACACATCTAAGGCCACTGTTGGATTTCTGAAGAAGAACAGGGTGAAAGTGATTCAGTGGCCAAGTATGTCTCCTGATCTGAACCAAATCGAACACCTATGGGGAATTTTGAAGAGATAAGTTGAGCATCACTCTCCATCCAGCATCCAGTCACTAAAAGAGGTCATTGTTGAAGAATGGAAAAAGATTGATGTTGCAAAATGTCGCCAACTTGTTCATTCCATACCTAGAAGACTTGATGCTGTTATTAAAAATCATGGAGGCCATACAAAGTACTAGATGTAGTAGTTTTTGTTGTGGGGTGTACTCATTTTTGCACCACCCTAACTTGAGTAAAACTGAAAAATGTGTAATCTAAGTTATATTATTAACCTTGCGTTATAAGTTAAACAGATGTTATATTAAACTTTGTCTTGTCAACATTTTGGAAATTGTTTGTGTTCATTGAGATATTGTTTAAAATGTTACTTTTCAGGGCGGCACGGTGGTGTAGTGGTTAGCGCTGTCGCCTCACAGCAAGAAGGTCTGGGTTCAAGCCCCGTGGCTGACGAGGGCCTTTCTGTGTGGAGTTTGCATGTTCTCCCCGTGTCCACATGGGTTTCCTCCGGGTGCTCCGGTTTCCCCCAAAGACATGCAGGTTAGGTTAACTGGTGACTCTAAATTGACCGTAGGTGTGAATGTGAGTGTGAATGGTTGTCTGTGTCTATGTGTCAGCCCTGTGATGGCCTGGCGACTTGTCCAGGGTGTACCCCGCCTTTCGCCCGTAATCAGCTGGGATAGGCTCCAGCTTGCCTGCGACCCTGTAGAACAGGATAAAGTGGCTACAGATAATTATATATATACAGTGCCTTGAAAAAGTATTCATAGCCCTTGAACTTTTTCACATTTTTCCACCTTACAACCACGAACTTAAAAGTTTTTTTATTGAGATTTTATGTGATAGACCAACACAGAGTTGCACATAATTGTGAAGTGAAACGAAAATGATAAATGGTCTTCAAAATTTTAAACAAATAAAAATCTGAAAAATGTGGTGTGCATTAGTATTCAGCCCCCCTGCGTCAATACTCTGTAGAGCCACCTTTTGCTGTAGTTACAGCTGCAAGTCTTTTGTGGTATGTCTCTACCAGCTTTGCACATCTAGACACTGAAATTTTTGCCCATTCTTCTTTGCAAAATAGTTCAAGCTCAGCCAGATTGGATGGAGAGCGTCTGTGAACAGCAATTTTCAAGTCTTGCCACAGATGCTCAATGGGATTTAGGTCTGGACTTTGACCGGGCCATTCTAACACATGAATATTCTTTGATCTAAACCATTCCATTGTAGCTCTGGCTGTATGTTTAGGGTCATTGTCTTGCTGGAAGGTGAATCTCCTTCCCAGTCTCAAGTCTTTTGCAGCCTCCAACAGGTTTTCTTCCAGGATTGCCCTGTATTTAGCTCCATCCATCTTCCCATCAACTCTGACCAGCTTCCCTGTCCCTGCTGAAGAAACACATCCCCATAGCATGATGCTGCCACCACCATGTTTCACAGTGGGGATGGTGTGTGCAGGGTGATGAGCAGTGTTAGTTTTCTGCCACACATAGCGCTTTGCATTTAGGCCAAAAAGTTCAACTTTGTTCTCATCTGACCAAAGCACCTTCTTCCACATGTTTGTTGTGTCCCCTACATGGCTTCTTATGCCTGTCTTTCAACAATGGCTTTCTTCTTGCCACTCTTCCAAAAAGGCCAGATTTGTGGAGTGTACGACTTATAGTTGTCCTGTGCACAGATTCTCCCACCTGAGCTGTGGATTTCTGCAGCTCCTCCAGAGTGATCATGGGCCTCTTGGCTGCTTCTCTGACCAGTACTCTCCTTGCTCGCTCTGTCAGTTTAGGTGGATGGCCATATCTTGTTAGGTTTGCAGTTGTGTCATACTTTTTCCATTTTTGAATAATGGATTGAACAGTGCTTCTTGAGATGTTCAGAGCTTGGGATATTTTTTTATAACCTAACCCTGCTTTAAACTTCTCCAGAACTTTATCCCTGACCTGTGATGGTGAGTTCTTTGGTCTTCATAATGCTGTTTGTTCTTCAGTGTTCTTTAACAAACCACTGAGGCCTTCACAGAACAAGGGTATTTATGCTGAGAGTAAATTACACACAGTAGGACTCTATTAACTAATTAGATGACTTCTGAAGGCAATTGATTGCACTGGATTGTATTTAGAGGTAACAGAGGACAGGGGGCTGAATACTAATGCACACCACATTTTTCAGATTTTTATTTGTTTAAAATTTTGAAGACCATTTATCATTTTCATTTTGCTTCACAATTATGCGCTACTCTGTGTTGGTCTATCACATAAAATCTCAATAAAAAACTTTTAAGTTCATGGTTCTAAGGTGGAAAAATGTGAAAAAGTTCAAGGGGTATGAATACTTTTTCAAGGCACTATATATATATATATATATATATATATATATATTTTTTTTTTTTTTTTTTTTTTTTGAGAGAGTGAGAGACAGAGAGAGAGAGAGAGAGAGACTGTTGCTTCCCTTAAAAGTGAGTTATTTAACAAATGTGATAGTTAATAAAATCACCTCAACAATCAGTTCATCCGCTGTTGTGCTTAAAGCAGCGCCGGTACGATCAGGGTGTTCATATTTCTGATGTGTAGATACGGTATGCTATATACTGATGCTCCGTTGTGATACGTCACACCTCGGAATGCTGGCTCACAATGTAAAAACTCACACTGGCGTGGCTTTATTTAGTTCAGTGTAAATCACTAAAGTGATTGGTGTATAGGATTACCAGACAGCTTACTGGTACGTCATCAAATCACTCCATGCCAGTTAAGGACAAGCAAGGCAACAGCCTCACCACTGAGCAAGAGAACGTGGCAAGATGGGTACAGCACTTCCAGGAAGTACTGAATTGACTGGACCCAGCTGACCCACCGGAGCCCCCTGTTGCCAACGAACTGCTGGATATCGATACCAGCCCACCAACTGAGGCAGAAGTCAGACTAGCCATTAAAACCATGAAAAATGGGAAAGCAGCAGGTATCGACTCCATCCATGCAGAGATGCTGAAAGCTGACGTAGACACCTCCAGTAAGGTCTTCATTGACCTCTTCAAGGACATCTGGAATGAGGAAGCTGTCCCCGACGACTGGAACAGAGGCCTTGTTGTGAAGCTCCCCAAGAAAGGTGACCTCCAGGCCTGTGATAACTGGCGAGGCATAACACTCCTCTCAGTCCCGTCGAAGATCTTCTGTAGGGTTCTTCTTGGCAGAATTGGCAGAGCCATTAATGGTAGACTGAGACAGGAACAGGCTGGCTTCAGGAGAGGCAGAAGGTGTATTGACCAGATCTTCACATTGAGGAACATCATCGAGCAGAGCAGTTGATGGAGTGGAACACCCCTGTGCACATCAACTTCATAGATTTCCAGAAGGCGTTTGACAGTGTGCATCAAGAGACTCTATGGAAGATCCTGGCCTCCTATGGTGTACCCCCAAAGATGGTCACACTGATG
Organism: Neoarius graeffei; assembly: GCF_027579695.1. Taxonomy (NCBI): domain Eukaryota; kingdom Metazoa; phylum Chordata; class Actinopteri; order Siluriformes; family Ariidae; genus Neoarius; species Neoarius graeffei. The sequence continues at coordinate 21,290,533 of NC_083581.1, read as the reverse complement.
AGGCTCTTCTACCTGGAGTTCGAGTGCAGTGTCATTGTAGATGGACAACTGTCAGACTGGTTTCCTGTGAGGTCTGGTGTGCGACAGGGATGTATCATCTCCCCGATCCTCTTCCTGGTCACCATCGAATGGGTGATGAAGAATGCCTCTGACAAGCCCACAGGCATCCAGTGGACCCCATTCTCCCAGCTAGAAGACCTCAACTTTGCGGATGACCTTGCCGTACTGTCCACCAAGCTTACCCACCTCCAGCAGAAAATAGACAGGCTGAGTGACTTCGCCACCAAGGTGGGGCTAACCATCAGCACTTCTAAGACCAAAGGCATGAGCATAAACACCAGATGTGAAATGCAGGTCACTGTGAATGGCGCTCCTCTAGAACAGGTCCGTGACTTCACTTATCTTGGAAGTGTTGTTAGCACAGACAGTGTGGCACAGAAGGACATACAAGCTAGACTCAGCAAAGCCAGAGGTTCCTTCGCCAGACTCAAGCCAATCTGGGGATCCAGGCAGTACAGCACCACTACAAAACTCAGGCTGTACACCAGTTTTGTCAAACCAGTTTTGCTGTATGGCTCTGAGTGCTGGAAGGTGACCAAGAGCGACATGAAGAAGCTCAGCATTTTCCACAATGGATGCCTCAGGAGAATCTGCCACATTTTCTGGCCCATGAAAGTCTCCAATACAGAACTCTACCAGAGAACCGGCAGCCAGGACATCACCACTGAGATCAAGCGCCACCGGATACGATGGCTAGGACACATCCTCAGAATGGACCAGTCGCGTACTCCAAAGACCGCACTGAACTGGACACCACCTGGAAAAAGGAAGGAAGGATGCCTGAAAACCACATGGAGGCATACCATCATGCATGAACTGAAGGAGATGGGTCTCTCATGGGGTGAGGCACAACATGCTGCAAACAGCAGGAACAAATGGAGACGCCTTGTTGATGCCTTATGTCCCGCCCGGGACAAAGAGGACTAAATAAGTAAATCACTAAAGCTGGAATATGTATGTATCTATGTAAAAAGAGCTTCTATGTCAGCATTTTCACTTCTGGCCTACATTCTCTGTGACAGTGCTCCAGTTTTTTCACAGCATTTTTATCACTGTGTTCTGACAACATTACAGTTTTCACATCTTATAGTTTATGGAATGATGTTTTAGTGCCACATGCATGTCGGCTACAGCAAAAGACATCAGGGAAGGAAAGAACACTGGCTTAATATTTTCTTTAACTGACACCAGGTGCTGGACTGTTGTCTGATGCTTGATTTCTCTCCTTAAGTGCTGTTTGGTCATATAATCAACTCTGTGGTATCAGCGCGGTCGTGACGTGGTCTGTGTGTTAATTAATGAGTGGTTGCTTTGTGTCTCCAGATCACTGCAGCGCTGGAGCAGGACGAGCAGGCGAGGAAGCAGAAGCTGGCCTACAAGGTGGACCAACTGATTGCTGCTATGTCCCTGGAGAGCTGAGACACACACACACACACACACACACGGATAGAGAAAATGGAACACAAATTCTCTGTGCCATGAATCCTTTATCCAAAGCCTGGTCCTGGAACTCAAGAGGAAACAGGATACAGCTGACTTAGGATTTTCTGATCTCTTGTTATGGTATTTCTTTGAAAAGGGTCAAAACGCTTACCTCCACAAGTCAGTGTGCACATCCATCTACATTTGCCTTCCAGTGTGTAAGAGGAACTCAAGGGCCCGTCAGCATTTAGCGGCATCATGCATGTTTGTTTTTGTATCTGTTTAGTCTTCGTTGGTTTTCTACCCATGATGTGACAGAACTACAGCTCCAATACCTCTTTGTAATTTTAATTTTTTTAATTTTTATTTTTTTTCTGGTGGCATGTCCGAGTCAGAAGAACATAAGAGAGAGCATTGGATATTTAATGCCTCAGTTTAAATCCAGTGGATGGATTTTACTTCCAAATTTTTATTTTTATATGCTATTTGTTTTTATTTAATTTATTCTGTTGAGCTTGTGCCTCCAAATTATTAAAGGCATTCTAACATTAGTTGTCCTCTTCATCAAATAATGTGATCATGATATTTCTATATCTGACTGTTTAAAAGCCGAGGATGCATCCCTCATGTGCTGTCTGCTCATCGTATAAAGAATGTGGACTTTACAGACCTCTCTAGGATTCACGAGCAAGTAGCAAACTGTTGGTGTTGAAGGGTCAGAGTTTGACCAGCATGTCTTTTCTTTCATCCATGCAACTCTCATGTTTTCCAAGACTGCACTTCATCCATGGAAAACACTACGAGACTTGCTTAAAAGGGATCCCCTTGCAATCTGTCTCTACGTCCTGCTTTCTACATGTAAGCCTTTGTGAATGTACAAATGTTCCTATGTCTTGTCTTGTTTGTTTGTTTGTTTGATTGTTCTTTTAAAAAAGAAGTCAGTTGAGCTGATCTCTGTGGCAAAATGGCCAAAAGGGGATCTGATGCGCTGCAGCAGTAATAAGAGCCCTTTATATGAGTTGGTAGGTCGAGGAACATTCCTGAAAAGGAGAGCACTGACTCAAGGTCAGCTCACCTCAGTACCAGGCAGTATTACTTATTACCTATGGTCAAATGTGTGTGAATTTTGCATGCATTGTAGAGTACCTCATAAACGAAGAATAATGTCTTTGTTCCCATATGTCCATATTTTCATGTGCCAAGGGTTTTACTTGAGTGGTGCATGTGGCTGGCTCAGAAGCAAGCTGAGAATAGTGTCCCATCCTGCTACCCATACATTTACACAGCACTAAACTAACTGTGGCATTGTATCACGATTATGTGCCAAAAGGTCAGTCTCGATTGTCAATGTCAGAAACGGTTAATGCTTTATTAAGGGAGCAAAACACTTCAAAACTTGAACAGCGAGAACAGAGTGGCACTGGAGAAGAACTAGAAAAGATCTTCAGCAGACTCAGCTGCCACGTTCACTCTTGCCCCTGAAGTCAAGAACTGGTACGAAGAGAAAGTGAGCTCCTCATGCTAGTCGAAAAATTGGAATGGTGATAGCTCTGTGTGTGTGTGTGTGTGTGTGTGTGTGTGTGTGTGTGTGTGTGTGTGTGTGTGTGTGTGTGTGTTTTCTCCCATTCTGCATCATGAAAAATGTCAACAGCATGTATGAACAAAATATGACATAGCTTTAATTTATAATGCATGATTCTACGTAAAGCTGTTTTTAAAGATCTGAACAATGGACAACTGTGTGTGTGTGGGTGGTGGTGGTGGTGGGGGTTTAAGATGACTTATTTGCAACCCGCAACCTGTTGCCAGGATCATCATCGTTTTCTTCCATGAGTCTTTCAGCAATGTAAAAACGACATCTTTATTCAGGTCAATCTGATACCTGATTCTGCTTTAAAACTGAATTTGTGCATTACTGAAATTGACTTCTGAATCCCCGTATGCAGATTTAAAGCCCCTTTTCCATTCTTTCTTTTGTTTCTGTATTGTTTCTTATTCACAGTGTCAGCAAATTTGTTTCGTCTGAGACGGATAAACAAAATGTTGAGAGCAAATGAAGGTGAAAGAAAGGTTAAAAGAGCACAGGCACTGTGCAGTGCTTTACCCATCCATCCATCCATTATCTGTAGCACTTATCCTGTTCTACAGGGTCGGAGGCAAGCTGGAGCCTATCCCAGCTGAATATGGGCGAGAGGTGGGGTACACCCTGGACAAGTCGCCAGGTTATCGCAGGGCTGACACAGAGACAAACAACTATTCACACTCACATTCACACCTACGGTCAATTTAGAGCCACCAATTAACCTAACCTTTGGACTGTAGGGGAAACCGGAGCACCCGGAGGAAACCCACACAGACACGGGAGAACAAGCAAACTCCACACAGAAAGGCCCTCGCCAGCCGCTGGGCTCGAACCCAGGACCTTCTTGCTGTGAGGCTACAGTGTTAACCACTACACCACCGTGCCACCCACAGCGCTTTACCACTTAGCTGTATTGCACTGAATGCTTGGGAAGGATAGAAACGAGAGAGAGGGATAGAGAGAAATAGATGGAGGGTGTTACTCTCAGTTTCCTGCCAGGGCTTTGAAGCATGGCTTTGATCTCAGCTAGTCATGTGCACACTAAGATCAGGAGATTAAAAAAAGAGTATACACTGAACACACATCAGAAATAAGAGGAAGAGAGGAATAATAAAAAAGACTGACATAGAATTAATTTGTTAAGCTACAGCATGTTAGAAACACTGCAGGAATGATGTTTGTACATAATCATATATAGGCATTAAAATGCACTTGAGCATGTGAATTTCATTCATTGAGAACATTCTCTTTCTCTCTCTCTCACACACACACACACACACACACACACACACACACACACACGGACATAATACATGTTGTATTCCAGTGACATCAGGTGATATAGAAGTGCAGCTTGCTTCAGGCTATCAGAAGGTCTTCCTGTATTTTTTATTTGCTAGACAAACCCATTCCAGCTCCAGCTGTCTTTCCCAGCTCTCAGCTCTCACACCATTTGTGCTCCTCCCATTTTCTTACATTGGAATGGTAATGCTGATATGACCAAATTAAATCGAGGATATAGCAGCTTGGCTGTTCCTTTTTCTAAAAATTCACACAGATTTTCCCAGAAGAAGTCGTAATAAAGAAGGAAAGCTCAGAAGAAAAATAACCAAAACTGTCAAAGCAAGAACAGCACAGACTCCTCTCATTTCTGCTGGCAGTTATGGTAATAACAGGTGATGATAGATGATAATACTGTAGTTAGTAATAGTCATGACTCCATGGTGTGGTTATGAGATGGAGTCGTTGGCACATTACACACTGTATACAACACTGCTAAACAATACAACCAATCCAAATAAAGACCCCATCATATGTACAGGTCGAACATCCCCTGTGTTAAAACATAATGCTTCTTATTAGGTGTAGTACGAGCTCTTTTTCCTCTCTGTCTCTCCCACTGTTATCCAAAACAGATTAGAAATTCAGAACATGAGGCGTTAAAGTGAAACCACTGAAGTGGTGTACAGTGATGCATTAGTGCAGCCCTTTCCTACTTTTGGCACAAAAGTCCAGTTTTGTGCACTTTATTAGCTCACATCACGCTATCATGTGCAACACTGACATTATCCTCATGATCTCTTCACTTTACCAATCCAGCCATTCATTGGAGGAAGGACAGGAATAATGGGAGAGATCTCTGCAGTCCAGATGCTACCTGGTTATATGTTACATTTCCACATACAATATCTTTTTAGACACTGGAGGTCTGTAATATAGTTAATACAAAATAATAATAATAATAATAATAATAATAATAATGCCCATGATGATAATAGTACTTATTGCTGTCTGTTATTGTTGTTTTATAAAAGTGTTGTGAAAACTGTAAGAATGTTAAAGTATTAAAAAAAAAGTTTTGTCTTTTTTATTTGCTTTAGTTTTTGTTATATATTATTGTGTACCTATTGTAAATATGAAGCACACCTATTTTGCAAGCCAAGGATTCAATTTGTACTGTTGTTATATATAAATAAATTTTACTGGTTAGAAACTGGATTTTAGACTTTATTTTAGCGTTTGTCTCACACATGATGTGGAAATAGTGGAGAGTGGGGTCGGTTGTAATGCCAGTCATATTTTTATGGAAATCTTATGAGTAAAATATCCTATAGAATTATGTTCTACTGTATATAGTGTCTTGCAAAAGTATTCATCCCCCTTTGTGTTTGTCTTGTTTTGTCGCATTACAAGCTGGAATTAAAATGGATTTTTGGGGGGTTAGCACCATTTGATTTACACAACATGCCTACAACTTTAAAGGTGCAAATTGTTGTTTTATTGTGATACAAACAATAATTAAGATGGAAAAAAAACAGAAATCTGGAGTAAGTATTCACCCCCCAAAGACAATACTTTGTAGAGCCACCTTTTGCTGCAATTACAGCTGTAAGTCTCTTGGGGTATGTCTCTATTAGCTTAGCACATCTAGCCAGTGGGATTTTTACCCATTTCTCAAGGCAAAACTGCTCCAATTCCTTCAAGTTAGATGGGTTGTGTTGGTGTACAGCAATCTTCAAGTTATGCCACAGATTCTCAATTGGATTGAGGTCTGGGCTTGGACTAGGCCATTCCAAGACATTTAAATGTTTCCCTTTAAACCACTCCAGTGTAGCTTTTGCAGTATGTTTAGGGTCATTGTCCTGCTGGAATGTGAACCTTCGTCCCACTCTCAAACCTCTAGCTGACTCAAAGAGGTTTTCCTCCAGACTTGCACTGTATTTAGTGCCATCCATATTTCCTTCAGTCCTGACCAGCTTTCCTGTCCCTGCAGATGAAAAACATCCCCACAGCATGATGCTGCCACCACCATGCTTCACTGTAGGAATGGTGTTCTCAGGGTGTTGGGTTTGCACCACACATGGCATTTCCCATGATGGCCAAAAAGATCAATTTTAGTCTCAGTTGACCAGAGAATCTTCTTCCATATGTTTGGGGAGTCTGCTACATGCTGCTGGGCAAACTCCAAACATGTTTTCTTAAGCAATGGCTTTTTTTTTTTCTGGCCACTCTTCCATAAAGCCCCGCTCTGTGGAGTATATAGCTTAAAGGAGATATGCAGAACCTTTATTTTTAAATAAATTTCTGAGTGGATAGTATCTCCATCCTTGACTCTTGTATGCTGCATAAATGGGAATTTAAAAAAATTATATTTTTGAGAGTTAAAATCGACCACAAAGTTGGCATTTGAGCTGCCCCACTGAGCCAGCCAGCCCTGAGTGCATGACATCACAGCAGGAACCAGTTTTAAGGCCGAGGCCTTTGACAGCTATAGACCAAAGTCATATAAATAAAAATTTATGGTGAAAGTAAGAAATACCATTACCGACTTGCTCAACTAAGACTGATTTGACTTCACTGACTGTGGGTTGACTTTCATTGAAACAGGATAGGTGTTATAACTTGTGCAACATAGTTAAATAACCAGATGAACTGAGACAATCACATTCTGAAGCAAATTAAATAATCTTATACCGGTAACTTAAACACACAATACAAGTTACATGTATTAATCTAAATGCAGGTAAACAATGAGTGTTGTTGTTTTCGTTGTTTTGTATCCAAATAAGAGTCGCATCTTACTCAGATGTGTTCTCGCTTCTTGAAGGCCGACCTTGTGGCCGATTGTTTTGAAACAATCTGACTTTCAGTTGTTTGTTCAGTTCTCCATTCATTTGCTTCTTCAATGTAAGGGCGAGATATTGCTGCTGAGGCAAGCATATCCAGCAGAGAAATCAGATGGCTGGTCTGCTCATTCCCCATTTTCTCCATACTTAGTACTCCGCCATTACTGCTCAGCTCAGGCAATTACTAAAACCCAGGATGGGATGTCACCGGTTTTAGCAACCGTTTAGCAACGGTTTTAGGCAGGGAGGTCACTGCCTGAGCGATAATATGTCACATCCCGTCCCGTTCCATCCTGGGTTTTAGCAACAACCCTCAGCTCACACTCCAGGAGAACTGGTGCCACTGAACTTACTTTCCTTTTCTTATAGTTTTCTTTTCCTTTAATTGTTGGTACTGCACCCTCTTTCAATACAGGCTTATAGCCAACGCTCCTCAACAGATTAGAGGTCTCGTATGAGTCTTCAGTAAAATGTGCAGAGCAAAGGAGAGACCACTTCGTAGGCACCCAATGTGCCCGTGAACTTCTCGCAAAACGCGTCCAAATCTTTGCAGTTTGAACATTCTTGGGCCATGAATGCAATGTAAATCCACCTTCTGTCATGTTGCTGCACCCACCAGCAACATACCTGACATGGCAATAAATTAGCTCAAAATGTAAGCTCGAAGTTGCAGTCAGCTCTGTGTTTTAGTATAGCGAAAATGGTGATGAGACTGATAGCCTTCCTGCAGTGACATCAGAGATGTCAAGGTCATTCACTCAGACCGCTACCTATATGAATCATATTAATTATAAAAATGACTATATTAGATTTATTGTTAACACTTAAAACTATTCTTGTGCTATTCTTGAGGTCTCAAGGCATTTATAAACAAAAAGTGAGGCCATGGTTCTGCATATCTCCTTTAAGGTGGTCCAATGGACAGATACTCCCATCTTCACTGTGGATCTTTGCAGCTATCAGTGCTATCTTTGGTGTCTTTCTTGCATCTCTGATTATTATTATTATTATTATTATTATTATCAATTTATTATTATTATTATTATTATTATTATTATTATTTTCTTCTTCTTTTGGCTGCTCCCATTAGGGGTCTCCACAGTGGATCATCTGGAGCTGCATATTTGATTTGGGATAGGTTTTTACACCAGATGCCCTTCCTGACACAACCCTCCCTAATCTAGTCAGGTTTGGGACCAGCACGAAGTATGCACTGTCTTGTGCAACCCCAGTGGCTGGGTATTTTACCTAATCCACGTCTTTGACCTGTGGGAGGAAACCGGAGCACCCAGAGGAAACCCACACAGACACAGGGAGAACATGCAAACTCCACACAAAAAGGCCCCTGTCAGCTGAGAGATTTGAACCTGGAACGTGTTTGTTGTGAGGTGACAGTGATCACCACTGTGCCATCCAATAATAATAATAATCATCATCATCATCATTTGCAGGCTTAGTTACAACTGACCCCACTCTCCCCAACCTACAAAATGCCAAAAAGCAGTTATTAAAGTCAGCAGATTTGTGTCCATTTTATGAAATGCTGAAGTTCAAATCCTCCCATAGCCACATTTGCATTGCAAAAGCATGGATCTGTATGTTATAGAAATAACATCTGATTCAGCACCACAACCAAATCTGATATTGGTTCAGCAAAAGCCCGCCCTTGCAAACCTTTAGAATAAAACTGGCTGCCCATTTATCCCATTTAGTCAGGGTTAATCCTAGCATGCAATTTAATCCCTGCCATCAGTGAATGCTCACACTTGGGCAAGTGGCGTAACAAGATAAGCGATGGTGCAAATGCAGGCTGGGGCTGCAGTTTGTCTTCACAACCTACCATTAGGCCCAGTGAGACACTTTCTCAACAGCCCTCCGAGACAAATTATATTACAATGGAAATGCAGGAATGATTACTGATTGGATGCAGAAACCCTTTGTAAGGGATTGCAGTGGATGCCACTGTTTTTCAATCAATAAAGGAAATATTGATATTAAAGTGCAGGCATTCAGGCCCAGGAACGTCAGCGAAGACGATGATGGCCAGTAGCAGCAAGGATCTGAATATTTTGACACTCTGTTCTTCTGGATGTGATATGAATAACAACAATAGGCAGGTCAGTGGATTGAGCTTGTGAGAGGAAAAATACATGTTTAAGTGATCTGAACTCTCTCTCTCTCCTTGTGGTCAATACAAGCAACCAAGTCTGTGTCTAATGAGCAGGTCATGAGAGGTCAGATTTAAGTCCATCTGGACTTTCATAAACTAACTGTATCAATAATTAAGCAAGCTGTAATAACTGGACATAAATATTTCACCCTGTGCTACAAAGCCATTAATGACAGTCAGTAGTTTCACTGTAAAGTAAATTTTACTTAAAAAGGAACATTTTGAAATAAATAAATACATACATACATGGCGGCACGGTGGTGTAGTGGTTAGCGCTGTCGCCTCACAGCAAGAAGGTCTGGGTTCGAGCCCCGTGGCCGGCGAGGGCCTTTCTGTACGGAGTTTGCATGTTCTCCCCGTGTCCGCGTGGGTTTCCTCCAGGTGCTCCGGTTTCCCCCACAGTCCAAAGACATGCAGGTTAGGTTAACTGGTGACTCTAAATTGACCATAGGTGTGAGTGTGAATGGTTGTCTGTGTCTATGTGTCAGCCCTGTCCGACTGGCGACTTGTCCAGGGTGTACCCCGCCTTTCGCCCGTAGTCAGCTGGGATAGGCTCCAGCTTGCCTGTGACCCTGGAGAACAGGATAAAGCGGCTAGAGATAATGAGATGAGACATACATACATACATCATACATAAATACATACATACACAGCTCAAACCTTGTTTTGCGTATCCATTTAAAAACATCTGATTTCATTAACTAGTCAGCATTATTAATCCTAAACTACTCACAGTACACATGTACAACCCTGATTCCAAAAAAGTTGGGACAAAGTACAAATTGTAAATAAAAACAGAATGCAATGATGTGGAAGTTTCAAAATTCCATATTTTATTCAGAATAGAACATAGATGACATATCAAATGTTTAAACTGAGAAAATGTATCATTTAAAGAGAAAAATTAGGTGATTTTAAATTACATGACAACAACACATCTCAAAAAAGTTGGGACAAGGCCATGTTTACCACTGTGAGACATCCCCTTTTCTCTTTACAACAGTCTGTAAACATCTGGGGACTGAGGAGACAAGTTGCTCAAGTTTAGGGATAGGAATGTTAACCCATTCTTATCTAATGTAGGATTCTAGTAGCTCAACTTAGATCTTTTTTGTCATATCTTCCGTTTTATGATGCTCCAAATGTTTTCTGTGGGTGAAAGATCTGGACTGCAGGCTGGCCAGTTCAGTACCCGGACCCTTCTTCTACGCAGCCATGATGCTGTAATTGATGCAGTATGTGGTTTGGCATTGTCATGTTGGAAAGTGCAAGGTCTTCCCTGAAAGGGATGTCGTCTGGATGGGAGCATATGTTGCTCTAGAACCTGGATATACCTTTCAGCGTTGATGGTGTCTTTCCAGATGTGTAAGCTGCCCATGCCACACGCACTAATGCAACCCCATACCATCAGAGATGCAGGCTTCTGAACTGAGCGCTGATAACAACTTGGGTCATCCTTCTCCTCTTTAGTCCGAATGACACGGCGTCCCTGATTTCCATAAAGAACTTCAAATTTTGATTCGTCTGACCACAGAACAGTTTTCCACTTTGCCACAGTCCATTTTAAATGAGCCTTGGCCCAGAGAAGACGTCTGCGCTTCTGGATCATGTTTAGATACAGCTTCTTCTTTGAACTATAGCAGTGGTTCTCAACCGGGGGGGGCGCGCCCCCCTGGTGGGGCGCGGAGGTACTCCAGGGGGGTCGCGAGTAGGCTTCATGTATGGAGGAAAAAAAAAATCTGGGGCTAACAGGCTATAGTAGCTAAGCAGATGCAACACATTTACCCATGTCAAAATGCAGGACATTGGACTATTACATACAAATCAATACTATTATAAAATCTATCATCAATCTATCATAAAATCTTGTGTGTAGGTTATTTTAAGCCCGTGACGCGAACATGACGCAACGTCACGTGAGTGAGTCTGCATACCGTGGCCACCATGTGAGTGCTTGCCACACACACACTAGTCTGGTTTCTTGCCGAGTTAACTCGTGCCGACTCTCGCTAGTCTACTATCATCAATCCATCGATACAGCGCAAAACCCAAACAGTCTTTTTAAAGACTACTACCCCACACTGTATTTTTGCTTTCCCCATTTCAGCTCTACCCAAATAATTTGTTGTTTTTGTTGTTTTCTTACTGCTAGTCTACTATGGATAATGCTACTACTGCTGCTACTGCTACTACTACTACTACTACTACTACTAATAATAATAATAATAATGATAATAATAATAATAATAATAATCTAGCCCAGGGCTATCTATCTATCTATCTATCTATCTATCTATCTATCTATCTATCTATCTATCTATCTATCTATCGGCCGATATAAGGTGCTGTAGGTCGGGTGGCGTCACTGCGGGTGAGTGTGTTTGGGGCGGGGCGAGAAGAGGGGCCCCCAACTGCAATGAACCAGCTTTGGTGGGGCCCAGGTTGCAAAAGGTTGAGAACCCCTGAACTATAGAGTTTTAGCTGGCAATGGCGGATGGCACGGTGAATTGTGTTCACAGATAATGTTCTCTGGAAATATTCCTGAGCCCATTTTGTGATTTCCAATAAAGAAGCATACCTGTATGTGATGCAGTGCCGTCTAAGGGCCCGAAGATCACAGGCACCCAGTATGGTTTTCCGGCCTTGACCCTTACGCACAGAGATTCTTCCAGATTCTCTGAATCTTTTGATGATATTATGCACTGTAGATGATATGTTCAAACTCTTTGCAATTTTACACTGCTGAACTCCTTTCTGATATTGTTCCACTATTTGTCTGCGCAGAATTAGGGGGATTGGTGATCCTCTTCCCAGCTTTACTTCTGAGAGCTGCTGCCACTCCAAGATGCTCTTTTTATACCCAGTCATATTAATGACCTATTGCCAATTGACCTAATGAGTTGCAATTTGGTCCTCCAGCTGTTCCTTTTTTGTACCTTTAACTTTTCCAGCCTCTTATTGCCCCTGTCCCAACTTTTTTGAGATGTGTTGCTGTCATGAAATTTCAAATGAGCCAATATTTGGCATGAAATTTCAAAATGTCTCACTTTCGACATTTGATATGTTGTCTATGTTCTATTGTGAATACAATATCAGTTTTTGAGATTTGTAAATTATTGCATTCTGTTTTTATTTACAATTTGTACTTTGTCCCAACTTTTTTGGAATCGGGGTTGTAAATAAAAAACTGGAAATCGATCTCACAATAAGAACCTGCTCTTATACCAGTCACTATAAAGACAACTGAGACAGCAGGACCTACAGAAAGAAACCTAAACTAGGGTGAAGTAAGAAAACTTTTACCTGAAACTTGATCTTATAAAATAACACAATATCCCCAAACCTTAAAGCCAATACAAAACAAAAAGTCATGAAAACAATCCTTCAATAAATCATTTTTAAAGTCAGACTCATATGCAAATTGGGTTCAAACGCCACAATATTAGACAGTATATGCCTGTATTTATATGAATTTTATATGACTGTAGTAATTTAAATATTGTCTCAACCTAAGTGAAGGAAATAGACAAAACAACAACAACAACAAAAAACTCCTGTACAGAACCACAGTGACCTCATTCATTATCCTCTTGTGTTGATTTGTACATGAGTCCAGTCAGTTCAACTAAATATCACTTGGGTTTTTTTTTGTTTGGGTTCTTTTTTTTTTTTTAGTTTTGAGAGCACTTGCAAAACAATTATACATTTAACCCCATAAACAAAATAAAATATGCATATACAGGGTTTAGCCACATATTCACAGAAATTAATTTATTATAGAACTTAAAGCATTAGAATAATTCTAATTATTTGCTTTTGCATGTAAAAACCAAAGACTGCTGAATCACTTTTTTTGCACTGAACATGCATTTATGTTTACGTTTACATTTCCAGCTTTTTACATTGTCCTTATCAAGAGCGATGTACAGAAGTGCTCTGAAGTCTCTGTCAATAAATACAGCCTGATTCTGATTCATCAGATCACAGACTAAGAACAGCATTGTTATGTTAACACTTGGATGTATGTTAACAAAGATGAGATGGACAACCAGTCAGTACGTTGCAAACACGTTTACTTCAGACACGGGAATGTGTTACATACCAACAGGTCCGGGGGAAACCCAACAATAGGCTCTGCTATATTACGTTTTACAGAACACCTCCCCTTTTAAGTAAAACCCCTTCTAATAACCAAACAAATCAACTGATCTTATTGAAACCTCTCAGAAATAACTCAGATTGACCTATATCATGTTAATGAATAGAACATATCACAGAACATTGAGAGACTGCATTTTTGTTTGTCAAACAGTCTCATTTTACAAGTTCAGGCGCTGTGGAGGGCATGACACTCTGCCTGAAGTTGCCACATACTGTATGACGTGCTGGTTGTGTCAGTGTGTTTTGGGGTATTTGTCTCTCTGGTGATGTGAGTGTGTGTTTCAGTGTTATCTATTTCTGAGGTTGCTACAGGTATCTCTGGAGTTGTCTGTGGTTGTGGCTGGTGTAGTGTGCACATGTGTGTGCGCTTTCTCCTTAATTGTCCTTCCTCGGTGTGTATAATGTAGGACCTGGGTGTTGTGGCCTGTTGAATGACAGTCCCTTGTCTCTCCTCTCTTGGGAGCCACACATTTTGACCAGACTGCAGTGGTGGTAAGGGGTGGGCTCTGTGTCTCAGGTTGTATTTATGTTGTTGGTTCTCTTTAGCCCTCTTTTCAGACTTCCTGAATCCTCTACTATTCGGCCATCAGGGGAGAAGGGTTGTCGGGAGCTACGGTATGGTTGTTCGCAGCTGTCTCCCCATGAGGAGTTGTGCAGGAGAGAAACCACTTTCCAGTGGTGTGGCCCGATATGTCATCAAAGTCTTTAGCTTCTCACCTCCTCCTTTCCACAGTCCCTTTACCGTAGCCACCGCCCGCTCAGCTTCTCCATTCGCCTGCGGGTATCTTGGGCTGCTGGTAATATGTGTGAACCCGTACTCTGTGGCAAAGTCTTTGAAGAGTTCACAGCTGTATTGCGGGCCGTTATCCGACATGACTGTCTCAGGTACTCCGTGGTGGCTGAATACATCTTTCAGAGCCGCAATGACAGTGTTGACAGAGGCTATGTTGAGGTGGGCTACTTCAATGTAGCGTGAGAAATAGTCCACTATAAGAAGGTAAGTCTTTTTCTCCCAGAAGAATAAGTCCATGCCCACTCTTTGCCAGGGCCTCTCTTGTACAGGCGTGGTCAGCAGAGGCTCTCTGTGCTCTGCCCTGTGCTGTGAACATGTGTTACAGTTCTCCATGAGCTGACTGATATGGACAGACAGTCCTGGCCACCAGACAGACTGGCATATGCCCTTGCTCTGCACTTTTGCTCCCCCTACTCAAGCGAGTAGGATGCTTCTTTGCTTTGCTCCTGCTTGATCTTTATTTTATTTTACTTTTTCACTTAATTTCCACCATTTCTTCATTTTATTTTTCACTTTTACAAGATAAGTTAGCTTTTAAAACAAAATGCCAGGAGGCAAAAAATCAAGGAGATCCTGCAGAAAATGCACAGAACTAGAACAGAGGATTTCTATCCTGGAATCAAAGATTGATGCCCTGCCAAAGATAGACGAACTAAGAGCGATATCTCAGGAAAGGAGTACAGAAACAGTGGCTGAGAATGCAGAGATTGCACCCCGACAGGCCGATGGCATTGCAGATCAAGTGGATGAATACATCAATCTAACAGAGCAAAATGTGAGTACAGAAAACTGGCACACGATGGGTGGCAGGCCCAAAAATAAAAACAGAAGAGTAATTACCTCAACACCAGTTCGTTCTGATACTATGCAACCCATGCTCCACAACCATACTATTAGAAATAGAGCCAGGTCTACAAACTACAATAGGATTTACAATCCTATGGAAAATCCACAGCCCATAAGGCTTCAGAACAAATTTGAATGCCTCAGGGATGTGGAAGCGAAATTTTGAGGCGGACAAGCACATCATAGAAAAAGATCGCACCACAACCGAAGAGCTGTGGGAAGAGGCAAAAAGCAGCTCATAACACCACCTGATCCCACAACCCTTGTTCTTGGGGATTCCACTGTAAGACATTTAAAAGGACATGGGATGATTATTTGCTGCATTCGAAATGCATCCATCTCTGACACCAAAGACAGCATTTTGAAACTCATGTCCGAGCATAAAACTATCAAACGTATTGTTGTGCATGTGGGAGCAAATGATGTTTTCAGAGAACAGCTGTTTGTCCAAGATGATTTCAGAAAACTTTTTTCTGATCTCTATAAGACTGGAATACAATCTTTAATCAGTGGCCCACTCCCTGCAAGGGGAAGCTTTGCATTTACTAGACTCTTCAGTCTTAACACCTGGCTTGGAAAAACTTGTTTTTTATTTGGTATGAACTTCATAAACAATTTTAACCTTTTCTGGAATCGCAGAGAATTATTCAAGCCAAATAGCACTGAACTCAGCCGGATTGGGACCAAAGTTTTAGCTGATCACTACAGCCTCTCTCTCCAGCATGCATTCTTTTCTCAGCCAACATTGAGCAGAATTGCTGATAAGATATCACAGACTGACCCAGTTACAGATATCAACAATACCTCTGCAAAGTCAAAACAACCATCCATGCAGGCACATCAGAGATGCTTCAACAAGGACACACAGCCATCTGGGGCAGACTGCCAAGAACCATCTGGGGCAGACTGCCAAGGACATCAACAATCACATGAAGAACATGTTGTTAACAATGGGCAGCCACAGATATCTGCATCGCCCATCCAGATTGAGGACCTGACCAAAGACAATCATGCCAAGGCTGCATCATCCACATCTTGACCCCATGCAAGTATCACAGAGACTGTCAGGGAGACAGTCACCACAGAGACAGTCATGGAGACACTCACAGAGACCTCACCAAAGTCCCAATCTCTGTCTCGCTCTTCTGACTTTGTTGTACCATCTCCGTCTCCTCCCTGCATGAATTTCCCTAAAAGTATGCAGAGATTGCTGCCAATGGCTGCACTTTCTTTTTCCAGCCCAAATCATTCGCAACAAGCAGTGTACCCAGTTCATCGAAAATCAACCAACAGACTGAATTGTGTTCGCCCAGGACTTTCAGCTGGCTACCAATCTTTTTCACCATCTAAAAAATACATGACATCTCCAATCCTTCCCCCTCCCAACCTCATGGAACATACAGAGAGTCTTGTATGATGTGCTGTGGGTCCCTGCATTGGGTGTAGTTTTGAAAACAAGCTGGGACCCAGTATGCCTATGCCATTCTCTATTCCTGTGTTGATAAGAAATAGAAAACATAGAGCATATTTAACCCAGGGGGTAAACCAGTCTAGTCTCCTTCCTGTTTTAAAACAACATCAGAGTGCCCAAGCGGATATTACTTCTAGACTTTCTGTAAAGCTAGCTCTTCTGAATGTTAGATCAAACAATTCATTTTTAATTAACGAGCTTATTTGCAAACACACTCTTGATTTTTTGCTTCTAACTGAAACATGGCTGGATCAAGCAAAGACTGCTACCACCCTTATTGAAGCAGCCCCCCCCCCCCTTTTAATTTCATGAGTGCTACCCGACATGGAGGGATTGGAGAGGGATTGCAAATATATTCAAAGCCTCTTTTCAATGTAAACAGTCCTCACTTGGTGATTATACATCCTTTGAACACTTATGTGCACTTGTTACATGCTCTCCTAACATATTGTTATTAACTATTTACAGGCCTCCGAGACATTCAGCCAAAGTTTTTCTGGAAGAGTTTGGTGAGCTGTTGTCAGTCATTTGCTTAGAGTTTGACTGTCTTATTATATCTGGGGATTTTAACTTGCATGTAGATAATCCTGAAAACACTTATGCCAGAGAACTACTTGCACTTATTGACAACTTCAACCTAGTACATGTACAGGGGCCGACCCACTCTTGTGGTCATACCCTTGACCTCGTTATCACAAGGGGTCTTATTGTTTCTACTACTGTTGTTGACCTGGCCTTATCTGATCATTTCTGTGTTTTCTCTGATGTTTCTATGTCCCCTCACATTCAGAACAGCTCAACGACTATGGGTAGGAGAGTCATAAACGACAACACGTGTTCTCTTTGAGCAAGCTCTCTCTTGGATCTCAACTAAAATGTCAGACTCTGTAGATGACTTGCTGGGAATTTTTAATTTAAATATGACCCAAATTATGGATGATATTCCTCCATTCAAAATCAAAAGAGTCAATGACAAGCAGAAAGCACCATGGAAGCAATACCCAGCTGTTAAATTGCTAAAGAGAGAATGTAGGAAGACTGAAAGAAAATGGCGCAAATCTAAACTTCACATCCATTATCAAATCCATAAAGAGATGCTTTGTAAATATAATTATGAAATTGGTAAAGCAAGACAGTCTTTCTTCTCCAACATCATCAACAGGAATATGAACAATGCCCGTGTGCTATTTTCAACAGTAGAGAAGCTAACTAATCCCCCACCACAATTAGCACCTGAACTTCTCTCAGTTAATAAATGCAATGAGTTTGCATCCTTCTTCAAAGGTAAAATTGATAAAATACGGCAGAATATTGCTCATAATATGCCTCAGTTGCAAAAAATTGAAAAGCTGCAATCACCAGTGACACAGACAGACAATTTCAACACAATGTCAGAATTTTGCTTGATTGATTATGAGACTCTTGAAAAAACTGTACAAAATCTCAGTTCCTCACCATCTGAATTGGACATTCTGCCCACCAACTTTTTTAAGTCTGTTCTTCACCTTATAATTACAGATGTGCTTCAGATCATAAATACATCCCTAGAGACTGGCATTTTTCCTGTGTCCCTGAAAAAAGCCGTTGTAAAGCCCCTACTTAAAAAGAATAATCTGGATGCTTCAGTATTGAACAACTACAGGCTACATCAACTACATCAAATCTACCATTCATCGGGAAAATCCTTGAAAAAATTGTCTTTAATCAATTAACTGCCTTCTTGATATCAAACAGCTGTTTTGATAACTTTCAGTCAGGATTTCGTGCCAATCATAGCACTGAAACAGCGCTGATTAAATGACATACATCTTAATACTGATGCAGGCAAAACATTGGTCCTGGTGTTACTGGACCTCAGTGCAGCTTTTGATACTGTTAATCACAACATACTGCTATATCGATTTGAACACTGGGTTGGGTTGACTGGTAAAGTTATCAATTGGTTAAAATCATACTTAAAAGATAGAAGCTTCTTTGTTACCATGGGAAATTGTACCTCAACATCAATGTCCTTGACCTATGGTGTCCCCCAGGGGTCAATCCTTGGACCATTACTATTCAACCTTTATATGCTCCCACTTGGACAAATTATCAAGAACAACTCAATTTTGTATCACCGCTATGCAGATGACACCCAAATTTATTTTGCTCTATCACCTAATGATTATGCCCCCCTTGAATGTCTCTACCAGTGTATCAACTAAATCAACAACTGGATGTCACAAATTTTTCTTCAGCTGAACACAGATAAAACAGAAGTAATTCTATTTGGGGAAAAAAGATGAAAGACTCAGGATTACCACTATTCTTGACACAAAGGGGATTAAAACAAAAGATATGGTTAAAAATCTTGGTGTCAGGACAAACAGACGAGGACCCAAGAGCGCAAGTTAAATGTTGAATTTATTGATAGCAGGGGAAAGGGAGTTGGGAGGATGTGTGTGAAGTTCAGTGGCAGGAGGACTGAGAGACAGGGATGGCTGGTGGGAGCGTGGTGGTGATGTCTGAGGTCTCCCATCCAAGTACTAGCCAGACCCGACCCTGCTTAGCTTCTGAGATCAGATGGGATCAGGCATAGTCAGAGTAGTAAACTGACAGCACTTGGTATTCAGGCGGTCTCCCAGTGAGCAGGCTCTCAGCAGACAGACAGGACAGCACGACAGACAGGAGTTTGGGAACAGGCTGAAACACAGAGTCACAGGTCAGGTAGCGAGAAAGGCGACAGAAATGCAGGGTCAGGTTACCAGGGCTGAAGAGTAGACGGAGTCGATGCCTTGAAAGACGATCTGACACTGAAGCTTGGGAGGACTGCAGTTTAAATATACATAGGGAAGGGAGCAGGTGATAGGAACCAGCCAATGACAGCCACTGAAAGTCAAATGAGGGTTAATGATGGTAATTGACAGCAGGTGAGCCTGATGGGGAGGGAGCATGCGGGCGTGGCAGGTTATTACCTACCTCTCAGAGTGGAGAGGAGTGGAATGTTACCTGAAGAGAGGAAACCACAGGTAGGACCATGACAGAACCCCCCCAAGGGACGGCTCCAGAAGTCCCGAGACATAGATCCACCAAGACGGGCGGGAGGAGGGGGAATACCGGTGGAGGGTCAGAATTCCTCTGACCAGTCAGTGTCCATAGCCTCCGCACCATCTTCACTGTCGGAAGACTCGTCATCCAAGGGCCCCCGCCCAGGATTCGGTTCAGTGTCAGACTCAGACACTGGAGCAGAGGCAGGGTCCGGAAGTGGATCCGCACGGTGAGAACCCCTACGTCGACCCCGTCGGATGGAGGGCTGGTCAGGGTGTAGTCGATGGAAGTCGGCGATGAGGGCCGGATCCAGAATCCTTCCAGCAGGGACCCATGCCCTCTCCTCAGGACCATAACCCTCCCAGTCTACCAAGTATTGGATGCCCCTACCCCTTCGTCGCGAGCGGAGCAGTCGCTGGACCATGTAGACAGGTCCACCATCAATGAAGCGTGGGGGAGGGGTGGCGGTGTTACCGGGACCAGGGGGCTCTCGTGCACCGGTTTGAGTTTGGAGACGTGGAAGGTGGGATGTATCTTCATGGTCCTGGGCAGCAGCAGCCGAACTGCCGCTGGACTGATGACCTTCTGTATGGGAAAGGGTCCGATGTAGCGAGGTGCCAATTTGCGTGACTCCACCCGCAGTGGTAGGTCTCGAGCAGACAACCATACCTTCTGGCCGACATGGTAAACAGGTGCAGGGGTCCTCTGCCGGTTAGCCCCAATAGCATAGCTGGTACTGGATTTCAGGAGTGCGGTGCAGGCCTGGGCCCACGTGCGGCAGCAGCGGTGGACGTAGGCGAGAGCAGATGGGCAGGTGGCTTCTCCCTCCTGGCTGGCGAACAGAGGTGGTTGATAACCATAGACACACTGGAAGGGGGAGAGTCTGGTGGCAGAACTGGTGAGGGAGTTGTGGGCATATTCCACCCAGAGCAGATGTTGAGCCCAGGCGTGGGGGTTGCATGAAGCCACACATCTAAGTGCCTTCTCCAGTTCTTGGTTCATACGCTCTGTGTGGCCATTTGACTGTGGGTGAAACCCAGATGACAGACTGGCAGTGGCCCTGAGGAGGTGGCAGAATTCCTTCCAGAAACTGGTGGAGAACTGCAGTCCCCAGTCAGACACGACGTCCCTGGGCAGGCCGTGGAGTTGAAAGACGTGTTCTAAGACGACCCGGGCAGTCTCCTTCACAGTTGGCAGTTTAGGGAGAGGCACAAAGTGGGTCATCTTACTAAAACGGTCCACAATGGTGAGGATGACTGTATTACCTTCCGACGGAGGAAGACCAGTAACAAAATCCAGGGAGACATGGGACCAGGGACGCATGGGTACTGGCAGGGGCTGGAGTAACCCGGCTGGGGGCTGACTGGGGGATTTGTGCTGGTTGCAAGTGGGGCAGGCTCTCACAAAATCCTGGATGTCCTTCCTCATCAACGGCCACCAGAACCGCTGAGACAGCAGATGGAGGGTGCGTGTGACCCCGGGGTGACAGGCCAGGTGGGAGTCATGTCCCCATTGAATGATCTGAGACCTCAGACCGGCTGGGACATAGAGACAGTTGGAGGGGCAAGCGCTGGGGCTTGGCTGGTCCCTGATGGCCTCTCAAACCTGCTCCTCGATGTCCCAGGTCAGGGCAGCAACGACACAGGGGCTTGGGAGGATGGGTGTAGATTCCTCCTTGGATGCCTCATCCCTCTGAAACATCCGGGAGAGTGCATCGGGCTTGATGTTGCGGGAGCCAGGACGGTAGGAAAGGACAAAGTTGAATCGGGTGAAGAATAATGACCACCGGCGCTGGCGGGAGTTTAGCCTCCTGGCTGTCCGGATATACTCCAGGTTTTTGTGGTCAGTCCAGACCACAAACGGAACCCTAGACCCCTCCAACCAGTGGCGCCACTCCTCGAGGGCGAGCTTGACAGCCAGTAGCTCGCGGTTGCCGATGTCGTAGTTGCTTTCTGCTGGGATCAGTCTTCGGGAGTAGAAGGCACAGGGGTGCATTTTGCCATCTTCTGCTACTTGCTGGGAAAGCACAGCCCCGACTCCCACGTCCGAAGCATCTACCTCCACCACAAACTGCCGCTCGGCATCAGGCATCCGGAGGATGGGAGCTAAAGTGAAACGGGCCTTGAGGGTTTCGAAGGCTTTGTCAGCTGCTGCAGTCCATTGGAACGGCTGTTTGATGCTGGTCAGTGCGGTGAGTGGGGCTGCCACAGTGCTATAGCCCCGGATGAATCTTCTAGAGAAGTTGGCAAACCCCAGGAACTGCTGCAGTTTCTTATGGCTCTTTGGAACCGGCCACGACGTTACTGCTGACACCTTCACAGGGTCCATTTGAATGCTGCCCTCAGTCACCACATATCCCAGGAACAAGACAGACTGAGCGTGGAACTCGCACTTCTCTGCTTTCACAAACAGCGAGTTTTCAAGCAGGCGGCACAGGACCAACTGGACATGGTGTGTTCAGACAGCGCTTTTGAGAAGATCAAAATATCGTCCAAGTAAACGAAAACAAACTTATTGAGCATGTCTCTGAGGATGTCGTTTACCAGCGCCTGGAACACTGCTGGGGCATTGGTGAGACCGAATGGCATGACAAGATATTCATAATGTCCCGTCAGGGTGTTGAACACAGTCTTCCACTCGTCGCCTTCTCTCACTCGCACCAGATGGTAAGCATTCCGAAGATCTAGCTTGGTGAATACTGTGGCCTCTTGCAGCAGTTCAAAGGCGGAGGAGAGTAGTGGCAGAGGGTAGCGGTTCTTAACCGTAATGTCATTCAAGCCCCGGTAAACTATGCATGGGCGAAGAGAACCATCCTTCTTACCCACGAAGAAGAATCCAGCTCCGGCAGGAGAGGACGATGGACGGATTAGGCCAGCAGCCAGAGAGTCGTTTATGTAGTCCTCCATGGCCTTTCTTTCCGGGGCTGACAGGGAGTAGAGACGGCCCTTCGGGGGTGTGGTGCCTGGCAGGAGGTCGATGGCGCAGTCGTATGGTCAGTGTGGGGGCAAAGACGTGGCCTTGGACTTGTTGAACACCTCTCTCAGGTTGTGATAGCAGACAGGAACTTTGGATATGTCGGGGGCGGAGCTGGTGATCTCCTGGTTGGTTGGGAGGACGGCTCCCTTTAAGCAGGTCTGATGGCAGCCCCTTCCCCACTCTCGTATAGTGCCAGTCTCCCAGTCAAGTTGGGGGTTGTGTTGACGGAGCCACGGGTAGCCTAGGATGAGTGGTTGGCCGGGTGAGTGTATGAGGTGGAACTGGATGGAATCCTGGTGGTTTCCTGACAGAAGCATAGTCACGGGGGCTGTGATGTGTGTCACTGTGCCGAGACGATGTCCACCCAGCGCTCGTACAGGAACGGGTGGAGTGAGATGGTGATGGCCCACACCCAGCTGCCGTGCGAACTCTGTGTCCATGATGTTAGCTTTGGCTCCAGAGTCCACCAGGGCGGCCAGGGTACGAGTGGTGTTGGGAAGCTGAAGGCGGAGCTGAAGCAGGGGTTTTCGGATGGAGGGAGACTGGATACGTGTCGAGCTCACCAGGATCTCCCCTACCCCTGGTGAGCTCTGGCTTTTGCCGGGCAGGTGGTGACACGGTGGCCCTTCTCTCGTCTGCGGATCTGGATACGGTGATCGATGTGTATGGCAAGGGCAATGGCCTCATCGAGTGTCGGGGGTTGCTCATGGGAAACGAGCTCGTCTTTGACGTAGTCCACCAAACTGTGGAGGAAGGTGTCCACCAGTGCCGCCATGTTCCATGAACTGCGCCTCGCCAGGGTACAAAAGTCGATGGTAGTCTGCCACCGTCCGGTTGCCCTGACGGATACTCATCAGTGCTCATGACGCCTCTGTTCTTGACGAGCCCAGGTCGAACACCTTTAACATCTCCTCGGCAAAGGCACTGAAGGAGGCACAGGCTGGGGTCTGCCGGTCGAACTCTGCTGTCCCCCACAGCCGAGCCCGGCCGGTCAGGTGAGTGATGACATACCCCACTTTGGCTCCCTCCGTCGAGAAGGTCCTGGGCTGCAGAGAAAACTGGATACGGCAGCTGGTCAGGAATGGCCGGACCTGGTTTGGGTCACCATTAAAACGTTCCGGATTGCCAATCTTCGGTTCCGGGTCACCGGGAGCTTGAGGCTGTGCCGCCAGGACTGGAGCAACCGGATTACGAGGAGAAGCCATGGCAGAGGGGCTTGGTGATGCAGAAGCGGATGGAGTGGTGAGGTTGGTGAGTACTTGCATGACTTGAGTTAGCTGCTGCTGCTGTTGTTTGAACTGTTGTCGTTGTTGGTGGTCAAGTATGGAGCAGAGATGCAATGTTGCCGGACATCCAGTTTATGTCTCCCTCTGTGCATTCCAGTAGCTGCAGGGCGGTCATTTCGGGTTCAATCCCCATGCTGGTTGGGAAGGGCGCTGGGTCCATGATGGTCAGATCGTTCTGTCAGGACAAACAGACGAGGACCCAAGAGTGCAAGTTAAATGTTGAATTTATTGATAGCAGGGGAAAGGGAGTTGGGAGGATGTGTGTGTGTGTGAAGTTCAGTGGCAGGAGGACTGAGAGACAAGGATGGCTGGTGGGAGCGTGGTGGTGACGTCTGAGGTCTCCCATCCAAGTACTAACCAGACCCGACCCTGCTTAGCTTCTGAGATCAGACGGGATCAGGCGTAGTCAGAGTAGTAAACTGACAGCACTTGGTATTCAGGCGGTCTCCCAGCGAGCAGGCTCTCAGCAGACAGACAGGACAGCACGACAGACAGGAGTTTGGGAACAGGCTGAAACACAGAGTCACAGGTCAGGTAGCGAGAAAGGGGACAGAAATGCAGGGTCAGGTTACCAGGGCTGAAGAGTAGACGGAGTCGATGCCTTGAAAGACGATCTGACACTGAAGCTTGGGAGGACTGCAGTTTAAATATACACAGGGAAGGGAGCAGGTGATAGGAACCAGCCAATGACAGCCACTGAAAGTCAAATGAGGGTTAATGATGGTAATTGACAGCAGGTGAGCCTGATGGGGAGGGAGCATGCGGGTGTGGCAGGTAATACAGAGTGGAGAGGAGTGGAATGTTACCTGAAGAGAGGAAACCACGGGTAGGACCATGACACTTGGTGTTTGCATTGACAGCGAGCTAAACTTTGACAGTCACATGAAAGCAATCACTAAATCGGCATTTTATCACCTAAAAAACATTTCCAAACTAAGAGGACTTATGTCAAAAAATGATCTGGAAAAACTTATACATGCCTTCATCTCTAATAGGGTTGATTACTGCAATGGCCTTTTCACAGGCCTGCCAAAAAAGACCATCAAATGACTTCAGCTGGTTCAAAATGCAGCGGCTAGGGTTCTTACACGAACAAAAAGAAGAGAGCACATTACTCCAATTCTAAGGTCCCTTCACTGGCTTCCAGTAAGCTACAGAATTGACTTTAAAGCATTGGTGCTGGTGTACAAATCTCTAAATGGTACAGGTCACAATTACCTCTCTGATATGTTGCAGCGGCCTAACCCAATCAGATCTACCAGATCGCAGCAGCAAAATGTACTGGTAAAACCTGTTGTTAAAACAAAGTATGGTGAAGCAGCTTTTAGCTACTATGCAGTACAGCTATGGAACCAACTCCCAGAGGACATTAAAAATGCTCCTGCTGTTGGCAGCTTTAAATCTAGATTAAAGACCAAGCTGTTTTCAGATGCTTTCTGCTAACCGATAAATACCATCTTTACATGTTTTAAAGGAACAGTCCACCGTACTTCCATAATGAAATATGCTCTTATCTGAATTGAGACGAGCTGCTCCGTACCTGTCCGAGCTTTGCGTGACCTCCCAGTCAGTCAGACGCAGTCAGACGCGCTGTCACTCCTGTTAGCAATGTAGCTAGGCTCAGTATGGCCAATGGTATTTTTTGGGGCTGTAGTTAGATGCGACCAAACTCTTCCACATTTTTCCTGTTTACATAGGTTTATATGACCAGTGATATGAAACAAGTTCAGTTACACAAATTGAAACGTAGCGATTTTCTATGCTATGGAAAGTCCACACTATAATGACAGGCGTACTAACACCTTCTGCGCGCTTCGGCAGCGCATTGATACGGAGCTCAGATATCAATGTGCTGCCGAAGCACGCAGAAGGTGTTAGTACGCCTGTCATTATAGTGCGGACTTTCCATAGCATAGAAAATCGCTACGTTTCAATTTGTGTAACTGAACTTGTTTCATATCACTGGTCATATAAACCTATGTAAACAGGAAAAACGCGGAAGAGTTTGGTCGCATCTAACTACAGCCCCAAAAAATACCATTGGCCATACTGAGCCTAGCTACATTGCTAACAGGAGTGACAGCGCGTCTGACTGCGTCTGACTGACTGGGAGGTCGCGCAAAGCTCGGAGAGGTACGGAGCAGCTCGTCTCAATTCAGATAAGAGCATATTTCATTATGGAAGTACGGTGTACTGTTCCTTTAAACTTTACTTAACTTTTACAGTCTCTGCATGTTTTAAACTTTACTTAACTTTTATTCTATTTTATTCTGCTGTTTTTTTACTGAACTTTTACTTCATTTTATTATTTTATTTCTACTATTGTTTAATTCTTCTTATTTTTTTTCTCTCTTCTTCCCCCTTTATTTTATGTAATTTTATTTTCTATTGTTTATGGTTTTGCTTTAACCTCTGTACAGCACATTGAACTGCCACTGTGTATGAAATGTGCTATATAAATAAACTTGCCTTGCCTTAACAATACCCTGGTGGCCATTGTGGAGGTCGTGAAGGATTTCTTGTTTCATGCAGTGGGGAATCACGATTCTCTGGCCTCTGAGAAGCAGCTCACCTGCCATGGTCAGGGTTTCTCTTTCTGGCCAGTACGGGGCCAGATCTGGCAGCAGTGCATGTCTCTCCGGCCACTCGGTTTGACAGTATTTGATGAGCTTTGCACAGACAGGGTTGGCTTTTTGCTTTTCTTGACTCACTTTCAATCTTGCTTCAGTAGCAGGGATGCTTTGTATGACTGTGTCCACAAACACTTTGACCTCTGCCTCATTGTCCCTTTCCTCCTGTGTAAATGTGTGTTTCACAGGGGCTCTTGATAATGTGTCTGCTGTTATCAGTTGTTTCCTGGGCACGTGCACAATGTCAAATGTGAACTTCATCAGCCTCAACCGGAACCTTAGTATTCTCAGAGGTAGCTCATCCAGTGCTTTCGTGCTCAGCAGTGGCACCAGAGGCTTGTGATCTGTCTCTAACTTGAACTTCAGTCCCAGCAGATATGGTGACAGGCGTTCACAAGCCCACATGGCCGCCAAAGCCTCTTTCTCAATCTGTGCGTAATGTTTTTCCGCCCCGGACATACCTCTGGAGATGAATGAATGAACCCTTTATTATCACTGTACTAGTGAAATCGACCATCAACCTGTCCTTACATACATACATACACATAAGAGGGGGAGTGGACAGGACAGGAAGACAGGGAAAAAAGAAATTACAGAGAACATGAGGAAAGGAGAGGAGAAAAAAGCAACCCCCACCCTATGCTCCTGTGAGGAGTACAGTGTGGGAACATTAAAAAAAAAAAAAAACTCAGCGCATAAGCACAAAAAACACAAGTACACTTTACAACATGAAAACATGGGACTTGAGGGGGGAAGGGGGTGATCAGGGGTGGGGGAAAGGGGGGAGGGGGAGGGGAGGAGGTAGAGATAACCCAGTGCAAGCAAGCAGCCGTCCGCTCCTGCAGGCATGAGGGTACTGGTCACACACCCGCTTGTCACACTGGGGATGAAAGCGGCGACCATGGGAAGTGGGGGAAGGAATGCGAGGAATGCGAGAGCATCTCACAGCAGTGACCTTCAGAGGGAGATGTTGTCCCAGCAACGGCAGAGGCCGAGGCCGGTGCTGTCTCAGGGAGCCGAAAGTAGATACGATTGGGATTGCTTGGTCTTGGGGCGAGCAGACGCATTTTTTGCACGTCCACCCTCTTTGTCCATTTCTGTCCATTTTATCCAATTTGGTCTCCGAAATACTTTTTCTTTGCAAAGCCGAAAGCTTCTCCACAGATGTCATCCATGTTGTGGATCAAGTTCTGAATAGCCACAGTCTGAGTGCCGACAGCTCTGCTCACTGCTTCAATCATATCGGGCAGCTTTATGGGGCTTTGAACAGCTGTCACCATTGTCTGATTTCCTCAATAAACCAGGGCAATGCCTAATCCAATCAGCAAAAGTCCTGTAATCATGGTTCCGAATAGGTAGATGTCTTCAATGTCCTTCACAGAAAGAATCGCCAGGCACACGACCCGCCACCGCTCCCATGCATCCATCGTGTAACCAGCCGCAAACGTTCCAGCAGGACAGGCAGGTTCCCCCGAACCCAGGCTTCTCATCGAGAAAACTGTGTCAATTTTGATAGGAGACCAGTTTATCAATTCCATGATTTTTTTTTTTAGTTTAGAGAGCAATGCGGAGAGAGTCTCTCAAAAGTATAGACAGATGAGATGAAACAAAGGAGCACAAGCAGGGAAAAAAAGGAGGGAGACGGAGAGCAGAGAAAAATGCGACTGCCTTCCGTGAAAGCACGGAGAAGAAAAAAAACTATCAGCCTCCATTTTCCATCTGTCTGCTCTTGGCTCAGGACTCCTCCTAGGCCATAAGATGAAGCATCAGCCAATATGCATGTCTCTGCTGTTGGTGAGTATGGGGCCAGCACTCGTGGTGAGCTCAGTTCAGCTTTCAGTCTCTGAAATGCCTCTCTCTGTGGTGCTTCCCAGCACCACTCGGTCTTTTCACTGAGCAGATCTTTTATCAGGCAGGTGTATGAGGCAAGGTGGGGTAAAAACTTGCCCAAGTAGTTGGCCATTCCCATCACTCTCCTCACCCCTTCAACTCCGGTTGGTTCTGGCATTTTCCTGATCGCTTTGACCTTGCCTGGATCCGGTGTCACCCCATCTGCTGTGACCCGGTGCCCCACGAACATGATGTGAACTCACATTTCTCGTTCAGTGTCAGCCCCTCTTCTCTCAGCCTGTTCAGGACCTGGTGCAGTCTCTCGTTGTGTTGCTGCATGTGCTCTCCATACACGACTATGTCATCAGCATGACACACAACCCCCTCGCAGCCCTCCAGCATCTGTGACATGCGACACTGGAAATGCTCTGGAGCTGAGGAAATCCCAAATGGTAGGCGATTGAATGCATATCACCCAAATGGGGTAATGAAAGTTGTGAGGAGTGAGCTCTCCTCTGACAATGGGATTTGCCAGAAGCCAGAGGTGGCATCCAGCTTCGTAAACACTTTTGCCCCGGTCAGCATGGCTAGGGTGTGATCTACTGCTGGGAGGCTGTGTCTCTCTCTCTGCACCCACTTGTTCAGGTGAGTTAGGTCCACACACAGCTGAATCTTCCCCAGCTGTGCCTTGGGTGCCACGACCAAGCCAGCACACCAGGGTGTGGGTTGGATCACTTTGGAAATCACCCCCATGTCCTCCATGCGTTTCAGCTCTGCTCATACTTTTTCCCCGCATCGGCAGGGGCACTCACCGCGGGGACAACAGGGCATATGGCACAGCTCCGGGTTCCAACTCGATTTTGTAAGGTTCCTTTAATTTCCCTAAGCTGGAAAATACTGTGGGGTACTGAGCTTTAAAGTCCTCCTGCTGGGCTTGCACTGCATAGACCCGCTGAATGAGAGTGAGAGCTTTTAATGCAGGGAGACCTAGCAGTGGCTTACACAGTCCCTCAACTACATAAATGTGTTGCTCAGTTGTTCTCCTTTCAAAGCACAGCTTCCCTTTAAATCGCCCTTTTACCTCCAGTCTGTGGTTTCCTGGTCCATACAGCACTTTAACTGGTGGCTGCAGAGTCCCATGCTTTTTAATGGAGAATATGCTGCTTGGGATTGCTGTAACAGTTGTGCCGCAGTCCAGTTTGAAAACAGTCGATTCTCCATTCAACTGCAGCTTTTCTTCCCACTCATCACTTTCCTCTGAGCACATCTCCCCCAAAAAGGCAAAGTCTTCCTCGTCTTGACTCTCTATTTGTGCCACGGAAATGTCATGGACACCACTCGTAGACCTGCATTTCTTTGCAAAGTGTCCCTTTTTATGGCACTTCCTGCACTCGGCCTCACGAGCTGGGCAGTCCTTCCACAGATGTTTCCTCACCTGTCCACACCTGCTGCATCCAGATGACTGTGTGTTCGTTTTCTCTTTCACTGCCTGTTGCCCCCTGGTGCTCCTTTTTTGTATTGTCTCAACATGTCCTGTGGTCTGTTCTGTCCCACGCAGCACTGGCTGTTGTTTTTTCACTGCTACACTCTGTCTCACTCTTGTCATAGCTTTTTCTAATGTCAGATCTGCATCCAACTGTAAGCTTTCTGACAACTTAGCATCTCGTATGCCGACCACAATTCTGTCCCTTATAAGCTGCTCTCTCAGGGCTCCAAACTCACAATATTCCGCCAGTGTGTGCACTGCAGTTATGAAAGATTCAACACTCTCACTGGGCTCTTGGTTCCTCCTGTTGAAGCATGCTCTTTCAAAGATGACGTTCCTCTTGCTTACACAGTGTGCAGTGAAAGCCTCCATTACTGCTTGATATGACAGTTTCTGCGCCTCCGTCAGTGGTAATACATTCAGGATATCTTCGGCGTCATTGCCGGCGGCATACATAAAAGCATTCACCTGAAACTCCTGGGATTGTTTGTCTAGCCCTGACGCTATCCTGTACCGTTCAAAACGCTTCATCTATCTCTGCCATTCTTTTGTATTGGCGAAGTTGAACTTGCCTGGCGGCGCTAGCTGTGGTGCTGTTGCTAACTGTGGCGGCATTGCTCATTCGTCCATATCTCTGCCGTTTTCTGTCGTCTTGGTTTTTTTGGGTTTTTTTTTCCCCGACACTTTACAGGTTTAGTTCATCTTTCCTCATCCTTTACTTTTCCATTTTTCTTCTGACACCATGTTATGTTAACACTTGGACGTATGTTAACAAAGATGAGATGGACAACCAGTCAGTATGTTGCAAGCACGTTTACTTCAGACACGGGAATGTGTTACATACCAACAGGTCCAGGGGAAACCCAACAATAGGCTCCACTATATTACATTTTACAGAACAAGCATCAGTCTAAAACTCTGCTGGAGAGGTGCTATAGTAAGAAAATCACAGACAACACAAGCTTAATTAATTTTTTAATGAAAGTGCTAATTTAAGAATTTTACTCTGGTCTTTACCCTGAGAGATGGCATGTCCAGTTGAGCAGTACTAGAGGATCGCAGGGAGTATGGTGGAGTGAGGGGTGTGAGAAGTGCTTTGAGGGAAGTGGGTGATGGTCTGTTTTTGGTTTTGTCAGCAAACATCAGTGTTTTAAATCTGATTCAGCAGCTACAGGAAGCCAGTGGAGGGAGTACAACAATGGGGTGGTGTGGGCGAACTTAAGAGGTTTTAAAATAAGTCGTGCATCAGCATTCTGGATGAGTTACAGAGGTTGAATGGCACTCAGAGGCAGACCTATTAGGAATGAGTTGCAGGAGTCCAGTCTTAAAATGAAAAGGGACTGAACAAGTGGCCTGTTTGGATAGAAATGGACAAATCCTGACATTGTAAAGGAGAAATCAACATGAGTGTAGAAATAGTTTAAGGTGGGTGGAGCACAGACGCACGGCAGGCCAGAACTGAGTTCTCACAAAATCTTTTATTGCACTTTTCAGCATCCTTTCTTTCTTTCTTTCTTTCTTTCTTTCTTTCTTTCTTTCTTTCTTTCTTTCTTTCTTTCTTTCTTTCTTTCTTGCCCACACGTGTCCATGTTGGGGGAGAGCTCCCTTCCTCTGCTCTCCCTCTCCTCTTATTGGGCGCGATCACTGGGGAAAACACACAAACACAGGTTAATTCCCATCAGGTGCAGTGATTCTGCCACTTACCTTCCCTGGCTCCGCCCTCCATTCACAGACCGACGCTTGACCACGCCCCCATTGCTACAATGAGCATGTGAGATTAGCAATGCATACACACGTACGTATACACACACACACACACACACACACACACTTAACTCTACTGTTACTGATGAAGAAGAAGAAACGAAGAAGCAGCTTCGCTTGATGAGAGGAGTTAATCCCTGTCTGAATGTAATCCTGTACCACTGAGACCAACTCAAATCCACGTGGGGCTTAAATGTACTTCTAATGCCATTTTGGGAACTGGAAGGGAGCTGACATACCAAAGGTTATGGATTATATTCCTGGATTAGGATGTAAATTCCAAAATAATTAATGCCATTTGGCAAAGAGAATATTTCAAGATGTTATTTAATTGCTATATTTTTTCAGTGTGAAGCCAATACATTGAAGTTGGATTGACAATGCTCACATAAAACTCTATAAGTTAGTATTGAATCCTGAACATGGACGTTGTAAAATTACATCAAATTGTTCATACAACTGCATTTCTGTCCTGAAGAACAATCAGCGATGCCCCTCAGATAAGAGATGAGCCTTCTTCAGGATAGGCCAGTCACTTTGACACACTAATAGACACTTCAACATTACTTGTGCTTGTCCCTGCTTAACAGCAGTAGCTGTGATTTTGTCTTCAGTAATCTCTAAATCTGGTTTTATGACACAGTGAGCTAAAACCCCACCTTCCCTCCTAAATCGGCTTTTAAGTGCTACCTGTCTAAAAAGAGGTCAAAAAAGGGGCTAGAAAGAGAGTTAAATGAAGGGGAGGGACAGTCACAGACATAATGGATGGTGAAAGAATGAGCAGATGAAGAAAGAGCAGTAGCTGGAAATAAATGGACAGAGGAATGAAAAGATTAATGGAAGAGCTTACACTACATGAAGGACTGATGGGGAAAAAAAACAGGGGTTAGTCAGACAATGAGACCAAGTGAAGAGACGGGAAAGGAAAACAGGGTGATGGCAAGAATGTAAGCAATTTGTGAATTACTGAAAAACAAGTGAATTACTGAAAAACAAGTGAATTACTGAAAACTGAACTGGACAAAAGGGCGTGTGAAAGGAGAAAGTTTAAAGGTTTATTTTTACTCCACGAGCAGAAATAGATCCCAAGCATGGCAGCTAGCTGGCTATAAAGCAAACATTGATTTAAATTATTTTCCAGTTAAACTAAAACTGCTTCCAGTAAAATTAGCATCCCTTCTTCCTTTTTATCTTCATCTGATGAGCTTTCATATTTTAAGTCAAAAAGTTATATTCCTGAATAGTATCATTTCCCAGATCCACTGATGATGTCGCTAACATTACCAGAGTAACCATTTTGAACTAGTAGTTTTATGTGCCGATGAGCGGAGTGATACACACGGTGTAATGTTTCAGTGCTGAAAATATCAGCACTCCTGGAACACTGCTTGACCAGTCAGATTAGTGGACTGGAACTAACTCTTGTAAGTATAGACCCCTTCGCAGTAAATGTCATTCATATGTAAGAGGAAATTGCGCACGCAGCCTGGACCCAAAAAAGACTCAGCGACGGTAGAGACGAGAAGAAATATTTGGAAGAAATGCCTAGTTGTTGTGTTGTCGGGTGTCAGAATCGTAGCAGTGATGGGGTTAAAATGTACAGAATTCCAGCAGGATCTCACCCATTCCAAAAAAATCGCCGACGTCTATGGCTACAAGACATAAAACGTGTAGACTGGGATGAAAGCACCATCAAAAATGTGCGGGTTTGCAGCGCCCACTTCATCACAGGTAAGATCAGGCTATTTATTAAATCTTTCTTTTTTATTCTTTCTAGTCTTCGTTTATTGATGTAGCAAAATACTTTGGTAACGTTTGTCTGATTAGCTGGGTCATAGTTACACAATGTAATGAATATTGTTAGCATGTTAACTTAGCTTTGCATGCAATTTTGTTTGTAGGAGAGGTCTCGCTTGACTCAAGCAGTCCAGATTTTGTGCCATCATCATTTGTGTATGCCGAAAATCACAATTTTAAAGCAAGGATGGAAAGGTAAAATTGTGTGCCTTCACTCTAAATGCCAACTTACGTTGACTGCTCTAACCTAGCTCCCGCCCCATTCAGCTTCATTTCTGGTCTCTGCCTCTCGCTTTTTACACAGCTCTGATTTCTCTTACCTGCACTCTTTACACTATCATTCCTTTCATGCCATTACCTCCTGCAAATTGCTGTTTAGTGTTGGTATTTGCTGTTGTAGCTAAAGCCACATTGCCATCACATCACTGGCATAATTTGATTAAAACAAAATGAATATGAATGTCCCATTGTTAATCAAGTTGTACATGCCCGCACATAACATAATCATATGCGTCTAAAGACTTCTAGGCACAAAGTTTTTCGTGGGTGTACACTGAAGTCTTGTCAATAAGGTACGAGTATATATCTGGCCATTGTATACCAGGGAACTTACTAACATCGTCCGTCCACTCTTTAATTAAATACGGATCCGGTAGGCGATGCCCACTTGTTAGAGTTAACTTATTTATGTAGCATTCTCGATCTTGTAACGACAATTGTTTTGCATAATCTGACAGCTCATAATGCCGGTCTATGGGCAGCGCCATTGTTTCTGAGTCCAGGCTGCGCGCGCATCCTGGCAACGGTCGGTTTGTTTACAAACATGCGAAGGGGTCTATAATAAACCAATTGTAAAAAAAAATTATAAATATAAATAAAAAAACATGCTGCTTTTTAAGAAAGGAAACATAAAACCATTGATATGCAATGATTTTCTGCAAGGAGATGCTTACTTAAAATTGATGTAAGCAGAGGCTCCAACTTGGGAAATTGCAAAGAAGGAGATTCTTCCTCTCTCTCTCTCTCATATATAAAATGTATGTGTGTCAGACAAAAAAAGTCGGACAAGTTCATTAGAATCTAACGTCTGGTCTGGTGATCTAACCATGTCAGATATAGGGTCGTCTTGCTGCCATCCAAAATAGTCCGCCATTCGTCCCTGGCGACCATCGCGACGGGCAATCCGAACTTTATCTTGGTGATTTTCTGATATTTTTTCTTCGTAGTTTGGCTTTCACCATTTCCACCAACGGAACTTCATTTCATTATCTCATTCAAGAGAACAAAAAGTTAAAGACGAGCAGGCGATAAATGCAGATGAAATGCAGACTCAAAAAAACAAACAAAATGGTTGAATGTCACGGGTTTTCTCGTTCTCTCGCGCATATCATTAATAGCGCCATCTGTATGCTTTATCACTAACTGCTAAGACATTGGGTGGGCTCAGTGTGACCCTGCGACATACCGAATTCCACTCGATTCATATGCGCGCTTGATCTGCACGTGCATGCCTCCGGCATTCACTCCAATCCCTGTTACACCGATTGGTGTACCGATCGGGGAATCGGCATATACCGTAGGGTACACACTTGAGTCCACCCATACAATGTCAGACACACGAAAAGCAGAAAGTCAACTATTAACTTTCGTCAACATAAACGTATCAAGTTATATATATTTTTAACTAATCATGTGTAGTAAGGGCGGGCGGGAGATTTTTATGTTGTCAGCGGGAGGTCGGGAGGATTTTCTAAATGTTCTGTAAAGCGGGAGATCTCCCGCCTATGGCGGGAGAGTTGGAGCCTCTGTTTAAGGAGTCTCCAGTGTTTTGTAACAACTTGATGTGAAAAAATATTTTCAGAACAGAGAGCCTTGTGTTGTTTGGTTTCTCAGTACCATGGCTTATTAACTGAGGACAGAGAGGAGAGGAAAAAAAAACTGTAAAAGTGTCAGGTATGCGAGGTAGGCAGAAGAAGTCAGTAAAAACAGTGAAATATATAATATACATAAACACAAACACACGTAATTTTATGTGTATTTTATATATATATATATATATATATATATATACACACACCATATATAAGCTGAGTTGCCAAGTACCTTCAGAAGATCTACTAGTAGATGTGAATGCTGCTCTGAAGACAATCTCCACAAGAACCATCACTGAGACCAACAAGCTGATACACAGTACAGCAACAGTAATCATGGAGATGCTTGGACACAAGGTGGGCTCGGGACATAACAAACAGTATCCACCATGGAAGAGACGATTAGAGGCCAAGATAAAGGCAGCACGGAGAGAAGTTAGCCAGCTAGCTGAACTACAGAAAGGGAACATGGTGAATAAAGGGGCACCCAGGAAGTACAACTCACTCTCCATACCAGAGGCACTCGAAACTGCCAAACAGCGACTAACAGCTCTGGCCACCCGGTTGAAGAGATACACCAAGGAGGGAGAGGCCAGGAGAATAAACAACCTGTTCTCCACTGAACCAGCCAAGGTGTACTCTCAGTGGCAGGGAAACAACAACCGGTCAGACCCACCAAGAGCTGAGGTGGAAAAATACTGGAAAGACATATGGGAAAGAAAGGCATCACACAACACCGATGCCCAATGGTTAGTGGACCTAAGAGCTGACCACAGCAACCTCCCAGAACAAGAACCAGTAACCATCTCAATGGCAGACTTCCAAGAAAGAGTGTCAAAGATGAAGAGCTGGACAGCACCAGGCCCCGATATGATCCATACGTACTGGCTGAAGAAGCTAACTGCACTCCATGAACGCCTAGCAGCACAGATGAACCAGCTGCTGAGGGATGGGACCCACCCAGAATGGCTAACCCAAGGCAGGACAGTCCTAATCATGAAGGACCCCCAGAAGGGACCCATCCCATCCAACTACCGGCCAATTACCTGTCTCTGCACAACATGGAAGGCCCTGTCAGGCATCATTGCGGCAAAAATTAGGAAGCATGTGGCTCAATACATGAGCGAGGCACAGAAAGGAATTGGCAGTAACACCAGAGGAGCCAAGCACCAGCTACTGGTCGATAGGAAATGTGGAAGACAACCCTAGAGGCCAACTCAAAACCCATTGCCCAAGTCAACATCAAGTGCGGCATATACCAAGGAGATGCGCTGCCACTGCTGTTCTGCATAGGCCTGAACCCCCTCAGTCAGATCATCACGAAGAGCGGCTACGGGTACCAATTCCGTAGTGGGGCAACAATCAGCCACCTGCTCTACATGGATGACATCAAGCTGTATGCCAGGAACGAGCGAGAAATAGACTTGCTGATCCACACCACCCGGATCTACAGTGATGACATAGGGATGTCATTCGGATTGGACAAGTGTGGCTGGATGGTCTCAAAGAGAGGCAAGATGATCCGGACTGAGGGGATTGACCTACCAGAGGGCAACATAGGTGATATCCAAGACAGCTACAAGTACCTTGGCATCCCACAGGCTAATGGAAACCATGAAGAGGCCACAAGGAAGTCAACCACAGCCAAATACCTTCAGAGAGTAAGGCAGGCCCTGAAAAGTCAGCTGAATGGTAAGAACAAGGTCCGAGCCATCAACATGTACACACTACCAGTCATCAGATACCCTGCTGGTATCATAAACTGGCCAAAGGAGGAGATGGAAGCCACAGATATCAAGACTAGAAAGCTCCTCACCATGCATGGAGGGTTCCACCCCAAGTCCAGCACCCTGAGACTATACACTAAGTGGAAAGAGGGAGGCCGAGGGCTAGTGAGCATCAAGACTACGGTCCAGGATGAAACATCGAAAATCCGAGAATACATCAGAAAGATGGCCCCAAAGGATGAACTGCTAAGTGAATGTCTCAGTCAGCAGAACCCTGATGAGAGTGCAGAGGAAGAGGAGGAACAGACAACCTGGAGGGACAAACCCCTACATGGCATGTACCACCGTCAGATAGAGGAAGTGGCTGATATCAAGAAATCCTACCAGTGGCTGGATAATGCAGGACTGACAGACAGCACAGAGGCACTAATCATGGCAGCACAAGAACAGGCCATAAGCACAAGAGCCATAGAGGCCAGGATCTACCAGAGTAGATCAGACCCAAGATGCAGACTGTGCAAAGAAGCCCCTGAAACAGTCCAGCACATAGTAGCAGGGTGTAAGATGCTAGCTGGATCAGCATACATGGAGAGGCACAACCAAGTGGCTGGGATAGTATACAGGAACATCTGCAACCAGTATGGAATAGAAGTACCCAAGTCCCAATGGGCCATACCACAGAAGGTGGCTGAGAACAACAGGGCCAAGGTTCTGTGGGACGTCAGCTTCCAGACTGACAAACAGATCCTGGCTAACCAACCGGACATAGTGGTGGTGGACAAAGAGCAGAAGAGGGTGGTGGTGATAGATGTGGCGATCCCAGCTGACGCCAACATCAGGAAGAAGGAACATGAAAAACTTGAGAAGTATCAAGGGTTGAAAGAGCAGCTGGAACGGATGTGGAAGGTCAAGGGTTGCATGGTCCCCGTGGTAGTGGGGGCACTTGGGGCAGTAACCCCCAAACTGGGAGAGTGGCTCCAGCAAATCCCAGGAACAACATCTGAAGCCTCAGTCCAGAAGAGCGCAGTCCTAGGAACATCGAAGATACTGCGCAGAACCCTCAAACTCCCAGGCCTCTAGTAGAGGACCCGAGCTTGAGGATGACATGGTGACATGGATACCACCCCCCTGCCGGGGGTGAGAAGGAGAAGAATATATATATATATATATATATATATATATATATATATATATGAGTTATTCCACGCTTATGGGTACTGAAATGGGGACATGAACTTATTTTTAAAAATTCACCTAAAACCATTTCTTTTTTTACCATCAGGTCACAAAACATGTAATCTTTAATGAACGATATGTTAAAAGATAACTTTAATTTTCTGAGATGTAATAAAAACATATTTATATGCCAAAGTCAGAATGTAACAGAAGTGTTGTGGACATATATATTCTCAATTTTAACAATGTAGAATTACTTTTTGAAACATAGGAAGGTGATGTTTTAGCAAATATAATTAATAAACATGTGTAGTAGAATAAACATACACATTCTTTCAATAAGATTAACATGGTATATAGCTAGATTGTAATTAATTTGTAACAGATGCGAGATGGACAATCGTAACAGAAGTAATGTAACAGACATCATTTTGGAACTCATAGGCTTGACTTTGGCATATAAATATGTTTTTATTACATCTCAGAAAATTAAAGTTATCTTTTAACATATAATTCATTAAAGATTACATGTTTTGTGACCTGATGGTAAAAAAAGAAATGGTTTTAGGTGAATTTTTAAAAATAAGTTCATGTCCCCATTTCAGTACCCATAAGCGTGGAATCACTCATATATATATATATATACACACACACACACAATTATATAAGTGTGTATATATACGTACAGCACCAGTCAAAAGTTTGGAAACACCTTCAAATTCGATGTTTTTTTTTTCCTACATTGTAGAACAATACTGAACTCATCAAAACTATGAAATAACATATGGAATTATATGGTAAACAAAAAAGTATTAAAAAAACAACGTTTCATCTTTTAGATTCTTCAAAGTCGTCACTATTTACCTTGATAACAGCTTTGCACACTATTGGCATTATCTGAACCTGCTTCATGAGGTAGTCACCTGGAATGCTTCTCAATTAACAGATGTGTCTTGTCAAAAATGGAATTTCTTGCCTTCTTAATGCATTTGACACCATCAACCAGTAAAGAGTAAATGATAAAAATACAGTAAATAGCCCTGTTTGACAACTGTAGTAATCCATATTATGTCAAGAACCACTCAACTAAGTAAAGAGAAATAACAGTCATTACTTTAAGACACAAAGTGTCTTTTAGTTAATTAAAATAAAGAAAAAACAATGAATTTGAAGGTGTTTCCAAAATTTTGACTGGTACTGTATAAATATAGATATTTATATTTACACACACACACACACACACACACACATATATATATATATAAAAAGCCTATGTGTGGCTCCCACTCCCAGCTGAATATGGGCGAGAGGTGGGGTACACCCTGAACAAGCCGCCAGGTCATTGCAGGGCTGACACATACAGTGCGTTTACATGCACATAGAGAGAATCGAATTTCTGCCGTTGCTCTACTGAAATCAAAGTTCAAAATGCCATGTATACACCTTAATTCGGCTGAAATTGAACCGAACTTGATTTCTCGGAATCGAGCTACACGACCTAGATTATGCGATTTCTGCCGAGCTACTTAGTGCATGTAAACCCTATTGAGCTATGTATTCGAGCTACTTACTTCAGCACTGCCCCTTCCGGAAGTGACGAGTGACGAGACCACAAGCGGGAAACACAACAGCCTCGGTCGGCATGACAACGAATCATGACAACGGCATGAATCTTTTCTTTTTGTGGCATTGTTTGCACTGTTAAAATTTAGCTCACTTACTGTATCACCAAATACATCTGTACAGCTGTTGCATAGCTGTGAATTGTGTATATAAACAAGTCATTGTATTTGTGTGTATATATATGTCCAACCTCTGTACTACGAACGGAGGTCAACCTACCCAGAAGTAACCCAGGGTTCTAAACCGGGGTTGACAAAACCTGGTTATCTTGTTTGGGGTTAAACGGTACTACGACGCCAATTATGAAGTTGATTTGTTGAACCTGTGTTAACCTAATCAGGGTTAATGCACGTTCACATGAAAGGGGAGCTTATCAGCGCAAATCACCACTGTTCACAATGGCACGGTTGCCGTACTTCACGGAGGAAGAATGCGCTGTCATAATGCAAAGCTACGAGGAGTTCAAAACAACATTAAGAGCAAAATCTAACACAGCGGCTACCAATAAGGAGCGGCAAGCATGTTGGCAACGAATTGCCGATCGGGTAAATGCGTAAGTACATTCTCCCTTCTACATGTTCCAGAACAGAAAGCTTCATGATCAATCACAAGTCACAGAAAATGGTCCTTCGACGTGGCCCCAGTCATATATAGCTTGTTTAATGTCCAAAAAATCCTGAATAAAATTTGGTATGGTAAATTCATGGAGTAGCCTACTTAAGCTGATATGTGCACATGAGTCACATGAATTAGGATGACTGACTGTTCAGTCCCTTTGACTAAGTTGGTGTATGTCCTGTGAACATTTCAGAGGCAACAGCAGTGCCAAACACACCTGGCAACAGGTGAAAATGAAATATAAAAACATCATTCATAATGGTAAGTGTGTGTGTGCGTGCGTGCAAGCAAGCATTCATTTGGCTTTTCTGTCTTTTCTTTTCAGGAACGGGAGAACTTGAATAAATAAATACAGTAGGAATGAGTGGTGATTTTTGGCTTTTCTT
Organism: Neoarius graeffei; assembly: GCF_027579695.1. Lineage (NCBI taxonomy): Eukaryota > Metazoa > Chordata > Actinopteri > Siluriformes > Ariidae > Neoarius > Neoarius graeffei. The sequence continues at coordinate 21,249,704 of NC_083581.1, read as the reverse complement.
TATTTTGTGTTACTGCCTGAAAAATTGACATCACCTAACGCAAAATGGGACCAGTACTGACAGGTTGATTTGAGGTATGGACATGACCTATTTGAATGTGGGCCTATATGAAGTAGACCTTTTACCTGTACGTTGATGCTATGGAAGGATTTTCTATTCACATAATCCCCCTCATGCTCTCCCAGGGGTGCACTGATTCGGATGTGAGTGTAGTCAATGGCTCCTATTACTCTTGGGAAACCTGTATATTTTGTTAGTCATATCAATTGTCAGTCACAATTGTCTCTATGAGAGTAGGCAAACAGACACAATTTGATATTAGTAATTACCTGCGATTGCATAAAACCCTTCTTTGATCTGAAGTGCGGTTAAATGCCCAGGGAACACGACAAATGCATTCATCAGTCTGGTTAGGGCAAGTACCACTTTGCGAATCATACGATATACAGTGTTCTTACTGAGGTTTTCAGCATCACCGATGGAATACATATTGTCCACTGGCAAAGTAACGCAATGACAAGCACATAATTTGCTCGATTGTGAGGGCCTGGCTTCGGCGGGTTACATTGCAGACGTCTGCCTCGATCAGCTGGCAAAGGTAACGAATTCCCTCAGCTGAGAATCTATATCGTTCATGAAGAACATCGTCCGGGTATGCCAGCGGATTCTGGTGGTCTCTAAATACCCTCACCCTCCGGAGAGAGCCCCTCACAATCTGCGCTAGTGTTGTGACATTCACGAACGAACCAATTCTTTTGAACGGCTCCTAGGCATGAACGATGAGAACCGAATCTCGAGCTGGGGGAACCGTTCTTTCCGTCGTTCTTTTTCTGTACTGTGTTTCAGATGAAAAAGCTTTTGCCCAAGGACAAGAAGTAGGCTAAACAGCATTTGCCTTTTATTTATTCAAGTTTTATCTGTTTGCCTAATAGTTCAAATTGTTTTGTATATAGTTTATAATGTTGTTGTGTGATATTCATTCATTCATCTCATTATCTCTAGCCGCTTTATCCTTCTACAGGGTCGCAGGCAAGCTGGAGCCTATCCCAGCTGACTACGGGCGAAAGGCGGGGTACACCCTGGACAAGTCGCCAGGTCATCACAGGGCTGACACATAGACACAAACAACCATTCACACTCACATTCACACCTACGGTCAATTTAGAGTCACCAGTTAACCTAACCTGCATGTCTTTGGACTGTGGGGGAAACCGGAGCACCCGGAGGAAACCCACGCGGACACGGGGAGAACATGCAAACTCCACACAGAAAGGCCCTTGCCGGCCCCGGGGCTCGAACCCAGGACCTTCTTGCTGTGAGGCGACAGCGCTAACCACTACACCACCGTGCCGCCCCTGTTGTGTGATATTAATGATAATATTGTGGGAAAACTACTTTGCACGGACGTTCATTTAATTTATTCTATCGTCATTTTGTTTGTTCTATTTTTGTGTATTTTATTTATTTATCTGTTTGTCTAGTTGTATCTATTTTTCTAATATATTTTTTGCAGGGGCGGCACGGTGGTGTAGTGGTTAGCGCTGTCGCCTCACAGCAAGAAGGTTCGGGTTCGAGCCCTGTGGCCGGTGAGGGCCTTTCTGTGTGGAGTTTGCATGTTCTCCCCGTGTCCGCATGGGTTTCCTCCGGGTGCTCCGGTTTCCCCCACAGTCCAAAGACATGCAGGTTAGGTTAACTGGTGACTCTAAATTGACCGTAGGTGTGAATGTGAGTGTGAATGGTTGTCTGTGTCTATGTGTCAGCTCTGTGATGACCTGGCGACTTGTCCAGGGTGTACCCCGCCTTTCGCCCGTAGTCAGCTAGGATAGGCTCCAGCTTGCCTGCGACCCTGTAGAAGGATAAAGCGGCTAGAGATAATAAGATGTTGTTGCCCAAATGAGGATGGGTTCCCTTTTGAGTCTGGTTCCTCTCGAGGTTTCTTCCTCATGTCGTCTGAGGGAGTTTTTCCTTGCCACCGTCGCCACAGGCTTGCTCATTGGGGATAGATTAGGGATAAAATTAGCTCATGTTTTAAGTGGTTCAAATTCTGTAAAGCTGCTTTGCGACAATGTTTATTGTTAAAAGCGCTGTACAAATAAACTTGATTTGATTTGATTTGAGATGAGATATTTTTTGCATTAATAGTTTGTTTTTTCCTATTAAAATAATCTTGTGTTCTTGTTATAACTATCTATTTATCTGACTGTTTAGTTGTATCTATTTTTGTTACAATTTCAATATTTTTAATATAGAAAGTTTGGTTTTTTCTATTAAAATGTTCTTGTGTGATAACTAGTTCTTGTGTTATATTTATTGTAGTTGTATCTATTTTGTATCTCAGACTTAAATATTTTTGGAAAACAAGTGTTTTTCTATAAAATATTCTTGCGTTCTTGATAACTATGTTCTTGAGTGGATTCTTTTTTTTTTTTTTTACAGAAAAGCCGTTCTGCATGGACATTCATTGAAGCCCTCATTGTTTTTTAATGGTTATTTATGAGCGTTTAGGGGTTACAATAATGTAAGTCTAGGTTGCTTTATATAAAAGGTATGTCCAGAAATATTGATGTCACTGTCTAAGCAGAGGGATCTGGCTTCTTTAGACACTGTCTTCTTAAAACTGAATAAATATTTAAAAAGACCCAAATGAGCCAGTCTTTTGAACGGCTCTTTTCAAAGAACGGATCACAAAGATGCGGATCCCATCAAAGAGCCATAAATCCCATCTCTAATCTGCGCTCCGATATCGCACGGGTCATCCAGGTACGCTGGCATTGTCTCTAGAGGAAATGTCGGTGGAGAGGTGGTGTTTAAAAAGGGTGTGGTTAATCGGAAACCTCGGGTTAACCAAGAACATAACCTGAGACAAGCAGGTTTGAGATGCAGCGTAAATTGCCATGGCAGCATAGTATGGGTTAATCGGGAAGTTACGCTGCACGTGATCAAGTTACTCTCGAAGTTACCCTGGTAAGCCAGAAAACCCGCTTCGTAGTACAGGGCCCAGGTTGCGAGCTCGAGCTTGGTTGCTATGGTCATAGATTTACATAGAAGACTAGATTCCTCACCGCGTATTCCAGAACGTCCGCACAGGGCGGCCATCTTACCACAGACAAGGAGTATGAAGACTTACGCAAGCACAGCACAGCCCAGCACTCACATTATGATTTACAGGAAATCAAAGTACTGACTTTGGTGACAAGATGATGTGTGTGTTTTAATTGTAGATGTTTATATCAGTATGTTTAGTTTTATTTTAACTGCACATTGGAGCCTAGTCAAATGAAATTTCAATCTTCTGTGCTAACATATATTGACTTTGACATGATAATCAGCTTTGAATGTTCTTTTGGTAAATGTAAAGATATCTTTTTATCCTTGGAAGTATAACCACATGTAATTAATTAAATGCTTTTTTTTGTCACAAACTTCCGTGAGTCGCTGTCACTGTTTTATACTATTACTTACTTGGGCAGTGCATTTGTTATTATGCTATGATGTGAGTTTACATTTCTTATTATGCTATGATGTGAGTGCATTAGGTTTTTGAGGTGGATGAAGTATTTCTGAAGTTTCAGAAGTGAGTAAGCTGTTTATTTAACTTTAGCTTCCCCTACGGCCCTATCACATGTAAAAATATTTTCACTAAAAATTGGAAATAAATTGTATGGCTATTTGTCATAAGGCCGCAGTTATCCATAAGTATGGCTTCTCACAGCATAGGAATTTCAGCATGCATCCTGTCTTACAGTCTGTAGTATACTGAAATATTTTCGCCAAGCTATGCGTATTTTTTTAAAACATAAAATGATTATTCATCATTAATATCATTAATACATACTTTCGTTTGTTTTTTTTATATAACAAACCAAACCGTTTGAATATCAATTGAAATTTGAGGAAGTTACGGTCATCTGAAAAGTACATATCGCTACCAACACAATGTAATGGGTAAGCCAGCTGTCTGAGGTAAGATGGCCGCCATGTGCGGACGTTCGACTTCGTTGACGGGCAATGGGGACGAGGCATCTAGTCTTCTATGTAAATCTATGGCTATGGTTACCCACAACAAGTTTGACAGGCATATCGGGGACAGCTCCTAGTTCAGGACCCCAACACGGCATGATGAAGAGTGCCAAACCGAAAAGGCAGAAAACGATTGCATCATTTTTTTCCAAAAACAACGACTGTAAGTAAACTGTGCCTTACTTTATCATATCACCTTGCAATTTTTTGAGAGTCTGTTCAAAGTAATGTCGTAGTGAAAGTAAAATCGTACGGAGTAGAGATGCCTTTCTGGTAGCCTCCTTCTTTCGGTGGTAGCCTGTAGATTCAGTGCTCAGAAGGCAGTTTTAATGTTTAATTTGGCGTTCCCTGCCATAATTTCAGCGAGCATATTGTTTCATAAGGAAACTTTGCAAAGAGTTGTTGACTGACTGCCGCTCACGCAACACACAGGCATAGTTAGAAAGTCAACACATGTTGACAACACAGGGTGGGGTTGGTTTGCTGGCAGCTTTGTCCCCCCAGTTCAAAAAACGTATCTGTGCCCCTGGTCTTGAATAGCTCTTCTTCATGACGACAACCGGAAGTGTACCAACACGATGGGGCGTGTAGCGCCACCTGTGGCTCGGGTGCACAATGTACCTCACACAATAGCTCGAGTTCCTTGTGTGCATGTAGGATTGGATTTCTCTGGCACCCCTGCTGGGACCCTTAGCTCGATTACCGACAGTAGCTCGATTTGGATGTGCATGTAAACGCACTGATAGAGACAAACAACCATTCACACTCTCATTTACAGTCAATTTAGAGCCACCAATTAGCCTAATCTGCATGTCTTTAAACTGTGGGGGAAACCGGAGCACCCGGAGGAAATCCATGCGGACACGGGGAGAACATGCAAGCTCCACACAAAAAGGCCCTCGTCGGCCACTGGGCTCGAACCCAGGACCTTCTTGCTGTGAGGTGACAGCACTAACCACTACACCACCGTGCCACCCATATATATATATATATATATATAAAAAATGTATTATGTGTTTAAAAAATAAAAACACGTGTGTGTATATCAGGGCTCGAAATTCGCGGTGGTCCGGTCGCCCGAGGCGACTTAATTTGTCGTTTGGCGGGTAATTCCTGTCACTAGGCAGCCCGGCTGGCTAGTTAAAAATAAAAAATATATATGAAGCGAAAATTCAGACTAGGGTTTTGCGATATATCGAATACACTCGATATATCTCCGAAAATTCTGTCTGAGATACATAAAAGTATTATATCGTAACTATCGAGTATTTTATGGTCATCTGCCAACTTGCGTTTGTTTCGTGTTTGTTGTGTTTGTTTAAAACCTTTTCTGGTGGTTTTTTCCCTGTCCCTCAGGCAGTAACGTGAGAGGCTGCCTCAGGGTAAAAAAAAACAAAACAAAACAATAACGTCACACACTCGCCAACCAATCCTGGGCGACATCTCGGTGCTGAAAGGAACTTGCGGGAAGATTTTCTAGTTTCGGTCGGTGTTGCCAGATTGGGCGGATTGGGCGGTTTTGAATTCTACTTTGCGGGCAAAAATGGTTTGGGCTGGTTGACAAAAATTGGGCGGGTTTGATGTTAGTTCGGCGGGTTTTTACCAGATGTTTATATAGTTTCACTACCACTAGAAAGTAGAGATGGGAGAGAATGTAAACACCTAAAGGCCTCTGTATGCTCTTGCGACAAGGCTTTCGCAGATAGCTTTTCGCAGACAGTTGTAATTTATTGTTGAGCGGGGAGTTGTAGGTGTGCGCGATGTTATTCACCGGCACAACGCAAGGGGGCGCGAAGTCGCTAGGAGTAGTTGGTGGGTGTGGTTAGTGGAGTGTTTATCCTCCGGTTACTTATAATGGCTAGAACTGGAGTCGTATAGATGTACGTACTTCCTCAATCAACCGCTCTTCGTGCTGCTCCATCTTCGCTCGTGTTTTTAAAGATGCCGCTCGTGAAAACAAAACAAACAGGGAAAGTAGTGAAGCGGAAGTGCGTGTACAGCGGATGTAGAGTGGACCAATCAGAGCCCTCTTGTCTGCGACGCTGTCTGCGAGGCTTCTGCGGTGGTCACAATTTTTGGGAGGTGCACGCAGAGCGTCTGCGAAGGTGGGGGGGCTACACAGACGCTATCTGCGACACCGTCTGCGAGGACTGGGTTGTCAGCATAAATTGGCCTTAAGTCGAATGATGTTCTTGAATATGCGAAGGAAATCAGGAAAAACAGCTCTCATTTGGTCAACTGAGGCAAGTCATAGACCTCGTTTACCCAGTACCCCTTAGGTATTTTAAACAACGAAAATCGAGCATTGGCCTAAATTAATCATGAACAATAAACATTAATCTCATTAAGTATTATTTAAACAAAAAAAGTCGATGTAACTGTAAGACTAATATGAATGTGTGTAATGTAGTGCAGAAACTGAACTCATAGTAGTAAATAAGAATGACGCAATCCATTCTCCATTTTCTCTTCTCATGTTACATTCAGCCATGCATCGTAGCCTAACTTTTTTTTTTTTTAAGTTTATAAAACAGGTACAATCTAACAAATCCACAAAAATCAGGATAACAGATGAAGAAAATACATGGATGTAGACAAAAATAAATTAAGCAGAATAACTAGGCCTATAAAATTAATAAAACAAACAGGATAAATAAAAAGATAAATAGACAAATAAAAAATAAATAACCTCAGCAATGCAGATGTTAGATATTCATCGTAGCCTAACATAGCCTACATAATATTATGTGTGTGCGTCACCTACTGGTGCATGTAGGATTCAGAACACAGCAGATGATTGCAAAGTTATAATCTGATTCAACCATACGTAGCCGAGTACCAGACAGCAGATTTTTCACCTCCAGCACTGACGGTCTCATGTTGCCATTTAGAAGTTGTTTGCATTGTTGTTCGATTTACAAATAGTATACTGGTCTTTAGCTGCATATTTTTACTTTACAAGATAGTATCAAGTACATTTTACATTTTGGGCGGTTTTAAGTGCATTTTGGCGGGTTTTGAACATATTTTGGGCTGGAAAACGTCAGCAGTATCTGGGAACATTGGTTTCAGTTTACAGCGCTGACTCAGTTTGTGCAATAGCTGGTGCTGCATAGGCTACCGTGTAAGCTCAGTCAATTTCAGCGACAAATTAAAAATGGAAGTGGACGAATTGGTTCCTAAAAGAACTAGTAAGGGGTTAGTCATCTGGCATTTTTTTGGATATCGCGAGGAGGACGTGGAACAGCAAATGCCAGTTTGTAAAGTGTGCAAAAAAAAAAACTATCAAAATGCTCGGGTCTTGAAATAAATGCACATTAGAATTGAACAATGGTAACTACTCCCTTTTGCAAGGCCGGGTGGTGCATAAGGGCGATTGGGCGACGCACTGCCAAAACGAAAAAAAAAAGGGTTTTTTTTAAACAAACTTTCACCAGCGCTGCTCTAGGCCGTTTTAATCTGTCTCTGGGTATCATTGTCCAGTCAGGGTGGTCTTGCTTCTAGAGTACCGCCCCTTTTGGGGCGATTTCAGTCACGTTGAAAATCGCCCAAGAGTTCACTGATAGAGTCCCATGTTAATATTTTTTTTTCTCCTGACTGACACTTCAATGCAATCTCTATGGGTTCTGGGGGGGCTTGCCCTAACGTGCTTACGTCACTGCGAAGCGCAGCAAAGTTGCGTTCGGTCCGCTCAGTTTCTGAAGTCACTGAATTGGAAAGCAATTCAGTGCGGTCCTTAAAAGAAGCTCCATTTAGTCAGCGATCAAATCGAGCTAAATTGGCAACAAAATAAGCTGGACCCCCCCGACCAAATCTAAACATAAAACAAATTTCGACAAAGGGGGGGGGGAATCATATACTCGAGGTTTTACTTCAACATGGTACTAGAGCAAATCCTGGTGAGCTGGCTGCAAGGACGCCTCAGCGGTTTTCTGCTCCCCCTGCTTACTTTTCCACCCTGGAGGTGGCTCCACAGACAACACTGCTTGGACGGTCACTGGAGTTTCAGACTGTGGTGTGTTATGGTCCTCGGGGCGTCCCGTATCAGAGGCGAGTTATGAACCTGTATGGTGTCCAGCAAAGTTCAGTTCAGTAAATATGCCTGCCGGCTAAAGACATGCTGTTGTCCGAGTCTTCCATGAATGGTCTACAAATTACTACATGGTGTCAGAAGTGGGATGCTCTTCAACGTTATGCTGCATTCCCAGTGAGTGAACTAACATCACAAAAACAACGCCACTGAGAAGATTAATCAGCGAGTCGTATTCGCAATGTCCAACATGGAGGGAGAACGCGCGGGAGGCTCCGCAGCAGCTAGCAACGTTGGAGAGGTGTTTCGCATAAGCCCGCCAGAAAAGTTTGACTGCAGAGATATTCAAAACTGGCCCAAATGGATCCGACGATTCGAGAGGTACAGGGTTGCATCGGGGTTGGATAAAAGGGAAGAGGCTTTTCAAGTGAATACATTGATATATTCTATGGGAGATGAATCAGAGGATATCTTGAATGCGTCAGAGCTAACGGAGGGGGAAAAGTTGATCTACACAAAAGTTAAAGAGTGCTTTAACAAACATTTCATTGGAGAACACAATATAATTTTCGAAAGGGCGAAGTTTAACATGCGTAAACAAGAGCCTGGAGAAACAGCTGAGAGCTTTATCACCGCGGTTCACAAACAGGCGGATTATTGCAAGTTTGGGGCTCTCAGAGATGAACTGGTACGCGATCGCATAGTTGTCGGCATAAGAGACATCAGACTCTCCTAGAAATTGCAGATGGATGCAGAGCTGACCCTGACTAAAGCTGTAAACCATGTCAGACAGAGTGAAACTGTGAAACAACAACAGGTGTTGCTGCGTGGTGCGAGTGGCCCAGCACCCAGTAGTGAGCCTAGTGAAGAGATGCATGCGCTTTCGCTTGCACGTAAGAAAGAGGGTAATGCATAACAGAGACCTAAACAGAACAAGTATGCAACATCGTCTGTCTGTCATAAATGTGGGAGGACGCCGTCACACAATTGGAAAGACTGTCCTGCCAAAGAGGCTGAATGCAGGAAATGTCACAAACGAGGACACTTTGCGGCTGTCTGCAAGTCTAAGCAGCCTGTACACGAGATGGAAGAGGAACTATGTCAGGACAGCCTGTTCCTAGGTGAGGTGAAGTTAGACAGCACTGGCTGGTACTCAGATGTCAAACTGAATGGGGCAGTAGTTTCATTTAAACTAGATACAGGGGCAGCAGTGACAGCTATTCCTACCAGACTGTATAGCTACAGAAGAGACGGCCCTCTACTGCACACCCCCAAAAAACTGTATGGCCCAAATAATACCAGGCTGGCTGTGGTAGGGCAGATTCAATGCAGTCTTGAAAGCAAGGACAAAAATTCCACTCAGCCAGTATTTGTCATTGATAACTTGGCCAGGCCACTGCTGGGCTTACCAGCACTTACAGCACTACAGCTTGTTGAACGAATGGAGGAAATTGACACACTGGATGAGAATGGCGACCCAGAGAAGACATTCAAAAATAAATTCCCAAAGGTGTTTACTGGATTAGGGAGACTGGAAGGTGATTACCATATCCACCTGAGAGAAGATGCTGTCCCCTATGCCCTTACAACTCCTCACCGTGTGCCAATACCCTTAACTGAAAAGGTCAAAGAAGAACTGAAAAGAATGGAGGAAATGGGGGTCATCTCCAGGATTGAGAAACCCACGGAGTGGTGTGCGGGGATAGTAGTAGTCCCAAAACCCAATGGAAAAATTAGACTTTGTGTTGACCTCACCAAGCTCAATGAAAGTGTGTGCAGAGAAAGGCACATCTTGCCTTCAGTGGACCAGTCATTAGCACAGTTGAATGGTGCATGATTTTTCACAAAACTGGATGCACGTAGTGGTTTTTGGCAGATACCATTAGCACAAGAAAGTAGGGAACTAACAACATTTATTACTCCCTTTGGCCGTTTCTGTTTCAATGTGCTACCCTTTGGGATAAACTCTGGGCCAGAACATTTTCAAAGACGCATGTCCCAGCTCTTAGCCGGTCTTAGAGGTGTTATATGCCATGCAGATGATGTCCTCGTATGTGGAGAGAATAAAGTAGAGCATGATGAGCGGCTCACAGCTGTGCTGACACGACTTCAAGAGGCAGGACTAACACTTAATGAGAAATGTACCTTTGCACAGTCGGAGGTTCTTTTTGTGGGACATAAAGTCAGTGCAGCAGGCATTGAACCTGACCCTGAGAAAATCAGAGCCATTACAGACATGCCTGTCCCACAGAACACAGCAGATGTTAGGCGTTTTTTGGGGATGGTGACATATGTTGCAAAATTCATTCCTCAATTTGCAGATTCTATCAAACTGCTCAGCGATCTGCTGGTAAAGGACAATGATTGGACCTGGAGTCATATGCAGCAGACAGCTTTTGACAAGCTCAAGAATGAGCTGGCATCACCAACGGTCTTGGCTCAATACAGACCACAAGCCAAGACAAAGGTGTCAGTGGATGCATCGTCCTTTGGCCTTGGGGCAGTCTTAATGCAGAGACAGGAAAACATGCAGTGGTGTCCAGTTGCCTACATTTCCCGGAGCCTTTCTGGAACAGAGCAACGCTATGCCCAGGTTGAAAAGGAGGCATTGGCTGTCACCTGGGCCTGTGAGAGGCTGAGTTCATATCTCATCGGACTACAGTTCACAATAGAAACCGACCATAAACCCCTCCTCGCACTGTTAGGGACAAAAGCACTGGATGACTTACCTCCCAGGATTCAGCGATTCCGCCTTCGATTGCTTAGGTTTACATACAACATAGTACATGTACCTGGAAAGGCCCTCATCACAGCAGACGCACTGTTCAGGGCTCCGATAAGGCATCCACTGACAGCGGAAGAAACACAGATGGAAGGGGAAGTACAGGTTTTCATTAACATAGTATGTGATCACTTACCTGCATCTCAGTCCAAACTCCAACAGATAGCTGAACATCAGCAGCAGGACGTCATCTGCAGTCAGCTGATCCTACAGTGCAAAAGAGGTTGGCCACGACAAGAGGAGCTGCCCCAGCAACTGAAGCCTTATTGGGTCCACCAAGGTGAGTTACACATGAATGGTGATCTTTTGATGAAAGGACAATGTATTGTTATACCAGAGACATTGCAAAATGAAATGCTTGCCCAACTACACGAGGGACATATGGGGATATCCAAATGCAGGCTGAAGGCTCAGCAGTCTGTGTGGTGGTTAGGCCTGAGTGCTCAAATCACAAAAGTTGTGGCCCAGTGTGAGATATGTGCTAAACATCAACACCTACACCCAGAGCCGATGATGCCCTCAGAGCTGCCTAAGCGGCCTTGGCAGAAAGTTGGGGCAGATATGTTTTACTAGCAAAATGATTCTTATTTACTGGTAGTAGACTACTATTCACGATATATTGAAATAATGAAGACACCTATAACTACGTCAGCAGGGGTAATTAATGGCCTGAAATCTATTTTTGCTAGACATGGGGTGCCTGAAATACTGATAACAGATAACAGACCTCAGTTTTCTTCTAGCTCTTTCTCCTCTTTTGCCACAGATTATGACTTCAGACATGTCACCAGCAGCCCATACTTCGCCCAGAGCAACGGGGAGGCAGAGAGGGCTGTTAAAACAGTCAAAAGCCTCTTGAAGAAGAACACAGACCCGTACAAAACCCTGTTGGCATACCGGGTCACACCGCTGCATCAAGGCCCTTCACCCGCTGAACTCCTAATGGGCAGAAGGCTGTGCTCACCCTTGCCGGTCTCACCTGGTCAACTTAAACCACAATGGCCAAACCAAAAGAAATTTGCAGACAAGGACAAACAGTTGAAACAGGCACAGACACTGGCCTATAACAAAAGACATAGAGCAGGGGTCAGACCAGAGCTAAAAGCAGGTCAGCGGGTCTGAATTACCAACACCCAGGAGCCTGCTACAGTGCTGAGAGAAGCAGACACTCCTCGTTCCTATGTGGTGGAGACCGATTCAGAAGAGGTGAGGAGAAACAAGGCACACCTCAGACCCTTACCGGATATACAAACCCCTACACAGACTGTGGGGGACACAGAACAGGCAGCAGGGCCAGAAGAGAGGGAGGGAGGGAGAGAAGGTGGAAAGGGCTCATCCAAGGAGGGAGGTGAAGGCACCAGCGTGGCTTAAAGACTATGTACAGTAAGATAGAATAATTGAAAAGGGCTTGAAATGTTGACTATGTACAGTAAGATAGAATAATTGAAAAGGGCTTGAAATGTTGACTATGTACAGTAAGATAGAATAATTGAAAAGGGCTTGAAATGTTATTTTGTTTTTTTTAGTAGTCATGTTTTAAGTGTCGGACTATATGCCTTTTAGTTAGGTAGTCCATGTCTTTTTGTTTATGATTTTATCACTACTTTGGGGAAGGGGAGATGTGGTGTGTTATGGTCCTCGGGGCGTTCCGTACCAGAGGCAAGTTATGAACCTGTATGGTGTCCGGTAAAGTTCAGTTTAGTAAATATGCCTGCCGGCTAAAGACATGCTGTTGTCCGAGTCTTCCATGAATGGTCTACAAATTACTACACAGACATGCATCATTTGTCGGAGAAAATAAAAAAACATGAGTCATCAAAGATTCACATGGGCAGCTGCCTGAAATTTTCGGCTTTTGGGAGAGTGAACATCGCTACACAACTGGATGAGGGCTACAGGCTAGCAGTTCGCCGCCACAACAATGAGGTGAACAAGAACAGGCACATATTAAACCGGCTCATCCAATGCGTGAAATTTTGTGGAGTGTTCGAGCTAGCTCTACGAGGCAAAGACAAAACTGAGGGCTCCAGTCACCATGGTGTTTTTCTGGGTTTGGTTGACTTCGTGACACACACAGTCACAGAATCAGTTCACTTTTGATGTTTTCAATGTGCATTTTTATATTTGCCACACTTTGCTCTGAGAGTTAGCACTTTGGTAATATCCTTGGTAAATACCAGTAATTGCAAGATCTAAAGATCCACTCATCTATTTATTCAACTGCTATTGTTATGTTAGCCAACTATTTACAATGTTTTGTTACAGTAAGTGCACTTTCCTGTTGTCCTTAAGTTGCACAGTCTGTAAAATTCTTGCTGGTCATGGAGTTTGAAGTACAAAATCTATTTACAGAACATTCTGTAGAACAGTACTTTCAAGATTGGCAAATAAATATGTATTATTTTTTTAAAATATGGTTTCCTTTCTTATTTAGTTGTTGGACATATCTTTTATAAAGATATCATTCTTGGCTATTTCACATCATACAATATTGAAATAATGTGAATAGTGAATAGGGCGTAATTGGAATTGGTCATTGTGGAGCCAAACTATTCTTCGATTGTGAATGTTGTTTGCAACTTTACACCACAGCCTATAGCTTAGGTAGCTACAGGGAAAAGATTTCTGTAATGTGCTGCCATCTAGTGGACAGAAGTGGCATGGAACTGTGATATGTAGAGAGAAAACAGTCAATAATGTCTGGCTACCTATAATGTACCTGTTGAATGAGTCACCTTGTAACATTATTGGATAAATTGCCCCTCCTGAGAGAATTTTCAGGACCCGCCACTGCCCTTTTGTGTTATTTTTGACTTTCGAGCCGTGTGTGTGTGTATGTATGTATGTATGTATATGTGTGTGTATACACAGTGGTGCTTGATAGTTTGTGAACCCTTTAGAATTGTCTATATTTCTGCAAAAATATGACCTAAAACATCATCAGATTTTCACACAAGTCCTAAAAGTAGATAAAGAGAACCAGTTAAACAAATGAAACAAAAATATTATTTTTGGTCATTTATTTATTGAGGAAAATGATCCAATATTACATATCTGTGAGTGGCAAAAGTATGTGAACCTTTGCTTTCAGTATCTGCTGTGACCCCCTTGTGCAGCAATAACTGCAACTAAATGTTTCTGATCACTGTTGATCAGTCCTGCACACCGGCTTGGAGGAATTTTAGCCCGTTCCTCCATACAAAACAGTTTCAACTCTGGGATGTTGGTGGGTTTTCTCACATGAACTGCTCGCTTCAGGTCCTTCCACAACATTTCAATTGGATTAAGGTCAGGACTTTGACTTGGCCATTCCAAAACATTAACTTTCTTCTTCTTTAACCATTCTTTGGTAGAACGACTTGTATGCTTAGGGCCGTTGTCTTGTTGCATGACCTACCTTCTCTTGAGATTCAGTTCATGAACATTAACCAATGTGAGAGAGACCTTTAGTTTCTTAGAAGTCACCCTGGGGTCCTTTGTGACCTCGCGAACTATTACACACCTTGCTCTTGGAGTGATCTTTGTTGGTTGATCACTCCTGGGGAGGGTAACAATGGTCCTGAATTTCCTCCATTTGTACACAATCTGTCTGACTGTGGATTGGTGGAGTCCAAACTTTTTAGAGATGGTTTTGTAGCTTTTTCCAGCCTGATGAGCATCAGCAACGCTTTTTGTGAGGACCTCAGAATTTTCCTTTGTTTGTGCCATGATACACTTCCACAAACATGTGTTGTGAAGATCAGACTTTGCTAGATCCCTGTTCTTTAAATAAAACAGGGTGCCCGCACACACCTGATTGTCATCCCATTGCTTGAAAACATCTGACTCTAATTTCACCTTGAAATTAACTGCTCATCCTAGAGGTTCACATACTTTTGCCACTCACAGATATGTAATATTAGATTATTTTCCTCAATAAATAAATGACCAAGTATAATATTTTTGTCTCATTTGTACGGTATAAATGGGTTCTCTTTATCTACTTTTTGGACTTGTGTGAAAATCTGATGATGTTTTAGGTCATATTTATGCAGAAATATAGAACATTCAAAAGGGTTCACAAACTTTCAAGCACCAAATTTTATATATATAAAATCAACAAATATACACACAGGCAAATAGTCCAAAACAGCAGGCAAAATCCAAAAACGTGAAACAGGTAAAATGGTCGGTTAACGTGCAAACAGGATATCGGAGGCAATGTGAGAATGGGAACGAGAAAC
Organism: Neoarius graeffei; assembly: GCF_027579695.1. Classification (NCBI taxonomy): domain Eukaryota; kingdom Metazoa; phylum Chordata; class Actinopteri; order Siluriformes; family Ariidae; genus Neoarius; species Neoarius graeffei. The sequence goes on along the minus strand of NC_083581.1, from coordinate 21,234,649 downwards.
AGGCACAAGAATCAGGCCCACGGATAGCCAGGCTCGGTAATGCGTACTGACGTAGCGTAATACTTCGCAAAGCTGGTGCATCAGCACAGTCCTTAAATAGGTGCACATAGCTCCTTAATTGAGTTAAGGTGCGCGTCGTTACTGGCGCGCGTGCTGGAATCCGCTCGAATCGTGCGCAGCCCGGGGCGCGCCTTCAGGTGCACGCGCCACATCGCGCAGGACTGACAAAAAGAGTTGCTGATGAGCGAATGACCCCAATTATAGCTGGTATAAAGTAAGTGATAACAGGAACTAACTTGTTCTGTGGACATTTCATGAACATTTAATCTCCTTTTAAATGGATAAAAATGACGAGATGTCATCCTCAGTGAATTGCTGTTTCAGGGGTTATTTATTTAACAGAGGCCTCTAGTACGCTTTTTACCTTTCACAATATTAATATTTCCAGAGTAAATCACCTTGAATATGACTGTGGATGCCCACTGTTCACACCTGCATGTGTATTCCACTTTCACTCAGTCCTACAGCAGGGCCACATGTGCCCACATCATTAAAGTTGTCAGTCAATTCAAACCGCAACCTTGTGTGTGTGTGTGTGTGTGTGTGTGTGAGTGTGTGTGTCATCACTGTAAAGTCCAACACTGGCTGGGGCATTCACACGGTTCTGTGCTCCTACGTGTTCTTTTGTCATCTAAGCAACCTTTGAACTGTAGCATACAGTAAATGCAGCCCAGTGTCACGCATTTGAAAGCTCTTGGATTCACTTTGTCCATTCGTACTGTGGCTAACTCAGAGAAATGCTCAATTCTGCAACAGCTCAGCGAACAGCTCAGCGAACAGCTGGCTAGTGCCTCCAAATAACAACTCTCATTTATATACACAGATGTTTACAGACACCTACCCAAACGGACCATTTGGACTTGTGTTAAGTTTGTTTGTTTCGCCTTCTCTGATTTGCTGATGCTTGTGTTCCTCCCCCTGGCAGATGATGAACAGGGACAGATCCAGCCCAAGAATCTGACAAATGCACATTTCCGGAAATAGTTTCACTAATTTTACCAGATCACTATGGATTTTTGTTTCTAAGATATGCTAATGTACATTATCAAGTCAACACACCATGTACGACGATGCTTCATTTATTAATATCATACTGTTTGAGCAATGCTTTTGTATTACACACATAAATCACATTTAGTAACAATGTAACAAGTTCATATGAATTGTAAAAGTTTTCTGTTAGAAAAGAAAATTTAAACAATTAAAATAAACTACTGACAAATTGGACTAGAGCTGGTGACCAACACGAGTGTTTTTACCACAGAAATAAGAACATTTTCATAAGACACACAACTATTTAATTATTCTACAGTATCCACCAGGAACATATGTACACACAAATTCTCAGGTCACGCTATTCTTCATGTGCAACCACGTGACAAAAACAGTGTGACGTATGCACCCGCCGCCATGTTGGATGATATACAAATCCAGAATGCAAGGACATCTACATAAGTAGTATATTTTCTTAACATATTTTGATATTCTAATTATTCTTGTGGGTGGCACAATGGTTAGCACTGTCACCTCACAGCAAGAAGGTTCTGGGTTCAAGCCCAGTGGCCAAGGGGGCCTTTCTGTGTGGAGTTTGCATGTTCTTCCCATGTCTGCATGTGTTTCCTCCGGGTGCTCTGGTTTCCCCCACAGTCCAAAGACATGTGGTTAGGTTAACATGGGGCAGCCATGGCCTGAGGTTGGGCTGAAGTGCCCTTGAGCAAGGGCACCTAACCCACAACTGCTCCCAGGGCACTGTAGCATAGCTGCCCACCACTCTGGGTATGTGTGTGTGCTCATTGTTCACTTGTGTATGCATGTTTGTTCACTGCTTCAGATGGGTTAAATGCAGAGGTTAAATTTCATTGTGTGCTTAAAGGATATGGGACATGGATTTTTTTCTGGGCATAATTATGTATAAAGGACATAAGAAATGCCATCTAAATCACTGCAGGGCGTCAAAAATGTGAAAATCATCACATTATTCAAGTTTTTTTATACATCAGCGTAAAACAAGGATTCGTTAATGAGCTAGGTGGTCACGTGACCCGTGACGTAACAAAAACTTTCCAAGGACCCAGCGCTTGGGAATCTAATGTAAACAGGTTACCGAAATGGACACCATCGACAGTGATATTCCCGATGTTTCACAGAGATGTGAAGTTAGACCTTATCAATTCGAACCGATAGCTGGAAATTCACATGAACATGGATCTTGTATTTACTCTGACGGGTCAGATGATTCTGAGAGTGAGGGTTCATTCAGTCCCCATGAAACTGAAAGCGGTCAGCTCGATAACACTTCCTGGTAAGTTAGAAAGTAAATGATAGATAATAAAATTACATAAAATAAATGGGGAAGAAAAATAATAAGAATGAAACAATAGTAGAAATAAAATATAGAATAATAAAATGAAATAAAAGTAAAAAAAAACTATTCTACAACTTCACCACAACTCTTCGATTCGGTACGTAAACAAAGAAGGACAGATATAAGAGTAAATGAGTCAGAATTATGATAATCAATAATTGATACACCCAAAATTATAATACTAATCCTTACCTCGGCTTTCAGACGCTTAGCGAATGCACCTCGTGGTGGCCGTAGCACTTCTGGTTTCACTCCGCCGTCTTGTTCCTGAATTGGGACGTTGGGAACGGCTCCATCTTTAAGTAGCCTCTTAAATTTGGCTTGGCAATTAATTTCGTTCAGTACCTGAGTATTAAAGTTGAAAGAATCCTCTGTGAAATGGTCCGAACACAGTTTGTGGGAAACAGTAGGTGCAAAGTTTTTTCTACGGCAGTAGTGAGCCCACACTTTCCTCAGCTTCGGGTCCTTGGGGAATGCAAAAAAACTTACTCCAGGGCATTTCTCATTGGAATTATTGCAACCATAAGTCAAATCAAATCAAATCAAGTTTATTTGTACAGCGCTTTTAACAATAAACATTGTTGCAAAGCAGCTTTACAGAATTTGAACGACTTAAAACATGAGCTAATTTTATCCCTAATCTATCCCCAATGAGCAAGCCTGTGGCGACGGTGGCAAGGAAAAACTCCCTCAGACGACATGAGGAAGAAACCTCGAGAGGAACCAGACTCAAAAGGGAACCCATCCTCATTTGGGCAACAACAGACAGCCTGATTATAATATTAACAGTTTTAACAGGTATAACCCTCAACTGTCCTCATGGGGCCGTCCTTCACAGGAGCGGTGCGATAAAACACCGACCAGACACAGGGCACCAGGATGGATCAAGCAGGTCCGAGGGGCAGAAGAGGCCAGCACCCCAACCCCAGGACCAACATGTAACTCAGAGGGACAGATGGGGGGGGGAAGAGAGAGAGAAAGAAAACACGTTGTTAGGTATGCCCTAAAAATGACAAGTATTAAATCTGTGTGGTAGGCTCGCAGAGACGAGAGTCTTTACATCAGGCATAACACACAATGGCATGTTAATATGGTAAAATATATCATGACCTGCTCTGGCTGGATGCTTGATTGGGTGATGGGAGCACACTCCTCAGCAATGATGAGATGCAGATGGGACCCTTAGGGCTGGCCAAGACAATTCAGTTACATTTCACCGGGTCTGGGACATGCGACAGAATGTCTGACGGCCGATTCCCTGCAGGCTACGATAGCCAGTCGAGGTCTCCACCGTCTCCACCAAAAGATTTCCTGTTGACTCCATGTAACTCAGAGGGACAGATTTGGGGTGGGGGGGGGAGGGAAAGAAAACACAGGTGGTTAGGTATGCCCAATGTCACCTGAATAAGTAGGAACAGTATACATATTGCACCGAGTACAAGCAGGGACTCCGGCAACTAACTATGACAGCATAACTAAAAGGAGAGAGCCAGAAGGTAACACAGGCATGAGGGAGCCCCGGGACATAAAGCAGCCAGCCACTACACCGTCAACAAACTCGAGTGAGCAAGCGAGTGGGGACTGACAGCATCCATACATCCCAGTTTACCAAAACACTCTATGTCTGAGGACCCTCCAGATCTACTCCTTTACCTCATAAACACCATTAACAAAAGGCTTGACTAAACAGATATGTTTTCAGCCCAGACTTAAATGCTGAGACTGTGTCTGATTCCCAAACATTACTTGGAAGGCTGTTCCATAACTGTGGGGCTTTGTAAGAAAAGGCTCTGCCCCCTGATGTAGCCTTCACTATACGAGGTACCAGCAGATAGCCTGCACCTTTTGATCTAAGTAGGCGTGGCAGGTCATAGAGGAGCAGAAGTTCACTCAGGTACTGTGGTGCAAGACCATTTAGTGCTTTAAAGGTCAATAGTAGTATTTTATAATCAATACGAAATTTGATTGGGAGCCAATGCAGTGTGGATAAGCAGCACAATACACCATGATGTCCAATGTATGATGTCCAATGTACTTTAAACACTATAAAAACAATTTTCTTGTCACCCACTTCTCCATTCATCTACCCGCTTGTGCTGTGCCCGAAAGTTTTTGTGACGTATGATCACGTCACAGTGGCTCTTCCGGTTGTAGAAAATGCATATCGGAAGTCGAGCAGAAATGCCATATAATCATCACGAATATAACGATTTTGCTGAATTTAATAGATGATTTTGTATTTGTTGATGCAATTAATTCATATTTTTAATGGAAAGAAACTGATATAGCGTGCATTTATGTTTCATGTCCCATATCCTTTAAAGCATATATGCAGAACCATGGCCTCACTTTCATTTATAAATGCCTTGAGACCTCAAGAATGGTACAGGAATAGTTTTAAGCATTAACAAAAAAGCTAATATAGTAATTTTTACAATTAAAGTGATTCAAATAGGTAGTGGTCTGAGTGAATGACCTTGATGTCTGTAACGTCACAGCAGGAAGTCTGTCGGTCTCATCGCCATTTCCGCTATACTAAAACACAACTGACTGCAACTCCGATCCTCCATTTTGAGCTAATTTATTGCCATGCCATGTAGATGTGTTGCTGGCGGGTGCAGCAACACGACAGAAGGTGGATTTACGTTGCATTAATGGCCCAAGAATGTTCAAACTGCAAAGACATGGACGCATTTTGCGAGAAGTTCATGGGCATATTGGGCGCCTACGAAGTGGTCTCTCCTCTGCTCTGCAAGACTCATACGAAACCTCTGATCTGTTGAGGAGCATTGACTATAAGCCTGTATTGAAAGAGGGTGCAGTACCAACAATTAAAGGAAAAGAAAACTACAAAAAAAGGAAAGTATTTATTTTATTTATTTCATTTTTTAAAAAAGGAAAGTAAGTTCAGTTGCACCAGTTCTGTGTGAGCTGAGGGTTGTTGGTAAAACCTGGGACAGAACGAGACGTGACATATTATCGCTCAGGCAGTGACCTCCCCGCGGTTGTTGCTAAAACCGGTGACGTCCCATCCCATCCCGGGTTTTAGTAATTGCCTGAGCCGAGCAGTAATGGTGGAGTACTCAGTATGGAGAAAATGGAGAACGATTGGACCAGCTGTCTGATTTCTCCGCTGGATATTGCTGCCATCTCGCACTTATGCGGAAGAAGTGAATGAACGGAGAACTGAACGAACGTCAGATTGTTTCAAAACAATTGGCCACAAGATCGGCCTTCAAGAAGCGAGAACACAGACGGGTAAGCTGCGACTCTCATTCGGATACAAAACAACACGTTGTTTACCTGCATTTAGATTAATACATGTAACTTGTATTGTGTATTTAAGTTACCGGTATAAGATTATTTGATTTGCTTCAGAATGTGATTGTCTCAGTTCATCTGATTATTTAATTAGCCTTTTATGTTTTATCAGTGAAAATGCATGCATGTACGTGTATGTTGCATAAGTTATAACACCTGTCCTGTTTTAATGAGAGTCAACCCACAATCAATGAAGTCAAATCAGTCTTAGTTGAGCAAGTCAGTAACGGTATTTCTTACTCATCTCATCTCATTATCTCTTGCCACTTTATCCTTCTACAGGGTCGCAGGCAAGCTGGAGCCTATCCCAGCTGACTACGGGTGAAAGGCGGGGTACACCCTGGACAAGTCGCCAGGTCATCACAGGGCTGACACATAGACACAGACAACCATTCACACTCACATTCACACCTACGGTCAATTTAGAGTCACCAGTTAACCTAATCTGCATGTCTTTGGACTGTGGGGGAAACCGGAGCACCCGGAGGAAACCCACACGGACACGGGGAGAACATGCAAACTCTGCACAGAAAGGCCCTCGCTGGCCACGGGGCTCGAACCCGGACCTTCTTATTGTGAGGCGACAGCGCTAACCACTACACAAAATGTCAGACTCTGTAGATGATTTACTGGAATTTTTTAATTTAAATATGACCCAAATTATGGATGATATTGCTCCATAATTCAAAATCAAAAGAATCAATGATAAGCAGAAAGCACCATGGAAGCAGTACCCGGCTGTTAAACTGCTAAAGAGAGAATGTAGAAAGACTGAAAGAAAATGGCGCAAATCTAAACTTCACATCCATTATCAAATCCATAAAGAGATGCTTTGTAATTATAATTATGAAATTCGTAAAGCAAGACAGTCTTTCTTCTCCAGTATCATCAGCAGGAATATGAACAATGCCCGTGTGCTATTTTCAACAGTAGAGAAGCTAACTAATCCCCCACCACAATTAGCACCTGAACTTCTCTCAGTTAATAAATGCAATGAGTTTGCATCCTTCTTCAAAGGTAAAATTGATAAAATACGGCAGAATATTTCTCATAATATATCTCAGTTGCAAAAAATTGAAAAACTGCAATCACCAATGACACAGATAGATAACTTTAACACAATGTCAGAATTTTGTTTAATTGATTATGAGACTCTTGAAAAAACTGTACAAAATCTCAGTTCCTCAACATCTGAACTGGACATTCTGCCCACCAACTTTTTTAAGTCTGTTCTTCATCTTATAATTACAGATGTGCTTCAAATCATAAATACATCCTTAGAGACTGGTGTTGTTCCTGTGTCCCTAAAAAAAGCTGTTGTAAAGCCCCTTCTTAAAAAAAATAATCTGGATCCTTCAGTGTTAAATAATTACAGGCCAATATCAAATCTACCATTTATCGGGAAAATCCTGGAAAAAATTGTCTTCAATCAATTAACTGCCTTCTTGATATCAAACAGCCGTTTTGATAATTTTCAGTCAGGATTTCGTGCCAATCATAGCACTGAAACAGCGCTGATTAAAGTTATAAATGACATACGTCTTAATACTGATGCAGGCAAAACATCGGTCCTGGTATTACTGGACCTCAGTGCAGCTTTTGATACTGTTGATCACAACATACTGCTATATCGACTTGAACACTGGGTTGGATTGACTGGTAAAGTTATCAATTGGTTAAAATCATACTTAAAAGATAGAAACTTCTTTGTTACCCTGGGAAATTGTTCCTCAACGTCAATGCCCTTGACCTGTGGTGTCCCCCAGGGGTCGATTCTTGGACCATTACTTTTCAACCTTTATATGCTCCCACTTGGGCAAATTATCAATAAAAATTCAATTCTGTATCACTGCTATGCAGATGATACCCAAATTTATTTTGCTCTATCACCAAATGATTATGCCCCCCTTGAATGTCTCTACCAGTGTATCGATCAAATCAATAGCTGGATGTCACAAAATTTTCTTCAGCTGAACACAGATAAAACAGAAATAATTCTATTTGGAAAAAAAGATGAAAGACTCAGGATTACCACTATTCTTGACACAAAAGGGATTAAAACTAAAGAAATGGTTAAAAATCTTGGTGTTTTCATTGACAGCGAGCTAAACTTTGACAGTCACATGAAAGCAATCACTAAAACGGCATTTTATCACCTAAAAAACATTTCCAAACCAAGAGGACTTATGTCAAAACATGATCTGGAAAAACTAATACATGCCTTCATCTCTAGTAGGGTTGATTACTGCAATGGCCTTTTCACAGGCCTGCCAAAAAAGACCATTAAACGACTTCAGCTGGTTCAAAATGCAGCGGCGAGGGTTCTCACACGAACAAAAAGAACAGAGCACATTACTCCAATTCTAAGGTCCCTTCACTGGCTTCCAGTAAGCTACAGAATTGACTTTAAAGCATTGCTGCTGGTCTACAAATGTCGAAATGGTACAGGGCCCAATTACCTCTCTGATATGTTGCAGCGGCCTAACCCAATCAGATCTACCAGATCGCAACAGAAAAATGTACTATTAAAACCAGTTGTTAAAACAAAGTGTGGTGAAGCAGCTTTTAGCTACTATGCAGTACAGCTATGGAACCAACTGCCAGAGGACATTAAAAATGCTCCTGCTGTTGGCAGCTTCAAATCTAGGTTAAAGACCAAGCTGTTTTCAGATGCTTTCTGTTAAATAATTAATATTTTACATTTTTTATAATCTTTTTCTCTGCATGTTTTAAATTTATTTTAACTTTATTCTATTTTATTCTGCTAGGTTTTTTTTCTCTCTTTCTCTTTCTTTTTCTCCTTTTTCTTTTTGGCATTTTAATATTTTATTTCTACTATTGTTTAATTCTTATTATTTTCTTTTAATTCTTTTAATTCTTTTAATTAATTATTTTAGAATAAAGATAAAATTATTTTATGTAATTTTATTTCTCTATTGTTTACTGTTTTTGTTTTTACTTCTGTAAAGCACATTGAACTGCCATTGTGTATGAAATGTGCTATATAAATAAACTTGCCTTGCCTTCTTGCCTTGCCTACCGTGCCGCCCGTGCCTTACTTTCACCATAAAATTTTATTTATATGACTTTGGTCGGCGGCACGGTGGTGTAGTGGTTAGCGCTGTCACCTCACAGCAAGAAGGTCCTGGGTTCGAGCCCCGTGGCCGGCGAGGGCCTTTCTGTGTGGAGTTTGCATGTTCTCCCTGTGTCCGCGTGGGTTTCCTCTGGGTGCTCCGGTTTCCCCCACAGTCCAAAGACATGCAGGTTAGGTTAACTGGTGACTCTAAATTGACTGTAGGTGTGAATGTGAGTGTGAATGGTTGTCTGTGTCTATGTGTCAGCCCTGTGATGACCTGGCGACTTGTCCAGGGTGTACCCCGCCTTTCGCCCGTAGTCAGCTGGGATAGGCTCCAGCTTGCCTGCGACACTGTAGAAGGATAAAGTGGCAAGAGATAATGAGATGAGATGAATGAGATGAGACTTTGGTCTATCGCTGTCAAAGTCCTCGGCCTTAAAACTGGTTACCACTGTGACGTCACACACTCAGGGCTGGCTGGCTCAGTGGGGCAGCTCAAATGCCAACTTTGTGGTCGATTTTAACAAAAAAATAGATATATATTTTTATTCCCATTTATGCAGCATACAAGAGTCAAGGATGGAGATAGTATCCACTCAGTATTTAAAAATAAAGGTTCTGAGTATCTCCTTTAAGTCTGTGCTTGAGTGTACGTGTGACAAATAAAGGCTTCTTGGCTTCTTCTCACCACTGTAATAATTTAACCCTCCTGATGAAGACGAAGCATGTATTTTTGAGTTCTTAAAGAAAAACGTCATGCTCCGCCCCGGACCTCCACTCCGGAGATTACTTATCTCCCAGGTCAGTGCTAATCGTGATCCGGGACGGGAATTCCATCTTGCCTGTATTTCACTTCCTGGTTTTCCTGCTGTGTATATAAAGGCTGTTCTCAGACAGGGACTTTGACAGAACGTCTTGTCAGTTTTTTCTTGTTGTTCCTGTGCCCTTTATAGTTTCACGGTTTTTTTGGTCCTCTAGCTTGCTTGTTTCTTATCACGGTTTTTGTTCTAATGCTTTGTCTTTTTCATGTTTTTTTTGTGCGAGTGTTTTTTTGTCCTGCCTTGTTTTTTTGTCTCAGTTTTTTTGTCTGGACTATTTTTTTCATGTCTTTTGCACTAGTGTTTTTGTCATTACCCACCTCGTTTTTTGTCAAGTTTTTTCTCTTTTTTTTTCTGGATTATTTTGCTATTTGTCTTTTTTCTATACTGTTTGTTTACCTTTTTTGCCATGCCCTTTCCCTGGATTAAATCTCATTATTTATTGGATTACTGTCTGTGTGTTCTGCTTCTGGATCCTAATCTTGCCACACCTCCATCACCTCTAACAAAAGTTGATTTTGTGTACAGTTTAGCTCATGGAAAAATAGAAAAAATATGACCTTTAAAGTCTGGGATGGACATAGACACTAAAAGGACAATAAACCAGCATATACAAAGTAGGAACACTTTTTTTTTTTTTTAGAAGAACAGGTTGACTAAATTGCAAAGAGAAGTGCCTCATATTTATCAAGTTAAAGTTCACCATAATGCACATTAAATCCAAAAAAAAAAAAAATGGCTTGGAATGAATTTTCAAATGTAATGAACTTTAGATTTTCTTTTACTGTGTATTTCTCAGTAAATGCTGAATTCTTGTCTCAGGCAATAATAAAATGAAATAACAATTCTTACAAACAAAACATCCTTATTGTAGCTCTACAAGCCCTTTCCATAATATCTTTTATGCTCTTCCAAAACCTGGTAAATTGCATATGGCAAAATCCATGCCAGATCTGAAAGCAGTGTATATTCTATGAACTGGTATGCGAAGAATATTTTCACAATTATTGGCCATTGGGAATGGGTGGTGAACTCAAGGCTCAGCTTTGGAGAGAAACCCAGTGCTGGAATGCTGTCACATCCACTGAAGAAAACAAGAATATCTTCCAGAGAGACATTGCTTTCAACTGTAAAACATAAGAGATTAACACAAATGATGACTAAGTCTACTGATATTTTTGAGTAATTATACCACTGGAGTGATGCAAAAGTGATGTAAGAGAGGTGGGTAATTAAATTCCCCTTAATCAGCATTATTTTTTATTTATTGAAATCTAGATGGCTTTGGCTGAAGAGGAACGACCAATGGCACAACCAGGCTGACAGAAGAGAGGCAGGACAGAGCTAAGTGAGGAGTAGGCAAAAGGGAATATCAAAAATATTTCAATTCAACATAAACACTCAAAATTATCCTTTCATAGTATATCATATTATTGCAAAAACACAAAGAACAAAATAAGTAAATGTGACAAAACCGATCAAAAGCTTACCTGCATCCCTCCACAATTGGATGGAAGGCTGCCGTTATTCCCTGCATTATTCTGTTGGAGTCCCAGTCACAGCCAAATTCCAAGGCAGATTTTGTGTGTCCATTTTCAAAAAGCCAAGCTTTCTTGGCACATCTTGGCAGATGTATTGATGTATTGGCAGAAGAATTACCTCTTTGGTGAAAGAGTGAGCCACAGGACGTGAACAGTTTAACTGTGCCTGAAACCTGAGTAACATTAAAGAAAATCAACCTATATTCACTTACATTAAATATTCATGCATGTATAGTGACTTATCTTTTCTGTTTACAAACAGCCACCTGTGTAAGCTGTGAATTTATTTTTTGAACTATTTACTTATTTTTGTGGTTAGTAGTCAACATTTGTCTTACCATGGTACACTATTACTGTGTTACAGTACTTCATGATTTAATGCAATGTTATTTTTAAAAACGTGTGATTAATACAGCAGTCTCCAAGGTGCAGATCCATATTAGTGGGACGACCTAAACAGACGAAGGTGTTCCAAAGGGGTTTGCTGATTTGAATAGCAGATTTGAACAAGTGACCCTTCCTTTAAGTCATGAACTTTGTCTCCTTTTATCACTCTCTTCTTTTCTCTGTAACACGCATAATGCACAAACAAACGATGTATCCTTCACATCTTGAGAATCAAAACAGTACAGGTGTACAGTGGTGCTTGAGAGTTCGTGAACCCTTTAGAATTTTCTATATTTCTGCATAAATATGACCTAAAACATCATCAGATTTTCATACAAGTCCTAAAAGTAGATAAAGAGAACCCAGTTAAACAAATGAGACAAAAATATTATACTTGGTTACAGTGGGGAAAACAAGTATTTGTTTTCAGTATGTTATCAGTATGTTGATATACATGGTGATATTTCTAGACGTACCGAGGTAAAGTTTGGTGTTCCACAAGGTTCTGTCTTGGGTCCACTGCTTTTTTCTCTATACATGTTACCTCTGGGCGATATTATTCGTAAACATTGTATTAGTTTCCACTGTTATGCTGATGACACACAGTTGTATGTCTCTGCAAAACCTGATGAGAGACACCAGCTTAATAGAACTGAGGAATGTGTGAAGGACATTAGACACTGGATGCTTATTAATTTCCTTCTGCTTAACTCTGACAAGACTGAAGTACTTGTGCTAGGACCACATACAGCTAGAAGTAAGTTTTCTGATTACACAGTGACTCTGGATGGCCTTTCTGTTTCTTCATGTGCAGCAGTAAAAGACCTCGGAGTGATTATTGACCCCAGTCTTTCATTCGAAACTCACATTGATAACATCACCCGGATAGCTTTCTTTCATCTCAGAAATATTGCAAAGATAAGAAATTTAATGTCATTGCATGATGCAGAAAAACTAGTCCATGCTTTCGTTACCTCCAGGTTGGATTATTGTAATGCCTTACTGTATGGATGTTCCAATAAGTGCATAAACAAGCTCCAGTTAGTTCAAAATGCAGCAGCAAGAGTCCTTACTAGAACTAGAAAATATGACCACATCACGCCTGTCTTATCCACACTGCATTGGCTCCCAATCAAATTTCGTATTGATTATAAAATACTACTATTGACCTTTAAAGCACTAAATGGTCTCGCACCACAGTACCTGAGTGAACTTCTGCTCCTCTATGACCCGCCACGCCTACTTAGATCAAAAGGTGCAGGCTATCTGCTGGTACCTCGTATAGTGAAGGCTGCATCAGGGGGCAGAGCCTTTTCTTACAAAGCCCCACTGTTATGGAACAGCCTTCCAAGTAATGTTCGGGAATCAGACACAGTCTCAGCATTTAAGTCTGGGCTGAAAACATATCTGTTTAGTCAAGCCTTTTGTTAATGGTGTTTATGAGGTAAAGGAGTAGATCTGGAGGGTCCTCAGACATAGAGTGTTTTGGTAAACTGGGATGTATGGATGCTGTCAGTCCCCACTCGCTTGCTCACTCGAGTTTGTTGACGGTGTAGTGGCTGGCTGCTTTATGTCCCGGGGCTCCCTCATGCCTGTGTTACCTTCTGGCTCTCTCCTTTTAGTTATGCTGTCATAGTTAGTTGCCGGAGTCCCTGCTTGTACTCGGTGCAATATGTATACTGTTCCTACTTATTCAGGTGACATTGGGCATACCTAACCACCTGTGTTTTCTTTCCCTCCCCCCCACCCCAAATCTGTCCCTCTGAGTTACATGGAGTCAACAGGAAATCTTTTGGTGGAGACGGTGGAGACCTCGACTGGCTATTGTAGCCTGCAGGGAATCGGCCGTCAGACTTTCTGTTGCATGTCCCAGACCCGGTGAAATGTAACTGAATTGTCTTGGCCAGCCCTAAGGGTCCCATCTGCATCTCATCATTGCTGAGGAGTGTGCTCCCATCACCCAATCAAGCATCCAGCCAGAGCAGGTCATGATATATTTTACCATATTAACATGCCATTGTGTGTTATGCCTGATGTAAAGACTCTCATCTCTGTGAGCCTACCACACAGATTTAATACTTGTCATTTTTAGGGCATACCTAACAACGTGTTTTCTTTCTCTCTCTCTTCCCCCCCCCCCCCCCCCCATCTGTCCCTCTGAGTTACATGTTGATCCTGGGATTGAGATGCTGGCCTCTTCTGCCCCTCGGACCTGCTTGATCCATCCTGGTGCCCTGTGTCTGGTCGGAGTTTTATCGCCCCACTCCTGTGAAGGACGGCCCCATGAGGACAGTTGAGGGTTATACCTGTTAAAACTGTTAATATTATAGTCAGGCTGTCTGTTGTTGCCCAAATGAGGATGGGTTCCCTTTTGAGTCTGGTTCCTCTCGAGGTTTCTTCCTCATGTCGTCTGAGGGAGTTTTTCCTTGCCACCGTCGCCACAGGCTTGCTCATTGGGGATAGATTAGGGATAAAATTAGCTCATGTTTTAAGTGATTCAAATTCTGTAAAGCTGCTTTGCGACAATGTTTATTGTTAAAAACGCTGTACAAATAAACTTGATTTGATTTGATTATTTGATCCCTTGCTGATTTTGTTGGTTTGGCCACTAATAAAGACTCGATCGGTCTGTAATATTAATGGTAGGTGTAGTCTAACATGCTGAGACAGAATATCACAAAGAAAATCAAGAAATCGACTTTAAAGAATTTGTATTAATTTATTTGCATTTTATTGAGGAAAATAAGTATTTGAACCCTCTTGCCAAAAGGACTTAGTACTTTGTGGCAAACCCCTTATTAGCAAGCACAGAGGTCAGACGTTTTTGTAGTTGATGACCAGGTTTCTGCACATATTAGGAGGAATTTTGGTCCACTCTTCTTTGCAAATGACCTCTAAATCATCAAGATTCCGTGGCTGTCGCTTGGCAACTCTGAGCTTCAGCTCTCTCCATAGATTTTCTATAGGATTCAGGTCCGGAGACTGGCTGGGCCACTCCATGACCTTGATATGTTTCTTCTTCAGCCATTCCTTGGTTGCCTTGGCTGTATGCTTTGGGTCATTATCCTGCTGGAAGACCCATCCACGACCCATTTTAAGCTTCCTGGCAGAGGGAAGGAGGTTTTCACTTAGGATTTTACGGTACATGGCTCCGTCCATCCTCCCGTTGATACAGTGAAGTAGCCCTGTGCCCTGTGCAGAAAAACACCCCCAAAGCATAATGTTACCACCTCCATGCTTGACAGTGGGGATGGTGTTCTTGGGGTCATAAGCAGCATGTCTCTCCCTCCAGACACAATGGGTTGAATTGATGCCAAAGAGCTCAATTTTGGTCTCATCTGACCATAACACCTTCTCCCGGTCACTCTCCAAGTCATTCAGATGTTCACTGGCAAAGTTCAGGCGGGCCTGCACATGTGCTTTCTTAAGCAGGGGTACTTTGCGAGCACTGCAAGATGTTAGACCATTGCGGTGTAAAGTGTTACCAACTGTATGCTTGGTGACTGTGATCCCAGCTGCTTTAAGATCATCCACTAACTCTGCCCGTGTTGTATTAGGCAGCTGGGCCATAGAAGGTTCACGCTGCACGCTGCATGCTGCACACTACACGCTACACGCGTGTAAAGAAAAGTGGACAAACGTAGCATGACTTGCTCTGGGCCATAGAACGGCGTTCACGTTGCACGCTGCACGCTGCACACTTCACGCGTGAAGCGTGAAATGAACATGCACACTTTTTTCTAGGCGTGAAGATGAAAATTCCAGTCAATGCATGCGGTCACCGCCGCGCCAGCCAATCAGAACGGGTCTAGGGAGATAACGCTATGCTTTCAGGGGAAAACTTCAGAAAAAATATAATTGAATGGTATAATTGAAAAATAGTTCTTCATCGGGATTGTCAAGCAGATTATAGAATGTTCGGTGAAATTCACCACGGGTTTCTCTCAGAAGGAAGTGTTCTCGGCTCCAAATTCTGTTCCTTTTTCTCTTCCTCTGTCTCAGTAAAAGCAGAATGAGGCAATCGTCGTCATCCGAAGAGTCCATATTGTTGGTTACTCGGTCAAAGTAGAACAGACGCAACACGTGAACATCCAAGCATGAAGTTTAATGGCCCAGGGTCTGGTTCTTCACGTGAACGTGTAGCGTGTAGCGTGCAGCATGCAGCGTGCAGCGTGAACCTTCTATGGCCCAGCAGCCTTAGGTCTATTTCTCACCGTTCTCATGATCCTGGAAACCCCACGAGGTGAGATCTTGTTTGGAGCCCCAGACCTAGGTCGATTGATGATCATGTTGTGAGTCTTGTACTTGCGCACAATTGCGCCAACAGTTGTCACCTTAATGCCCAGCTTCTTGCTAATGGTTTTGTAGCCCATACCGGTCTTGTGCAGGTCTACAATCTTCTCCCTTAAATCCACAGAAAGCTCTTTAGTCTTTCCCATGTTGGAGAGTTTGGAGTCTGACAAACTGATTGATTCTGTGGCCAGGTGGCTTTTATACAAGTCATTAGTGATATCAGGTGTCTTCAATTTAGGTGACAAGGTAATTTGGAGGGTCTAACTTGTCTGTATTAACAAGAACTCTTGATGGTTACTAGGGGATCAAATACTCCTTTTTCTCAATAAAATAAAAATAAATTAATATAGATATTTAAAAGTTATTTTCTGGATTTTCTTTTTGATATTCTGTCTCCACATGTTAGAATACACCTACCATTAAAATTACAGACTGATCAAGTCTTTCTTAGTGGGTAAACCAACAAAATCAGCAAGGGATCAAATACTTGTTTTCCCCACTGTATTTATTTATTGAGGAAAATGATCCAATATTACATATCTGTGAGTGGCAAAAGTATGTGAACCTCTAAGATTAGCAGTTAATTTGAAGGTGAAATTAGAGTCAGGTGTTTTCAATCAATGGGATGACAATCAGGTGTGAGTGGGCACCTTGTTTTATTTAAAGAACAGGGATCTATCAAAGTCTGATCTTCACAACACATGTTTGTGGAAGTGTGTCATGGCAAGAACAAAGGAGATTTCTGAGGACCTCAGAAAAAGCATTGTTGATGCTCATCAGGCTGGAAAAGGTTACAAAACCATCTCTAAAGAGTTTAGACTCCACCAATCCACAGTCAGACAGATTGTGTACAAATGGGGGAAATTCAAGATCATTGTAACCCTCCCCAGGAGTGGTCGACCAACAAAGATCACTCCAAGAGCAAGGCATGTAATAGTCGGCGAGGCCACAAAGGACCCCAGGGTAAATTCTAAGCAACTGAAGGCCTCTCTCACATTGGCTAATGTTAATGTTCATGAGTCCACCATCAGGGGAACACTGAACAACAGTAGTGTGCATGGCAGGGTTGCAAGGAGAAAGCCACTGCTCTCCAAAAAGAACATTGCTGCTTGTCTGCAGTTTGCTAAAGATCATGTGGACAAGCCAGAAGGCTATTGGAAAAATGTTTTGCGGACAGATGAGACCAAAATAGAACTTTTTGGTTTAAATGAGAAGCGTTATGTTTGGAGAAAGGAAAAGACTGCAATCCATCATAAGAACCTTATCTGTGAAACATGGTGGTGGTAGTATCATGGTTTGGGCCTGTTTTGCTGCATCTGGGCCGGGACGGCTTGCTATCTTTGACGGAACAGTGAATTCTGAATTATACCAGCGAATTCTAAAGGAAAATGTCAGGACATCTGTCCATGAACTGAATCTCAAAAGAAGGTAGGTCAAGACAACGACCCTAAGCATACAAGTTGTTCTACCAAAGAATGGTTAAAGAAGAATAAAGTTAATGTTTTGGAATGGCCAAGTCAAAGTCCTGACCTTAATCCAATCGAAATGTTGTGGAAGGACCTGAAGCGAGCAGTTCATGTGAGGAAACCCACCAACATCCCAGAGTTGAAGCTGTTCTGCATGGAGGAATGGACTAAAATTCCTCCCAGCCGGTGTGCAGGATTGATCAACAGTTACCGGAAACGTTTAGTTGCAGTTATTGCTGCACAAGGCGGGGTCACACCAGATACTGAAAGCAAAGGTTCACATACTTTTGCCACTCACAGATATGTAATATTGGATCATTTTCCTCAATAAATAAATGACCAAGTATAATATTTTTGTCTCATTTGTTTAACTGGGTTCTCTTTATCTACTTTTAGGACTTGTGTGAACATCTGATGATGTTTTAGGTCATATTTATGCAGAAATATAGAAAATTCTAAAGGGTTCACAAACTTTCAAGCACCACTGTAGGTCTATACTCTCTTTTTTAGTGTAGTGTTTGGTTTTAGAAAAAGAATGGTGTTCACAGTTCCACGATTAACCTATTTTGACGAGCTTTGAACACCAATCAGCTGAGCTGAAAGTGCACAGTGGACGTGCTGGTTGCTGTGCACACCACTCCTGTCAGTGAGTGCGTGCATGTGTGCAGAGGTGGACAAAGTACCCAACTTCATTACTTAAGTCAAAGTACAGATCCCACTGGTCAAATGTTACTCCGATACACGTGAAAGTTGTACAGTCAACTTTTTACTTAAGTTAAAGTACTGAAGTACTTGCTTTTAAAAATAATGTATTAAAAGTACATTTTCTGTCAACACATTGTTGTATTATTGCCAAACCTAATGCCTCTGAAGCAATCGACTGGATTTACAAAATGAACACATGCTGTGCCATCATGGTGGTTTAATGTTAAGCTGGCTAGTCAGTGAAACTCCACCTGACATGCTAGCAAACGCTTTTCAAACTCGAAATCATATTGGGTAGCTAACGTTACTAGAAAAGAAATATTTCTCATCTCATCTCATTTTCATCTGCTTATTTGTACTGATAGATACATATCTGAGCATGGAAGCCCAAACTTCCCTCTCCCCAGACACCTCGGCCAGCTCCTCGGGAAGAACACCGAGGAGTTCCCAGGCCAGCCGAGAGACATAGTCCCTCCAGCATGTCCTGGGTCTTCCCCGGGGCCTCCTCCCGGGGGGCCATGCCTGGAAAGATTTCTACATTCTGCTTATTTGGCAATATTACACTAAAACATTTGTGAAAGGACCTCAGATAAACTGTTATTCATGTTAGCGTAACTCCGTTTTTACATGCTAACTAACAGTGTCCAAGTTAACTAGCTATGTGTTAACGTGTTAACACATACGTGTTAATGTGTTAACAAGGCTATGGCAACTTGGCAGGCAAATCCATAAAAAGTCAGTTGACTAACCAGACTGCATAGCTATTGCAATGTTATCGCTAGCTCTAAAAGCACAGACAGTTTCATTGCAAGCTTTCTCTTGGAATAAAATGGTTACATATCTCAATATGCTTCTGCAGGTTGTACAGAGAGTTTTTGTAGGCCGTGATGTGGTGCATTTTAGGCAAACAAAGCAAACATTTGAAACAAAATGAAGCTTTAATCCTTTCAGAAAACTGAAACATGGGTTCATGGGCCATGGGTGCATGCATTCCCCAGAAGAACAGCCTCCCATTCTGCCATCAACGGATCATGTTATATAACGCTGTGGAGAGATCATTGAACTTGATTTTATACAGTCTATGGACGTAACGTGACCCTAGTGATTACTGATAGGCTGTCTCACTGTCACCTGTGAAAAAAACAATCAAGTTTTAGAAAAGAAAAAAATCCACTTTCAAAGCTGCTTCATAGTAACGAGTAACGAGGAGCTTGATAGAAATGTAGTGGAGTAAAAAGTACAATATTTGTCTTTCAAATGTAGTGAAGTTAAAGTCATAAGTTGCCAAAAGAATTAATACTCAAGTAAAAGTACAGATACTCAAAAAGTGTATTTAAGTACAGTACTCAAGTAAATGTACTTCATTTACTGTCCACCTCTGTGTGTGTGTGTGTGTGTGTGTGTGTGTGTGTTTGTTTGTTTGAGAGAGAGAGAAAGAGAGGGAGAGTGACAAAAGAGCGGGGAAGGGATGGTGGGTTATTACACACAATGTGTCTGTAAGTTATTAATAACTTACTGAAAACACTGCTTTGACACTTAACCCGAACCCGGATATTTTCTGGGTAGATCAGTACATCATTACATGGAGTCTGTGGGACTCATCTCATCTCATCTCATTATCTCTAGCCGCTTTATCCTTCTACAGGGTCGCAGGCAAGCTGGAGCCTATCCCAGCTGACTACGGGCGAAAGGCGGGGTACACCCTGGACAAGTCGCCAGGTCATCACAGGGCTGACACATAGACACAGACAACCATTCACACTCACATTCACACCTACCGGTACGGTCAATTTAGAGTCACCAGTTAACCTAACCTGCATGTCTTTGGACTGTGGGGGAAACCGGAGCACCCGGAGGAAACCCACGCGGACACGGGGAGAACATGCAAACTCCGCACAGAAAGGCCCTCGCCGGCCACGGGGCTCGAACCCGGACCTTCTTGCTGTGAGGCGACAGCGCTAACCACTACACCACCGTGCCGCCCTAGTACTGAGTATAGTTACCAGTATTATTTGGGCCCATACATGCATTGGCCAGGGTGTTGATAAACATTCCAACCATTACTGCTTATCACAAACAAGAGACAAACAACCATTTACACCTACAGTCAATTTAGAGCCACCAATTAGCCTAACCTGCATGTCTTTGGACTGTGGGGGAAACCAGAGCACCCAGAGGAAACCCATGCAGATAACATGCAAACACCACACAGAAAGGCCCCCATTGGCCACTGGGCTCGAACCCAGAACCTTCTTGCTGTGAGGCGACATTGCTAACCGCTACACCACTGTGCCGCCTGGAATGAAACTTGAATATATGGAATGAAAGTCTGAATATATGGTTTCCCCCACAGTCCAAAGGCATGCAAATTAGGCAAATTGGTAGCTTTAAATTGACTGTAGGTGTGAATGTGAATGGTTGTTTGTCTCAGTCCTGCGATGACCTGGCAACTTGTCCAGGGTGTACCCCGCCTCTCGCCCATAGTCAGCTGGGATAGGGTCAAGTTTGCCCGCGACCCTGCACAGGATAAGCAGTTACAGATAATGGATGGATGGAAGTTTCATTCCACATATTCAGACTTAACTTCATATATACAACAAAATAGAGAAAATACTTTAATTTATACGCATGATTTTATTGCGCACGACAAGCCTGTTTCGAGAGTGACTTGCTCTCTCATCAGGTGCAGCAAGAATATCAGTACACGGCTACTTTTATACTCAAAAGATGTTTGCTAAAATAAACCTACTAGTGTGCCGGCATGCCCTGGCTAGTTCGTTGCGCTTGTTTAATGTGCCTAGGTGTGGTTTGCATACAATATAATATTTTTCTGCAAGGCACAAATTAAAGTGCTTAGTGCTATTATTATATGCCGGAGCGTGTGCTATAATGTCCCAGGTCAGTATATAATTTTCTCCGGATTCCTTTAGAGTCCATATATGTTTACTCAGCTCTGTTGCGTGATGCTTGCCCTCATGACGGAATGACGCAGTGTGGTTATTGTAGCGTGACTTGAATGTGTCCCCCGTAAGCCCGATATAGGTTTCCTTACCGCACTCACTTTCAACGGTGGCTTGGTAAATAATGTTCTTTGTAAGGCACGCGCCGTTGAGGGGGCAGGTCGTCTTATTGCGGCAGTTACACATCTTGGGCGGCTCCGATGTTTCCATCAGTATTTTCTTGTTGTGTGCACTGATTTTGGTGGCCAAACTTGGCATACAGGAATAACTCAACTTAAGGGTGTTCTTGTTGAAAATCCTAGCCAGGGGATGCCCACGTCTAAAGCAATCCTTAACTGTTGCGAGGAATTTTCTCCCCACATTTGTTTTAACCTGTTTGTTGTAGGGGGGGTTAAACCACATTATCTTCCGGCCACAATTTCGTCTGGTGCGGAGGCAAAATCTATCACCAGTCGCCTCGAATTAGACGACCGCATTGAATCTCTAGCACATAAAGATGCCTTTATTACCCTTAAGGATCATAAAGAAAATTTTGTTAACAATCCGACATGCCGTCTTATAAACCCTACCAAATCAAAAATAGGTATAATTAGTAAAAAGATTTTGAATAGAATAAACATAGATGTAATCAATAAAACAGGCATCCTTCAATGGAAAAACACAAAGGCCATGCTAGACTGGTTTAATGCCATTCCAAATAAGAACAATTGTTATTTTATTGCCTTCGACATCATGAATTTTTATCCGTCCATCTCACGAGAGCTCCTAATTAAGGCATTTGACTTTGCGGCTGCGTACACCAGCATAAGCGCCGAAGATAAAGAAATAATCTTGCATGCCAAACAATCTTTGTTGTTCAGCAACAACAACGCTTGGATAAAGAGAGACTCCCAGGACTGCTTCAACGTTACAATGGGGTCGTACGACGGGGCAGAAACGTGTGAGCTTGTGGGAACGTTCTTTTTGCACCAACTTCCTCCCAACGCCAGAGGGCGTGTGGGCTTGTACACAGATGATGGCCTTGGCGCTTTTCATGATACGCCACAGCACATCGAATGAATAAAGAAGGAAATATGTAAAGTATTTACCAACGGCCTGAAAATAACAATAGATGCAAACAAAAAAGTGGTTAATTTCCTGGATGTGACTTTAGATCTTAATAAGCAATCATATGAGCCCTATGCTAAACCTAATAACATTCCATTGTATGTACATAAGGAAAGCAATCACCCCCCCACCATCACTAAGAACATTCCAGTAGGGGTAAATAAACGCCTTAATGAAATATCCTCGTCTGCCGAATGCTTTGATAGAGCGGTGCTACAATATCAACATGCCCTTGACAGCAGCGGCTATGGGTACCGCCTATGTTTTGATGCGGCCAACGCCCAAAGACTCCGCACCAGACGAAATCGTGGCCAGAAGATAATGTGGTTTAACCCCCCCTACAACAAACAGGTTAAAACAAACGTGGGGAGAAAATTCCTCGCAACAGTTAAGGATTGCTTTAGATGTGAGCATCCCCTGGTTAGGATTTTCAACAAGAACACCCTTAAGTTGAGTTATTCCTGTATGCCAAGTTTGTCTGCCAAAATCAGCGCACACAACAAGAAAATACTGATGGAAACATCGGAGCCGCCCAAGATGTGTAACTGCCGCAATAAGACGATCTGCCCCCTCAACGGCGCATGCCTTACAAAGAACATTATTTACCAAGCCACCGTTGAACGTGAGCGCGGTAAGGAAACCTATATCGGGCTTACGGGGGACACATTCAAGTCACGCTACAATAAACACACTGCGCCATTCCGTCACGAGGGCAAGCGTCATGCAACAGAGCTGAGTAAACATATATGGACTCTAAAGGAATCCGGAGAAAATTATATACTGACCTGGGACATTATAGCACACGCTCCGGCATATACAGTGGGGCAAAAAAGTATTTAGTCAGCCACCAATTGTGCAAGTTCTCCCACTTAAAAAGATGAGAGAGGCCTGTAATTTTCATCATAGGTACACTTCAACTATAAGAGACAGAATGGGGGGAAAGAATCCAGGAAATCGCATTGTAGGATTTTTAATGAATTAATTGGTAAATTCCTCTGTAAAATAAGTATTTGGTCACCTACAAACAAGCAAGATTTCTGGCTCTCACAGACCTGTAACTTCTTCTTTAAGAGGCTCCTCTGTCCTCTGCTCGTTACCTGTATTAATGGCACCTGTTTGAACTCGTTATCAGTATAAAAGATACCTGTCCACAACCACAAACAGTCCACTATGGCCAAGACCAAAGAGCTGTCAAAGGACACCAGAAACAAAATTGTAGACCTTCACCAGGCTGGGAAGACTGAATCTGCAATAGGTAAGCAGCTTGGTGTGAAGAAATCAACTGTGGGAGCAATTATTAGAAAATGGAAGACATACAAGACCACTAATAATCTCCCTCGATCTGGGGCTTCACGCAAGATCTCACCCCGTGGGGTCAAAATGATCACAAGAACAGTGAGCAAAAATCCCAGAACCACATGGGGGGGACCTAGTGAATGACCTGCAGAGAGCTGGGACCAAAGTAACAAAGGCTACCATCAGTAACACACTACGCCACCAGGGACTCAAATCCTGCAGTGCCAGATGTGTCCCCCTGCTTAAGCCAGTACATGTCCAGGCCCGTCTGAAGTTTGCTAGAGAGCATTTGGATGATCCAGAAGAGGATTGGGAGAATGTCATATGGTCAGATGAAACCAAAATAGAACTTTTTGGTAAAAACTCAACTTGTCATGTTTGGAGGAGAAAGAATGCTGAGTTGCATCCAAAGAACACCATACCTACTGTGAAGCATGGGGGTGGAAACATCATGCTTTGGGGCTGTTTTTCTGCAAAGGGACCAGGACGACTGATCCGTGTAAAGGAAAGAATGAATGGGGCCATGTATTGTGAGATTTTGAGTGAAAACCTCCTTCCATCAGCAAGGGCATTGAAGATGAAACGTGGCTGGGTCTTTGAGTATGACAATGATCCCAAACTCACCACCCGGGCAATGAAGGAGTGGCTTCGTAAGAAGCATTTCAAGGTCCTGGAGTGGCCTAGCCAGTCTCCAGATCTCAACCCCATAGAAAATCTTTGGAGGGAGTTGAAAGTCCGTGTTGCCTAGCGACAGCCCCAAAACATCACTGCTCTAGAGGAGATCTGCATGGAGGAATGGGCCAAAATACCAGCAACAGTGTGTGAAAACCTTGTGAAGACTTACAGAAAACGTTTGACCTCTGTCATTGCCAACAAAGGGTATATAACAAAGTATTGAGATGAACTTTTGTTATTGACCAAATACTTATTTTCCACCATAATTTGCAAATAAATTCTTTAAAAATCAGACAATGTGATTTTCTGGATTTTTTTTCTCATTTTGTCTTTCATAGTTGAGGTATACCTATGATGAAAATTACAGGCCTCTCTCATCTTTTTAAGTGGGAGAACTTGCACAAGTGGTGACTGACTAAATACTTTTTTGCCCCATTGTAATAATAGCACTAAGCGCTGTAATTTGTGCCTTGCAGAAAAATATTATATTGTATGCAAACCACACCTAGGCACATTACACAAGCGCAATGAACTAGCTAGCGCATGCCGGCACGCTAGTAGGTTTATTTTAGCCAACATCTTTTGAGTATAAAAGTAGCCATGTACTGACATTCTTGCTGCACCTGATGAGAGAGCAAGTCGCTCTCGAAACAGGCTTGTCGTGCGCAATAAAATCATGCGTATAAATTGAAGTATTTTCTCCATTTTGTTGTATTATTGCTCCTAGTTTGAGCACTCTTGTGTCTAAGGATTACTCTATTCTTTTATATAGTGCTCAGCGTAAATGAGTACACCCCCTTTGAAAAGTAACATTTTTAAACAATATCTCAATGAACGAAAAGTAACATCTCATCTCATTATCTCTAGCCGCTTTATCCTTCTACAGGGTCGCAGGCAAGCTGGAGCCTATCCCAGCTGACTATGGGCGAAAGGCGGGGTACACCCTGGACAAGTCGCCAGGTCTGACACATAGACACAAACAACCATTCACACTCACGGTCAATTTAGAGTCACCAGTTAACCTAACCTGCATGTCTTTGGACTGTCGGGGAAACCGGAGCACCCGGAGGAAACCCACGCGGACACGGGGAGAACATGCAAACTCCGCACAGAAAGGCCCTCACCGGCCCCAGGGCTTGAACCCAGGACCTTCTTGCTGTGAGGCGACAGCGCTAACCACTACACCACCGTGCCGCCCTTGAAAAGTAACATTTTAAACAATATCTCAATGAACACAAACAATTTCCAAAATGTTGACAAGACAAAGTTTAATATAACATCTGTTTAACTTATAATGTGAAAGTAAGATTAATAATATAACTTAGATTACACATTTTTCAGTTTTACTCAAATTAGGGTGGTGCAAAAATGAGTACACCCCACTGAAAGTCTCTGGAGCAAAGCTAAATTGTAGACTACAAATGTCTAATTTAACAAGAATACAATCACAGGTGAGTCTAATTAGTCATTACACAGGTGCAGGGCCGTGCAAAGACCTTTGGAGGGGCAGGGGCTCAACATTCAAAAAAGGGCACTTGGAACAAATTTTTCACACAAGTTAACTTTATTCAAAACTAAATTTCAATTGCAGCTGAACATTCTGTGTGTGTGTGTGTGTGTGTGTGTGTGTGTGTGAGAGAGAGAGAGAGATCCATCTAAATGCTGCAGTATTCTTCAAAGCAGCAGTCTTCGGTTTGCCATGTTCTTGAAAATGTCTATGACAACACTGTATTCAATATGGATATCTTCACTAAGTGAAGATTAGTCTGACCTGTAGTTTTCTTTCTGACCCAACTGGACAGAGATCCACTGCCTTTTGCTGCCTCCCGCAGCTCCTTCTCTTTCTGCTTCTTTATCATCTCTTTCCTTGGCATCTTTGCATAATGCAGGCTTTCACTTATTTAGAAAACGTTTCCCTGTTTTAACTCAACTAACCTAAGCTACTATAGCATAATAGTCTTGATAGAATATGTTGTGGACGTCGTCATTCAGCCTTAAGTTTTCGAAGCTGCTAGAATATGTTATTAACACCGTCGTTCAAACTAAAGTTTCCGAATCTGCCACGTTAATGAAATGGATGGAGCAAACGGTTTAAATATAGCCTAGGCGGCTTCATTAAATGATAAACAACCCTACGCATTTACTGTTGTGTTCTAAGCTGCACAATATTGCATGTTCAGATAGAAATGAAAGGAGACTTTCAGTGTGACCTTACCATGCCGTTCCTCGCACTGTCTCCCACTGTCAACCGCCTGCATGCGCTTTCTGCACGGAGCTTCACTGAATGCATGACGTCACGGATTGATGCCCGCATTTACATAGAAAAACGTTATTTTATAAATCTATAATTTCATATATTATTGTCAAATTGTAGAGAATATTGATGTTGGAGCTAACTTATCTTTTACAAATATAAAAAAAAACAGTCCCTATGAAAAGGGCACTTTGGACAGCAAACAGAAAAGGGGCAGGGGCTAGAGCACCTGTAGCACCGGTTCATTGCACGTGGGTGCACAGGTGTCCAGCAGACAGTTGACTATAAGGTGTTACTTAAAGAAAACCCCTTCCCATTCCATGCTGTCAGCAATGGCACCACATGGAAGAGAAATGACAAGACCTGAGAAAGAAAATAATTTCTTTACACCACAAAAATAATTTTTTTTTCCGTTTCCGGTTGAGAGTACGTCGTGCGTGTTCTGGCTGCTGCTTCTCACCGGAGCATTTTTGTTTTATTTTATTTCTTTTTCTATTTTTTTTCTGTGTTTGTGTAGTTTGATGTTTGTTTGAGTGTTTTGTCCACCGGTTGTGGTGTAGCTCCGGACCTGGTTTTGGGCGTCGGTTCCCTCCAGGCCTTGGTTCACCGTGGGTGATGCCTGTGCTCCCAGCTATGGACTGCAGTGAGCTCGTTGCTCATTTTACATCATGGTTGTCCAGCGCTCTGTGCTTTAACGCTTGGCGTGATGTTCCGAGCGATGTTGCTTGGTGGTGTCGCGGCAGCTGTGCAGGCGGTTTGGGACAAACCAGCGCTTTGCGTGGCGGAGCTTCTCTGCTCGCTTTGTGGATCCATGGCGTGGTGTTCTGAGCGATGTTGCTGATGGCGTTGCGGCAGCGGTGCTGGAGATGTGGGACTTGTTTTCGTGCGCCTTTTGGTGGGACTGTGGCTGCTACACCACGGGAATTACATCCTGACCCCTACGTGGTGGACTTTTTACCTTTTATTTTTTTATTTATTTTTTTTCTTATTATATTTTTTTTATTTATTTTTTTTCTTTGTCTACTATTGTAAAGCGTCCTTGGGTTTCTTGAAAGTCGCGATATAAATTTAACTTATTATTAGGGCCCGAGCCCTATGGGCGAAGGCCCTATTGTTCTTGTAAGAGTTCACTATTATTAGGGCCCGAGCCCTATGGGCGAAGGCCCTATTGTTCTTGTAAGAGTTCACTATTATTAGGGCCCGAGCCCTATAGGGCGAAGGCCCTATTGTTCTTGTAAGAGTTCACTATTATTAGGGCCCGAGCCCTATAGGGCGAAGGCCCTATTGTTCTTGTAAGAGTTCACTATTATTATTCTTCCGTCTTCTTCTTCTTCTTCTTTATTTTTCTCCGCTGTTGGGCCATTTTCGGGGCGCTTGCCATGGGCGAAAACGCACGAAATTTGGCGCCAGTTCCGAGAATTGCCACCGCTACTCAGAACCAAAAGCCCAAACTTGGCCGGGGCTCAGGGCCTCTATAGCGCCCCCTAAGTCGTTGTGATTTTGGTCTCCCGCATTAAGGTGCCTGGTTGCCATGTAGTTTGTAGTAGTGGCATGCCATTTGGTAGGCATATGTATCTCACTAAGCCGGACAAAAATGTAATGCCAATGCATTAGCCACGCCCAACAGGAAGTGAGGTAATTTCACTTTTGTGCGAAATGCATGGCCACGAAGACGGCGCAACTCCTCCTAGGCCGTTCATAGGAATGTCACCAAAATTGATACACATCATCTACAGACATGGCTGACAAATGTTACTAAATACGTTTCACGTAGGGTAAACCGTTCAGAAGTTATACGTCAATCAATTTCCGATGCAAAATTTTACATGCTTAAAAATTCATAACAAATCTTCGGATTGCTCAAAACTGCTCATACTTCACACGCAAATCACTCATTGGGCTTCTGACATGTTACCCAATTTCTGTGATATTTCGCCACTGGGGGCGCTATTTTTGGGCAAAAAATCCAATCTTTCCTCAAATTTGGTCAAACTTCACGGCCACCCTCTTACTACCTCCCATGTCATGTATACCACATTTTGGGTATTTTCGTCCATGGGGGGCGCTGTTTTTGGCCGACGCAATTGCTCCAAAACGGGTTTTTGGTAAATAATTCCATTATGCTTTTCCTTCACACCACTACCTTGTGGTAGTACGTTGCTGTTGTAGACACTTATTTTTCCAACTCATAATCGCTCATGTACAGCATAGCGCCACCTACTGACATGGGAAAAACCAAAAATTTTATTCTTCAAAAATCTATATCTCATCTTCTATTTACTCAATTGTCATCAAACTTGATACGCAAACTCTTCATAGCTCACCTGACATGTACACCAAATTTTGTGCACTTTCGCCCCTGGGGGTGCTGGTTATGGTGTAAATGATATTGCAGCTTCTGATTTGTCAAACTTGGCAAGCAAACTCTTTTTTAAGACCCTGATTGGGGCGCTTGCCATGGTCGACATCGCACAAAATTTGGCTCCTTTTTCTTAGACTGCCACCGCTACTGAGAACCAGAAGCCCAGATCCAGGCGGGCCTCAGGGCCTCTATAGCGCCCCCTAACTCGTTGTGATTTTGGCCTCCCGCATTAAGGTGCCTGGTTGCCATGTAGTTTGTAGTAGTGGCATGCCATTTGGTATGCATATGTATCTCACTAAGCCGGACAAAAATGTAATGCCAATGCATTAGCCACGCCCAACAGGAAGTGAGGTACTTTCACTTTTGTGCGAAATGCACGGCCACGAAGACGGCGCAACTCCTCCTAGGCCGTTCATAGGAATGTCTCCAAAATTGATACACATCATCTACAGACATGGCTGACAAAAGTTACTCAACACGTTTCACGTAGGATAGACCGTTCAGAAGTTATACGTCAATCAATTTTCAATGCAAAATTTTACATGCTTAACAATTCATAACAGATCTTCTGATTGCTCAAAACTGCTCATACTTCACACGCAAATCACTCATTGGGCTTCTGACATGTTACCCAATTTCTGTGATATTTCGTCACTGGGGGCGCTATTTTTGGGCAAAAAATCCAATCTTTCCTCAAATTTGGTCAAACGTCATGGCCACCCTCTTACTACCTCCCATGTCATGTATAGCACATTTTGGGAATTTTCGTCCATGGGGGGCGCTGTTTTTGGCCGACGGAATTGCTCCAAAATGGGTTTTTGGTAAATAATTCCACAATGCTTTTCCTTCACACCACTACCTTGTGATAGTACGTTGCTTTTGTAGACACTTATTTTTCCAACTCATAATCGCTCATGTACAGCATAGCGCCACCTACTGACATGGGAAAAACCAAAAAATTTATTCTTCAAAAATCTATATCTCATCTTCTATTTACTCAATTGTCATCAAACTTCATACGCAAACTCTTCATAGCTCAGCTGACATTTACGCCAAATTTTGTGCACTTTCGCCCCTGAGGGTGCTGGTTATGGCAAAAATGATATTGCAGCTTCTGATTTGTCAAACTTGGCAAGCAAACTCTTTACGGTATTTCGCGGGGACGCATGCCCCCACCCCCCTTGGCCGCTGGCGCGAGGGCCCGTCGAGGCCGCTTGCGGCTTTAATTATTCTTCCGTCTTCTCTTCTTCTTCTTCTTCTTTATTTTTCTCCGCTGTTGGGCCATTTTCGGGGCGCTTGCCATGGGCGAAAACTCACCAAATTTGGCGCCAGTTCCGAGAATTGCCACCGCTACTCAGAACCAAAAGCCCAAACTTGGCCGGGGCTCAGGGCCTCTATAGCGCCCCCTAAGTCGTTGTGATTTTGGTCTCCCGCATTAAGGTGCCTGGTTGCCATGTAGTTTGTAGTAGTGGCATGCCATTTGGTACGCATATGTATCTCACTAAGCCGGACAAAAATGTAATGCCAATGCATTAGCCACGCCCAACAGGAAGTGAGGTAATTTCACTTTTGTGCGAAATTCATGGCCACGAAGACGGCGCAACTCCTCCTAGACCGTTCATAGGAATGTCACCAAAATTGATAGACATCATCTACAGACATGGCTGACAAAAGTTACTAAATACGTTTCACGTAGCGTAAACCGTTCAGAAGTTATACGTCAATCAATTTTCGATGCAAAATTTTACATGCTTAAAAATTCATAACAAATCTTCTAGTTGCTCAAACCTGCTCATACTTCACACGCAGATCACTCATTGGGCTTCTGACATGTTACCCAATTTCTGTGATATTTCGCCACTGGGGGCGCTATTTTTGGGCGAAAAATCCAATCTTTCCTCAAATTCGGTCAAACTTCACGGCCACACTCTTACTACCTCCCATGTCATGTATACCACATTTTGGGTATTTTCGTCCATGGGGGGCGCTGTTTTTGGCCGACGCAATTGCTCCAAAACGGGTTTTTGGTAAATTATTCCATAATGCTTTCCCTTCACACCACTACCTTGTGATAGTACGTTGCTGTTGTAGGCACTTATTTTTCCAACTCATAATTGCTCATGTACAGCATAGCGCCACCTACTGACATGGGAAAAACCAAAAAATTTATTCTTCAAAAATCTATATCTCATCTTCTATTTACTCAATTGTCATCAAACTTCATACGCAAACTCTTCATAGCTCACCTGACATATACGCCAAATTTAGTGCACTTTCGCCCCTGGGGGTGCTGGTTATGGCAAAAATGATATTGCAGCTTCTGATTTGTCAAACTTGGCAAGCAAACTCTTTACAAGACCCTTTTTGGGGCGCTTGCCATGGTCAACAACGCACGAAATTTGGCTCCTTTTTCTTAGACTGCCACCGCTACTGAGAACGAGAAGCCCAGATCCAGGCGGGCCTCACGGCCTCTTTAGCGCCCCCTAAGTCGTTGTGATTTTGCCCTCCCGCATAAAGGTGCCTGGTTGCCATGTAGTTTGTAGTAGTGGCATGCCATTTGGTACGCTTATGTATCTCACTAAGCCGGACAAAAATGTAATGCCAATGCATTAGCCACGCCCAACAGGAAGTGAGGTAATTTCACTTTTGTGCGAAATGCATGGCCACGAAGACGGCGCAACTCCTCCTAGGCCGTTCATAGGAATGTCACCAAAATTGATAGACATCATCTACAGACATGGCTGACAAAAGTTACTAAATACGTTTCACGTAGGATAAGCCGTTCAGAAGTTATACGTCAATCAATTTTCAATGCAAAATTTTACATGCTTAAAAATTCATAACAAATCTTCTAATTGCTCAAAACTGCTCATACTTCACACGCAAATCACTCATTGGGCTTCTGACATGCTACCCAAATTCTGTGATATTTCACCACTGGGGGCGCTATTTTTGGGCAAAAGATCCAATCTTTCCTCAAATTTGGTCAAACTTCACGGCCACCCTCTTACTACCTCCCATGTCATGTATACCCCATTTTGGGAATTTTCGTCCATGGGGGGCACTGTTTTTGGCCGACACAATTGCTCCAAAACGGGTTTTTGGTAAATAATTCCATAATGCTTTTCCTTCACACCACTACCTTGTGATAGTACGTTGCTGTTGTAGACACTTATTTTTCCAACTCATAATCGCTCATGTACAGCATAGCGCCACCTACTGACATGGGAAAAACCAAAACATTTTTTCTTCAAAAATCAATATCTCATCTTCTATTTACTCAATCTTGATCAAACTTGATACGCACACTCTTAGCAGGTCACCTGACATATCTCCCAAATTTTGTGCACTTTTGCCTCTGGGGGCGCTGTTTTCAGGCAACATTTTATATCTCGGCTTCTGATTGGTCAAACTTAATCAAACTTGACACAAGAACTCTTCATAGGTCCCTTGACATGTATACCAAATTTGGTGAACTTTCACCACTGGGGGCGCTCATTGCGCCGTATCAGTTGCAGGAGAGGTGTTTACAATCATGAGGCACCAGGAGTATGTTGTTTTGGTTGCCTTATACACACATGACTTGTGGGGAATGGGTAGGCAGTGGGGAGCAAGTGTTGTAGCGTTACATACAGACTAATAGATGTCTAACAGAAGACAATCCTATGTAGCTATAGCTTGGTGACTGATGAGGTAAATACATTAATTTCGTTGGGAAGCCATGGCATAAAATTTTCTGTCCATGACAACATCTCAGCGCACCGTGTACTCTGTGTCCGATTCTGTGCTTTGTCGCCATTGTGGGAGTAATGTCTCTTGCCGAAGAAGCTGTGGAAGGTATTTCGCGGGGACGCATGCCCCCGCCCCCCTTGGCCGCTGGCGCGAGGGCCCGTCGAGGCCGCTTGCGGCTTTAATTAGGGCCCGAGCCCTATGGGCGAAGGCCCTATTGTTCTTGTAAGAGTTCACTATTATTAGGGCCCGAGCCCTATAGGGCGAAGGCCCTATTGTTCTTGTAAGAGTTCACTATTATTATTCTTCCGTCTTCTTCTTCTTCTTCTTCTTCTTCTTCTTCTTTATTTTTCTCCGCTGTTGGGCCATTTTCGGGGCGCTTGCCATGGGCGAAAATGCACCAAATTTGGCACCAGTTCCGAGAATTGCCACCGCTACTCAGAGCCAAAAGCCCAAACTTGGCCGGGGCTCAGGGCCTCTATAGCGCCCCCTAAGTCGTTGTGATTTTGGCCTCCCGCTTTAAGGTGCCTGGGTGCCGTGTAGTTTGTAGTAGTGCCATGCCATTTGGTACGCAGATGTATCTCACTAAGCCGGACAAAAATGTAATGCCAATGCATTAGCCACGCCCAACAGGAAGTGAGGTAATTTCACTTTTGTGCGAAATGCATGGCCACGAAGACGGCGCAACTCCTCCTAGACCGTTCATAGGAATGTCACCAAAATTGATACACATCATCTACAGACATGGCTGAACAAAAGTTACTAAATACGTTTCACGTAGGATAAACCATTCAGAAGTTATACGTCAATCAATTTTCGATGCAAAATTTTACATGCTTAAAAATTCATAACAAATCTTCTGATTGCTCAAAACTGCTCATACTTCACACGCAAATCACTCATTGGGCTTCTGACATGTTACCCTATTTCTGTGATATTTCGCCACTGGGGGCGCTATTTTTGGGCAAAAAATCCAATCTTTCTTCAAATTTGGTCAAACTTCACGGCCACCCTCTTACTACCTCCCATGTCATGTATACCTCATTTTGGGAATTTTCGTCCATGGGGGGCGCTGTTTTTGGCCAACGCAATTGCTCCAAAACGGGTTTTTGGTGAATAATTCCATAATGCTTTTCCTTCACACCACTACCTTGTGATAGTACGTTGCTGTTGTAGACACTTATTTTTCCAACTCATAATCGCTCATGTACGGCATAGCGCCACCTACTGACATGGGAAAAACCAAATAATTTATTCTTCAAAAATCTATATCTCATCTTCTATTTACTCCATTGTCATCAAACTTCATACGCAGACTCTTCATAGCTCACCTGACATATACGCCAAATTCTGTGCACTTTCGCCACTGGGGGCGCTTTTTTTGGGCAAGAAATCCAATCTTTCCTCAAATTTGGTCAAACTTCACGGCCACCTTCTTACTACCTCCCATGTCATGTATACCACATTTTGGGAATTTTCGTCCATGGGGGGCGCTGTTTTTGGCCGAAGCAATTGCTCCAAAACGGGTTTTTGGTAAATAATTCCATAATGCTTTTCCTTCACACCACTACCTTGTGATAGTACGTTGCTGTTGTAGACACTTATTTTTCCACCTCATAATCGCTCATGTACGGCATAGCGCCACCTACTGACATGGGAAAAACCAAATAATTTATTCTTCAAAAATCTATATCTCATCTTCTATTTTCTCAATTGTCATCAAACTTCATACGCAAACTCTTCATAGCTCACCTGACATATACGCCAAATTTTGTGCACTTTCACCCCTGGGGGTGCTGGTTATGGCTAAAATGATATTGCAGCTTCTGATTTGTCACTCTTGGCAAGCAAACTCTTTACAAGACCCTTATTGGGGCGCTTGCCATGGTCGACAACGCACAAAATTTGGCTCCTTTTTCTTAGACTGCCACCGCTACTGAGAACCAGAAGCCCAGATCCAGGCGGGCCTCAGGGCCTCTATAGCGCCCCCCGAGCACCGTACAATGCGAGACCCTATTGTTGCCATGTGTCCATTTCTGTGCTTTGTCGCCATTGTGGGAGTAATGTCTCTTGCCGAAGAGGCTGTGGAAGGTCTTTCGCGGGGACACATGCCCCCGCCCCCCTTGGCCGCTGGCGCGAGGGCCCGTCGAGGCCGCTTGCGGCTTTAATTATTATTCTTCCGTCTTCTTCTTCTTCTTCTTCTTCTTTATTTTTCTCCGCTGTTGGGCCATTTTCGGGGCGCTTGCCATGGGCGAAAACGCACGAAATTTGGCACCAGTTCCGAGAATTGCCACCGCTACTCAGAACCAAAAGCCCAAACTTGGCCGGGGCTCAGGGCCTCTATAGCGCCCCCTAAGTCGTTGTGATTTTGGCCTCCCGCATTAAGGTGCCTGGTTGCCATATAGTTTGTAGTACTGGCATGCCATTTGGTAGGCATATGTATCTCACTAAGCCGGACAAAAATGTAATGCCAATGCATTAGCCACGCCCAACAGGAAGTGAGGTAATTTCACTTTTGTGCGAAATGCATGGCCACGAAGACGGCGCAACTCCTCCTAGACCGTTCATAGGAATGTCACCAAAATTGATACACATCATCTACAGACATGGCTGACAAAAGTTACTAAAGACGTTTCACGTAGGATAAACCGTTCAGAAGTTATACGTCAATCAATTTTCACTTCAAAATTTTACATGCTAAAAAATTCATAACAAATCTTCTACTTGCTCAAAACTGCTCATACTTCACACGCTAATCACTCATTGGGCTTCGGACATGTTACCCCATTTCTGTGATATTTCGCCACTGGGGGCGCTATTTTTGGGCAAAAAATCCAATCTTTCCTCAAATTTGGTCAAACTTCACGGCCACCCTCTTACTACCTCCCATGTCATGTATACCACATTTTGGGAATTTTCGTCCGTGGGGGGCGCTGTTTTTGGCCGACGCAATTTCTCCAAAATGGGTTTTTGGTTAATAATTCCATAATGCTTTTCCTTCACACCACTATCTTGTGATAGTACGTTGCTGTTGTAGACACTTATTTTTCCAACTCATAATCGCTCATGTACAGCATTGCGCCACCTACTGACATGGGAAAAACCAAAAAATTTATTCTTCAAAAATCTATGTCTCATCTTCTATTTACTCAATTGTCATCAAACTTCATACACAAACTCTTCATAGCTCACCTGACATATGCGCCAAATTTTGTGCACTTTCGCCCCTGGGGGTGCTGGTTATGGCAAAAATGATATTGCAGCTTCTGATTTGTCAACCTTGGCAAGCAAACTCTTTACAAGACCCTTATTGGGGCGCTTGCCATGGTCGACAACGCTCGAAATTTTGCCCCTTTTTCTTAGACTGCCACCGCTACTGAGAACCAGAAGCCCAGATCCAGGCGGGCCTCAGGGCCTCTATAGCGCCCCCTAACGTGTTGTGATTTTTGCCTCTCGCATTAAGGT
The DNA here is from genome assembly GCF_027579695.1 of Neoarius graeffei. NCBI lineage: Eukaryota > Metazoa > Chordata > Actinopteri > Siluriformes > Ariidae > Neoarius > Neoarius graeffei. The sequence goes on along the minus strand of NC_083581.1, from coordinate 21,198,769 downwards.
GCCTGGTTGCCATATAGTTTGTAGTAGTGGCATGCCCTTTGGTACGCATACGTATCTCACTAAGCCGGACAAAAATGTAATGCCAAGGCATTAGCCACGCCCAACAGGAAGTGAGGTAATTTCACTTTTGTGCGAAATGCATGGCCACGAAGACGGCGCAACTCCTCCTAGACCGTTCATAGGAACATCACCAAAATTGATACACATCATCTACAGACATGGCTGACAAAAGTTGCTAAATACGTTTCACGTAGGGTAAACCGTTCAGAAGTTATACGTCAATCAATTTTCACTTCAAAATTTTACATGCTTAAAAATTCATAACAAATCTTTTAATTGCTCAAAACTGCTCATACTTCACACGCAAATCACTCATTGGGCTTCGGACATGTTACCCAATTTCTGTGATATTTCGCCACTGGGGGCGCTATTTCTGGGCAAAAAAATCCAATCTTTCCTCAAATTCGGTCAAACTTCACGGCCACCCTCTTACTACCTCCCATGTCATTTATACCACATTTTGGGATTTTTCGTCCATGGTGGGCGCTGTTTTTGGCCGACCCAATTTCTCCAAAACGGGTTTTTGGTAAATAATTCCTTAATGCTTTTCCTTCACACCACTACCTTGTGATAGTACGTTGCTGTTGTAGACACTTATTTTTCCATCTCATAATCGCTCATGTACAGCATAGCGCCACCTACTGACATGGAAAAAACCAAAAAATTTATTCTTCCAAAAATCTATATCTCATCTTCTACTTACTCAATTGTCATCAAACTTCATACGCAAACTCTTCATAGCTCACCTGACATATACGCCAAATTTCGCCCCTGGGGGTGCTGGTTATGGCAAACATTATATTGCAGCTTCTGATTTGTCAAACTTGGCAAGCAAACTCTTTACAAGACCCTTATTGGGGCGCTTGCCATGGTCAACAACGCTCGAAATTTTGCCCCTTTTTCTTAGACTGCCACCGCTACTGAGAACCGGAAGCCCAGATCCAGGCGGGCCTCAGGGCCTCTATAGCGCCCCCTAACGTGTTGTGATTTTTGCCTCTCGCATTAAGGTGCCTGCTTGGCATATAGTTTCTAGTTATTATCAGGGCCCGAGCCCTACTGGGCGAAGGCCCTATTGTTCTTGTAAGAGTTCACTATTATTCTTCTTCTTCTTCCGTCTTCTTCTTCTTCTTCCTCTTCTTCTTCTTCTTCTTCTTTATTTTTCTCCGCTGTTGGGCCATTTTCGGGGCGCTTGCCATGGGCGAAAACGCGCGAAATTTGGCACCAGTTCCGAGAATTGCCACTGCTACTCAGAACCAAAAGCCCAAACTTGGCCGGGGCTCAGGGCCTCTCTAGCGCCCCCTAAGTCGTTGGGATTTTGGCCTCCCGCATTACGGTGCCTGGTTGCCATATTGTTTGTAGTAGTGGCATGCCTTTTGGTAGACATATGTATCTCACTAACCCAGACAAAAATGTAATGCCAATGCATTAGCCACGCCCAACAGGAAGTGAGGTATTTTCACTTTTGTGCGAAATGCATGGCCACGAAGACGGCGCAACTCCTCCTAGACCGTTCATAGCAATTTCACCAAAATTGATACACATCATCTACAGACATGGCTGACAAAAGTTATTAAATACGTTTCACGTAGGTTAAACCGTTCAGAAGTTATACGTCAATCAATTTTCACTTCAAAATTTTACATGCTAAAAAATTCATAACAAATCTTCGAATTGCTCAACACTGCTCATACTTCACACGCAAATCACTCATTGGGCTTCTGACATGTTACCCAATTTCTGTGATATTTCGCCACTGGGGGCGCTATTTTTGGGCAAAAATTCCAATCTTTCCTCAAATTTGGTCAAACTTCACGGCCACCCTCTTACTCCCTCCCATGTCATGTATACCTCATTTTGGGAATTTTCGTCCATGGGGGGCGCTGTTTTTGGCCGACGCAATTTCTCCAAAACGGGTTTTTGGTAAATAATTCCATAATGCTTTTCCTTCACACCACTACCTTGTGATAGTACGTTGCTGTTGTGGACACTTATTTTTCCATCTCATAATCGCTCATGTTCAGCATAGCGCCACCTACTGACATGGGAAAAACCAAAAAATTTATTCTTCAAAAATCTATATCTCATCTTCTATTTACTCAATTGTCATCAAACTTCATACGCAAACTCTTCATAGCTCACCTGACACATACGCCAAATTTTGTGCACTTTCGCCACTGGGGGTGCTGGTAATGGCAAAAATGATATTGCAGCTTCTGATTTGTCAAACTTGGCAAGCAAACTCTTTACAAGACCCTTACTGGGGCGCTTGCCATGGTCGACAACGCTCGAAATTTTGCCCCTTTTTCTTGGACTGCCACCGCTACTGAGAACCAGAAGCCCAGATCCAGGCGGGCCTCGGGGCCTCTATAGCGCCCCCTAACGTGTTGTGATTTTTGCCTCTCGCATTAAGGTGCCTGGTTGCCATGTAGTTTGTGGTAGTGGCATGCCCTTTGGTACGCATACGTATCTCACTAAGCCGGACAAAAATGTAATGCCAATGCATTAGCCACGCCCAACAGGAAGTGAGGTAATTTCACTTTTGTGCGAAATGCATGGCCACGAAGACGGCGCAACTCCTCCTAGACCGTTCATAGGAACGTCACCAAAATTGATACACATCATCTACAGACATGGCTGACAAAAGTTGCTAAATACGTTTCACGTAGGATCAACCGTTCAGAGGTTATACGTCAATCAATTTTCACTTCAAAATTTTACATGCTTAAAAATTCATAACAAATCTTTTAATTGCTCAAAACTGCTCATACTTCACAAGCAAACACTCATTGGGCTTCTGACATGTTACCCAATTTCTGTGATATTTCGCCACTGGGGGCGCTATTTTTGGGCAAAAAATCCAATCTTTCCTCAAATTTGGTCAAACTTCACGGCCACACTCTTACTACCTCCAATGTCATGTATACCACATTTTGGGAATTTTCGTCCATGGGGGGCGCTGTTTTTGGCCGACGCAGTTACTCCAAAACGGGTTTTTGGTTAATTATTCCATAATGCTTTTCCTTCACACCACTACCTTGTGATAGTACGTTGCTGTTGTAGACACTTATTTTTCCAACTCATAATCGCTCATGTACGGCACAGCGCCACCTCCTGACATGGGAAAAACCAAAAAATTTATTCTTCAAAAATCTATATCTCATCTTCTATTTACTCAATTGTCATCAAACTTCATACGCAAACTCTTCATAGCTCACCTGACATATACACCAAATTTTGTGCACCACCTGCTGACATGGGAAAAACCAAAAAATTTATTCTTCAAAAATCTATATCTCATCTTCTATTTACTCAATTGTCATCTAACTTCATACGCAAACTCTTCATAGCTCACCTGACATATACGCCAAATTTCGCCCCTGGGGGTGCTGGTTATGGCAAACATTATATTGCAGCTTCTGATTTGTCAAACTTGGCAAGCAAACTCTTTACAAGACCCTTATTGGGGCGCTTGCCATGGTCAACAACGCTCGAAATTTTGCCCCTTTTTCTTAGACTGCCACCGCTACTGAGAACCGGAAGCCCAGATCCAGGCGGGCCTCAGGGCCTCTATAGCGCCCCCTAACGTGTTGTGATTTTTGCCTCTCGCATTAAGGTGCCTGCTTGGCATATAGTTTCTAGTTATTATCAGGGCCCGAGCCCTACTGGGCGAAGGCCCTATTGTTCTTGTAAGAGTTCACTATTATTATTCTTCTTCTTCCGTCTTCTTCTTCTTCTTCCTCTTCTTCTTCTTCTTCTTTATTTTTCTCCGCTGTTGGGCCATTTTCGGGGCGCTTGCCATGGGCGAAAACGCGCGAAATTTGGCACCAGTTCCGAGAATTGCCACTGCTACTCAGAACCAAAAGCCCAAACTTGGCCGGGGCTCAGGGCCTCTCTAGCGCCCCCTAAGTCGTTGGGATTTTGGCCTCCCGCATTACGGTGCCTGGTTGCCATATTGTTTGTAGTAGTGGCATGCCTTTTGGTAGACATATGTATCTCACTAACCCAGACAAAAATGTAATGCCAATGCATTAGCCACGCCCAACAGGAAGTGAGGTATTTTCACTTTTGTGCGAAATGCATGGCCACGAAGACGGCGCAACTCCTCCTAGACCGTTCATAGCAATTTCACCAAAATTGATACACATCATCTACAGACATGGCTGACAAAAGTTATTAAATACGTTTCACGTAGGTTAAACCGTTCAGAAGTTATACGTCAATCAATTTTCACTTCAAAATTTTACATGCTAAAAAATTCATAACAAATCTTCGAATTGCTCAACACTGCTCATACTTCACACGCAAATCACTCATTGGGCTTCTGACATGTTACCCAATTTCTGTGATATTTCGCCACTGGGGGCGCTATTTTTGGGCAAAAATTCCAATCTTTCCTCAAATTTGGTCAAACTTCACGGCCACCCTCTTACTCCCTCCCATGTCATGTATACCTCATTTTGGGAATTTTCGTCCATGGGGGGCGCTGTTTTTGGCCGACGCAATTTCTCCAAAACGGGTTTTTGGTAAATAATTCCATAATGCTTTTCCTTCACACCACTACCTTGTGATAGTACGTTGCTGTTGTGGACACTTATTTTTCCATCTCATAATCGCTCATGTTCAGCATAGCGCCACCTACTGACATGGGAAAAACCAAAAAATTTATTCTTCAAAAATCTATATCTCATCTTCTATTTACTCAATTGTCATCAAACTTCATACGCAAACTCTTCATAGCTCACCTGACACATACGCCAAATTTTGTGCACTTTCGCCACTGGGGGTGCTGGTAATGGCAAAAATGATATTGCAGCTTCTGATTTGTCAAACTTGGCAAGCAAACTCTTTACAAGACCCTTACTGGGGCGCTTGCCATGGTCGACAACGCTCGAAATTTTGCCCCTTTTTCTTGGACTGCCACCGCTACTGAGAACCAGAAGCCCAGATCCAGGCGGGCCTCGGGGCCTCTATAGCGCCCCCTAACGTGTTGTGATTTTTGCCTCTCGCATTAAGGTGCCTGGTTGCCATGTAGTTTGTGGTAGTGGCATGCCCTTTGGTACGCATACGTATCTCACTAAGCCGGACAAAAATGTAATGCCAATGCATTAGCCACGCCCAACAGGAAGTGAGGTAATTTCACTTTTGTGCGAAATGCATGGCCACGAAGACGGCGCAACTCCTCCTAGACCGTTCATAGGAACGTCACCAAAATTGATACACATCATCTACAGACATGGCTGACAAAAGTTGCTAAATACGTTTCACGTAGGATCAACCGTTCAGAGGTTATACGTCAATCAATTTTCACTTCAAAATTTTACATGCTTAAAAATTCATAACAAATCTTTTAATTGCTCAAAACTGCTCATACTTCACAAGCAAACACTCATTGGGCTTCTGACATGTTACCCAATTTCTGTGATATTTCGCCACTGGGGGCGCTATTTTTGGGCAAAAAATCCAATCTTTCCTCAAATTTGGTCAAACTTCACGGCCACACTCTTACTACCTCCAATGTCATGTATACCACATTTTGGGAATTTTCGTCCATGGGGGGCGCTGTTTTTGGCCGACGCAGTTACTCCAAAACGGGTTTTTGGTTAATTATTCCATAATGCTTTTCCTTCACACCACTACCTTGTGATAGTACGTTGCTGTTGTAGACACTTATTTTTCCAACTCATAATCGCTCATGTACGGCACAGCGCCACCTCCTGACATGGGAAAAACCAAAAAATTTATTCTTCAAAAATCTATATCTCATCTTCTATTTACTCAATTGTCATCAAACTTCATACGCAAACTCTTCATAGCTCACCTGACATATACACCAAATTTTGTGCACCACCTGCTGACATGGGAAAAACCAAAAAATTTATTCTTCAAAAATCTATATCTCATCTTCTATTTACTCAATTGTCATCTAACTTCATACGCAAACTCTTCATAGCTCCCCTGACATACACGCCAAATTTTGTGCACTTGCGCCCCTGGGGGAGCTGGTTATGGCAGACATGATATTGCAGCTTCTGATTTGTCAACCTTGGCAAGCAACCTCTGTACAAGACCCTTATTGGGGCGCTTGCCATGGTCGACAACGCACGAAATTTGGCTCCTTTTTCTTAGACTGCCACCGCTACTGAGAACCAGAGGCCCAGATCCAGGCGGGCCTCAGGGCCTCTATAGCGCCCCCTAACGTGTTGTGATTTTTGCCTCTCGCATTAAGGTGCCTGCTTGGCATATAGTTTCTAGTTATTATTATTATTATTATTAGGGCCCGGGCACCGTCCAGTGGGAGACCCTATTGTTTTTGAAGGATTATTATTATTTATTGTTATTATTATTAGGCCCCGAGCACCGTACAGTGCGAGACCCTTTTGTTGCCATGTTTCCAATTCTGTGCTTTGTCGCCATTGTGGGTTTTATGTCTCTTGCCGAAGAAGCTGTGGAAGGTTTTTCGCGGGGATGCATGCCCCCGCCCCCCTTGGCCGCTGGCGCGAGGGCCCGTCGAGGCCGCTTGCGGCTTTAATTATTCTTCCGTCTTCTTCTTCTTCTTCTTCTGCTTCTTCTTCTTCTTCTTTATTTTTCTCCGCTGTTGGGCCATTTTCGGGGCGCTTGCCATGGGCGAAAACGCACGAAATTTGGCGCCAGTTCCGAGAATTGCCACCGCTACTCAGAACCAAAAGCCCAAACTTGGCCGGGGCTCAGGGCCTCTATAGCGCCCCCTAAGTCGTTGTGATTTTGGCCTCCCGCATTAAGGTGCCTGGGTGCCATGTAGTTTGTGGTAGTGGCATGCCATTTGGTACACATATGTATCTCACTAAGCCGGACAAAAATGTAATGCCAATGCATTAGCCACGCCCAACAGGAAGTGAGGTAATTTCACTTTTGTGCAAAATGCATGGCCACGAAGACGGCGCAACTCCTCCTAGACCCTTCATAGGAATGTCACCAAAATTGATACACATCATCTACAGACATGGCTGACAAAAGGTACTAAATACGTTTCACGTGGGATAAGCCGCTCAGAAGTTATACGTCAATCAATTTTCGATGCAAAATTTTACATGCTTAAAAATTCATAACAAATCTTCTGATTGCTCAAAACTGCTCATACTTCACACGCAAATCACTCATTGGGCTTCTGACATGTTACCCAATTTCTGTGATTTTTCGCCACTGGGGGCGCTATTTTTGGGCAAAAAATCCAATCTTTCCTCAAATTTGGTCAAACTTCACGGCCACCCTCTTACTACCTCCCATGTCATGTATACCACATTTTGGGAATTTTCGTCCATGGGAGGCGCTGTTCTTGGCCGACGCAATTGCTCCAAAACGGGTTTTTGGTAAATAATTCCATAATGCTTTCCCTTCACACCACTACCTTGTTATAGTACGTTGCTGTTGTAGACACTTATTTTTCCAACTCATAATCGCTCATGTACAGCATAGCGCCACCTACTGACATGGGAAAAACCAAAAAATTTATTCTTCAAAAATCTATGTCTCATCTTCTATTTACTCAATTGTCATCAAACTTCATATGCAAACTCTTCATAGCTCACCTGACATATACGCCAAATTTTGTGCACTTTCGCCCCAGGGGGTGCTGGTTATGGCAAAAATGATATTGCAGCTTCTGATTTGTCAAACTTGGCAAGCAAACTCTTTACAAGACCCTTATTGGGGCGCTTGCCATGGTCGACAACGCACGAAATTTGGCTCCTTTTTCTTAGACTGCCACCACTACTGAGAACCAGAAGCCCAGATCCAGGCGGGCCTCAGGGCCTCTATAGCGCCCCCTAAGTCGTTGTGATTTTGGCCTCCCGCATAAAGGTGCCTGGTTGCCATGTAGTTTGTAGTAGTGGCATGCCATTTGGTACGCATATGTATCTCACTAAGCCGGACAAAAATGTAATGCCAATGCTTTAGCCACGCCCAACAGGAAGTGAGGTAATTTCACTTTTGTGCGAAATGCATGGCCACGAAGACAGCGCAACTCCTCCTAGGCCCTTAATAGGAATGTCACCAAAATTGATAGACGTCATCTACAGACATGGCTGACAAAAGTTCCTAAATACATTTCACGTAGGATAAGCCGTTCAGAAGTTATACATCAATCAATTTTCAATGCAAAATTTTACATGCTTAAAAATTCATAACAAATCTTCTAATTGCTCAAAACTGCTCATACTTCACACGCAAATCACTCATTGGGCTTCTGACATGCTACCCAATTTCTGTGATATTTCGCCACTGGGGGCACTATTTTTGGGCAAAAAATCCAATCTTTCCTCAAATTTGGTCAAACTTCACGGCCACCCTCTTACCACCTCCCATTTCATGTATACCACATTTTGGGAATTTTCGTCCATGGGGGGCGCTGTTTTTGGCCAACGCAATTGCTCCACAACGCGTTTTTGGTAAATAATTCCATAATGCTTTTCCTTCACACCACTACCTTGTGATAGTACGTTGCTGTTGTAGACACTTATTTTTCCAACTCATAATCGCTCATGTACAGCATAGCGCCACCTACTGACATGGGAAAAACCAAAGCATTTATTCGTCAAAAATCAATATCTCATCTTCTATTTACTCAATCTTGATCAAACTTGATACGCACACTCTAAACAGGTCGCCTGACATATCTCCCAAATTTTGTGAACTTTCGCCACTGGGGGCGCTGTTTTCAGGCAACAATTTATATCTCGGCTTCTGATTTGTCAAACTTGATCAAACTTGACACAACAACTCTTCATAGGTCCCTTGACATGTATACCTGATTTGGTGAACTTTCACCACTGGGGGCGCTCACTGCGCTGTAGCAGTTGCAGGAGAGGTGTTTACAATCATGAGGCGCCAGGAGTATGTTGTTTTGGTTGCCTTAAACACACATGACTTGTGAGGAATGGGTAGGCAGTCGGGAGCAAGTGTTGTAGCGTTACATACAGACTAATAGATGTCTAACAGAAGACAATCCTATGTAGCTATAGCTTGGTGACTGATGAGGTAAATACATTAATTTGGTTGGGAAGCCATGGCATAAAATGTTCTGTCCATGACAACATCTCAGCGCACCGTGTACTCTGTGTCCAATTCTGTGCTTTGTCGCCATTGTGGGAGTAATGTCTCTTGCCGAAGAAGCTGTCGAAGGTATTTCGCGGGGACGCATGCCCCCGCCCCCCTTGGCCGCTGGCGCGAGGGCCCGTTGAGGCCGCTTGCGGCTTTAATTATTATTTTTATTATTCACAAAGGTGAAGGCTACAAGAAGATCAGCAAAGCTTTACTAATCAGTCAGAATACTGTAGTAAAAGTGGTACAAAAATTTAAGAAAGATGGAACTGCAACCATCTCACAGAGACGTCCAGGTCATCCACGGAAGTTAACACCTCGACAGGAGCGTCTTCTGATGAGAAGGGTTGAAGAAAATCGGCATGCAAGTTCACTGCAGTTATCTAAAGAAGTAGAAAGCCAAACTGGGGTGACTATTTCCCATGACACAATATGACGTACACTGCAGAGGAATGGCATGCATGGATGCCGTCCACGAAAGAAGCCTCTCCTAAAGCCCAGGCACAAAAAAAGCCTGCCTAGAGTTTGCCAGAGCCCATGCTGACAAAAATGAAGACTACTGGGACTTTATACTCTGGAGTGACGAGACCAAGATAAATGTTTTTGGAACCGATGGCTTCAAAACTATATGGCATTGCAAAGGTGAGGAATACAAAGAAAAATGCATGGTGCCTACAGTGAAACATGGTGGTGGTAGTAGTGTCCTTATGTGGGGCTGCATGAGTGCTGCTGGTGTCGGGGAACTGCATTTCATTGATGGCATCATGAATTCACAGATGTATTGCTCCATACTGAAAGAGAAGATGCTATCATCACTCCGTGCCCTTGGTCATCGTGCACTTTTCCAACATGACAATGATCCTAAACACACATCTAAGAGGCCACTGTTGGATTTCTGAAGAAGAACAGGGTTAAAATGAGTCAGTGATCAAGTATGTCTCCTGATCTGAACCCAATCGAACACCTATGGGGAATTCTGAAGAGACAAGTTAAGTATCACTCTCCATCCAGCATCCAGTCACTAAAAGAGGTCATTGTTGAAGAATGGGAAAAGATTGATGTTGCAAAATGTTGCCAACTTGGTCATTCCATGCCTAGAAGACTTGGTGCTGTCATTTAAAAATCATGGAGGCCATAGAAAGTACTAGATGTAGTAGTTTTTGTTGTGGGGTGTACTCATTTTTGCACCACCCTAATTTGAGTAAAACTGAAAAATGTGTAATCTAAGTTATATTATTAACCTTACTTTCACGTTATAAGTTAAACAGATGTTATAGTAAACTTTTTCTTGTCGACATTTTGGAAATTGTTTGTGTTCATTGAGATATTGTTTAAAATGTAAAGGGGGTGTACTCATTTACACTGAGCACTAATACACACACACACACACACACACACACACACACACACACACACACACACTAGTGCATCTCAAAAAATTAGAATATTGTGAAAAAGTTCAATATTTTCCATCAGTTATTTAAGAAAGTGAAAATGTTATTATAGACTCATTACACAAACTAAAATGTTTCAAGCATTTTTCTATTTTAATCAGTATGGCATACAGTACAAAAACAAAAAAAACCCATCTCAAAATATTAGAATATTTCATTTCGAGTTTGAGTAAAACAGTATGAACACAGTGTATCTCTCGGTCTAGTTCAGTACACACAACCACAATCATGGGGAAGACTGCTGACTTGACTGTTGTCCAGAAGATGATCACTGATGCCCTCCACAAGGAGGGTAAGCCACAAAAAGTCATTGCTGAAAAGGGTGGCTGGAAAAGGTGCACAAGCAACAAGGATGGCCGCAGTCTTGAGAGGATTGTCAAGAAAAGTTGATTCAAGAACTTGGGAGAGCTTCACAAAGAGTGGACTGAGGCTGGTGTCAGTGTATTAAGACCCATCACGAACAGACATCTTCAAGAAAGGGGATACAACTTTTGCATTCCTAATATCAAGCTACTCCTGAGCCAGAGACAATGTCAGAAGTGTCTTATCTGGGCTAAGGAGAGAAAGAAATGGACTGTTGCTCAGTGGTCCAAAGTCCTCTTTTCAGATGAAAGTACATTTTGCATTTAATTTGGAAATCACAGTTCTAGAGTCTGGAGGAAGAGTGGAGAGGCACAGAATCCAAGGTGTTTGAAGCCCAGTGTGAAGTTTCCACAGTCTGTGATGATTTGGGGTGCCATGTCATCTGCTGGTGTTGGTCCACTGTATTTTATCAAGTCCAAAGTCAACACAGCCATCTACCAGGAGATTTTAGAGCACTTCATGCTTCCATCTGCTGACAAGCTTTTTGGAGATGCTGATTTCCTTTTCCAGCAGGACTTAGCACCTACCCACAGTGCCAAAACTACTACCAAATGGTTTGCTGACCATGATATTACTGTGTTTGATTGGCCAGCCAACTTGCCTGACCTGAACCCCATAGAGAATCTGTGGGGTATTGTCAAGAGGAAGATGAGAAACACCCGACCCAAAAATATAGATACGCTGAAGGCCACTATCAAAGCAACCTGGGCTTCAATAACACCTCAGCAGTGCCACAGACTGATCACTTCCATGCCACACCGCATTGATACAGTAATTCATGGTAAAGGAGCCCCAACCAAGTATTGAGTGTATAAATGAATATACTTTTCAGAAGTTGGACATTTCTGTATTGTAAATCCTTTTTTTGATTGATCTTAGGGAATATTCTAATAATTTGAGATACTGGATTTCTGATTTTCATGAGCTATAAGCCATAATCATCAAAATTAAAACAAAAAAGGCTTTAAATATTTCACTTTACATGTAATGAACATAGAATATATGAAAGTTTACCTTTTTGAATTAAATTATGAAAAAAAAGGAACTTTTTCATGGCATTCTAATTTTTTGAGATGTACTAGTATATATATATAAAAAAAACGATTCCAAAAAAGTTGGGACAAAGTACAAATTGTAAATAAATACGGAATGCAATAATTTACAAATCTCAAAAACTGATATTGTATTCACAATAGAACACAGACAACATATCAAATGTCGAAAGTGAGACATTTTGAAATTTCATGCCAAATATTGGCTCATTTGAAATTTCATGACAGCAACACATCTCAAAGAAGTTGGGACGGGGCAATAAGAGGCTGGAAAAGTTAAAGGTACAAAAAAGGAACAGCTGGAGGACCAAATTGCAACTCATTAGGTCAACTGGCAATAGGTCATTAACATGACTAGGTATAAAAAGAGCATCTTGGAGTGGCAGCGGCTCTCAGAAGTAAAGGTGGGAAGAGGATCACCAATCCCCCTAATTCTGCACCGACAAATAGCGGAGCAACATCAGAAAGGAGTTCGACAGTGTAAAATTGCAAAGAGTTTGAACATATCATCATCTACAGTGCATAATATCATCAAAAGCTTCAGAGAATCTGGAAGAATCTCTGTGGGTAAGGATCAAGGCCGGAAAACCATACTGGGTGCCCGTGATCTTCGGGCCCTTAGACGGCACTGCATCACATACAGGCATGCTTCTGTATTGGAAATCACAAAATGGGCTCAAGAATATTTCCAGAGAACATTATCTGTGAACACAATCACCGTGCCATCTGCCGTTGCTAGCTAAAACTCTATAGTTCAAAGAAGAAGCCGTATCTAAACATGATCCAGAAGCGCAGATGTCTTCTCTGAGCCAAAGCTCATTTAAAATGGACTGTGGCAAAGTGGAAAACTGTTCTGTGGTCAGACGAATCAAAATTTGAAGTTCTTTATGGAAATCAGGGACGCCATGTCATTCGGACTAAAGAGGAGAAGGACGACCCAAGTTGTTATCAGCGCTCAGTTCAGAAGCCTGCATCTCTGATGGTATGGGGTTGCATTAGTGCGTGTGGCATGGGCAGCTTACACATCTGGAAAGACACCACCAATGCTGAAAGGTATATCCAGGTTCTAGAGCAACATATGCTCCCATCCAGACGACGTCTCTTTCAGGGAAGACCTTGCATTTTCCAACATGACAATGCCAAACCACATACTGCATCAATTACAGCATCATGGCTGCGTAGAAGGATCCGGCTACTGAACTGGCCAGCCTGCAGTCCAGATCTTTCACCCATAGAAAACATTTGGGGCATCATAAAATGGAAGATACGACAAAAAAGACCTAAGACAGTTGAGCAACTAGAATCCTACATTAAGTCAAGTCAAGTTTATTTGTATAGCGCTTTTAACAATAAACATTGTCGCAAAGCAGCTTTACAGAATTTGAACAACTTAAAACATGAGCTAATTTTGTCCCTAATCTATCCCCAATGAGCAAGCCTGTGGCGACGGTGGCAAGGAAAAACTCCCTCAGACGACATGAGGAAGAAACCTCGAGAGGAACCAGACTCAAAAGGGAACCCATCCTCATTTGGGCAACAACAGACAGCATGACTATAACATGAACAGTTTTACTGTAACATGAAGACAGTTTCGTTGATGTTATAACTCTTCATTGATGAAGAGTTATAACATTTATTAGACAAGATTGGGTTAACATTCCTATCCCTAAACTTGAGCATCTTGTCTCCTCAGTCCCCAGATGTTTACAGACTGTTGTAAAGAGAAAAGGGGATGTCTCACAGTGGTAAACATGGCCTTGTCCCAACTTTTTTGAGATGTGTTGTCATGAAATTTAAAATCAACTAATTTTTCTCTTTAAATGATACATTTTCTCAGTTTAAACATTTGATATGTCATCTATGTTCTATTCTGAATAAAATATGGAATTTTGAAACTTCCACATCATTGCATTCCGTTTTTATTTACAATTTGTACTTTGTCCCAACTTTTTTGGAATCGGGGTTATATAAAATACTTTCTTAAACAGCATGCCATAATGAATATGTATTTCTAAATATAGTGTGTGTGTGTGTGTGTGTGTGTGTGTGTGTATGAACACGTGCGTGTATGTGTGTGAATGAGTTTAACCAAGCTGAAAAGTAGTAGGAAAAACTGAAAATAAAGCCTGTGTTGACACTATTTCCCGCCTGCCTCGCTTCAGTATTCCACCCACATCAGGGAAGTACTACAGTAGTGCCAAAACCCGGGATACTGAAGGGAACCACCCATGGAGTCCTCCCTATTCAAGGACCTGATCCACATCCTCGCTACCACCCAACAGAACCAGGACTGATCACCCTCCGAAAGGAGCAGGAACAACGGTTCGAAGCCTTGATGCTTGCCCAGTAGGAAGATCGTCTGGCGTTCTGGTACCTGCTTGGGTCGGTGGGCTCCTCGACTGCTACCACAACAGATACAATGTTAATTGACAATAGGTGTACTGACTTTGGCACTCACCTTCCCTGATGCCGCCCTCCATTCACAAACCAACGCTTGACCGCGCCCCCGCTGCTTGACTGCGCCCCCGCTGGCACTAATAATATTTTATTTATATATATATATATATATATATATATATATATATATATATATATATATATATATATATATATGAGTGATTCCACGCTTATGGGTACTGAAATGGGGACATGAACTTATTTTTAAAAATTCACCTAAAACCATTTCTTTTTTTACCATCAGGTCACAAAACATGTAATCTTTAATGAATTATATGTTAAAAGATAACTTTAATTTTCTGAGATGTAATAAAAACATATTTATATGCCAAAGTCAAGCCTATGAGTTCCAAAATGATGTCTGTCACATTACTTCTGTTACGATTGTCCATCTCGCGTCTGTTACAAATTAATTACAATCTAGCTATATACCATGTTAATCTTATTGAAAGAATGTGTATGTTTATTCTACTACACATGTTTATTCATTATATTTGCTAAAACATCACCTTCCTATGTTTCAAAAAGTAATTCTACATTGTTAAAATTGAGAATATATATGTCCACAACACTTCTGTTACGTTCTGACTTTGGCATATAAATATGTTTTTATTGCATCACAGAAAATTAAAGTTATCTTTTAACATATCATTCATTAAAGATTACATGTTTTGTGACCTGATGGTAAAAAAAGAAATGGTTTTAGGTGAATTTTTAAAAATAAGTTCATGTCCCCATTTCAGTACCCATAAGCGTGGAATCACTCATATATATATATATATATATATATATATATATATATATATATATATATATATATATATATATATATATAGAGAGAGAGAGAGAGTAGTAGTAAGATATACAGTGGTAAGGGTACAGACTGGAAGGTAAAGAGGAGTTACATTTAGAAGCTTATAATCTCATCTCATCTCATCTCATTATCTCTAGCCGCTTCATCCTGTTCTACAGGGTCGCAGGCAAGCTGGAGCCTATCCCAGCTGACTACGGGCGAAAGGCGGGGTACACCCCTGGACAAGTCGCCAGGTCATCACAGGGCTGACACATAGACACAGACAACCACACTGTAAAAAAAATAGTTGAGAATACTTGAAATTTCAAGGCAACAGTCTGCATTAAGAATTGTATGTTTTGCCAACGATGTGCCCATGATAATCCAAACTATGATAAAACTGTTATCTTTATTAAGAATTCTTAATTAAGTCACTTTTCAATTCCTCATTCTGCCAACATAGATTTCTCTTTTTGCTGAACAGTGGCATTCACAGTAGTGCAAAAAGGCAATTGAGGTTATCACAATTTTTTTTTTTTAGATTTTTTTGGGGCATTTTTCACCTCTATTTGGATAGGACAGCGTAGAGAAGGAAATGAGTGGGAGAAAGAGACGGGGAGGGATTGGGAAATGACCTCGGGTCGGAACCGAACCCGGGTCCCCGGATTTATGGTATGGTGCCTTATCCACCTGAGCCACGAGGAATTGAAAATTGACTTAATTAAGAATTCTTAATAAAGATAACAGTTTTATCATAGTTTGGATTATCATGGGCACATCATTGGCAAAACATAAAATTCTTAATGCAGACTGTTGCCTTGAAATTTCAAGTATTCTCAACTATTCTTTTTTTACAGTGCATTCACACTCACATTCACACCTACGGTCAATTTAGAGTCACCAGTTAACCTAACCTGCATGTCTTTGGACTGTGGGGGAAACCGGAGCACCCCCACGCGGACACGGGGAGAACATGCAAACTCCACACAGTTTGTTTGTTTGTTTACATTTATTGCCATTTAAGCATCTATGGCTATTTCATGGCCAATACAGGTAATAAATATCACATAAAATTAAAACCAATAATGAAATAAATAAATAAATACATCAAATACGTTTGTACACATCAATGCACTTCAAAAAGTTTAAAACCTTTAAAGGTGAAACCTTATTAAAAATATCTAGCATTGTGCTTTCTTTAAAAAACTTCTGCCTTTGTATTCTAAGAGCAGGGCAAGACAAAATGTGCTTAATTGATAAGAGATCACCACAAAGATCGCAGAGTGGAGGTTCACCTCCAGTTAACAGAAAACCATGTGTTAGTCTAGAGTGTCCAATTCTACCCCTTGTGTAGACAACTTGGTCATGTCTACATGAAAAAGATTGAATAGTCACTTGTTTCACATTAGTGCATATTTCTTTCAGCTTGTTGCCAACACAGTTAGTCCAATCAGCTTGCCATTTGTCACTTATGTAGGAAGAAAGAACAGGTCTGATATCAGAGACAGGGATTTGGCATTCAGAAATCTCTTCATTCAGGGCTCCTTTAGCAGCATTATCTGCTTTTTCATTACCAGTCAAACCCACATGGCCAGGGACCCAACAAAAAATAATGTCCATATTGATTTTAGTTAGGTATTCCACTTTTTCAAGTATGTTGACAATAAGAAGGTGGTCAGTCTTTAAGAACTCCAATGCCTGTAGGCATGATCTAGAATCTGTGCAAATCAAGGCTTTTTGCAGTTTGGACTCTTCAATGTATTCAAGACTTAAGAGCAAGGCTTGGGCTTCGGCTGTAAAAATTGAGCACAGATTTGGGATGCGTATTCCACACTGATTAGAGGCGACTACCATTGCTGAGGACACACAGGTATCAGTTTTTGAGCCATCAGTATAGATCAGAGTGTGCAAAGGGAAGCGCTGTCTTACATCAAGGAAGCAACTCTGGTACTCGTTTGGGTGTGTGTTAGATTTCTTTCTGTGACTCAGGTCCTGCACAATTACAGGTTTTCTCAAGGTCCAAGGGGGAATGGAACAAAGGGAAGAGGATGTTAGTCCATCCAGATCAACATTCAGATCCTGAAGGAAAGGTTTAATTCTTAATCCGAAAGGTCTGATAGACCGCGGTCTGGCTTCATAAAAGTCCAAATACTGTGGCTGAAAGACAGTGGGGTATGCCGGGTTATCTCTGTTCCCTTTGATTTTGACTGCATATTGAAGTGCAAGTTTCAAGCGTCGCAATTTAAGGGATGGTTCTCTTGCTTCTACATAAAGACTCTGCACTGGAGAGGTTCTAAAGGCCCCTAGGACCAGTCTTAAACCTTGGTGGTGAACAGTGTCCAGCATCATAATGCAAGATTGTCTTGCTGATCCATAGACAATACTGCCATAATCCAAACGGGATCTCACAAGTGCTCTATACAGGCGTAGCAGTATAGTCCACTCTGCCCCCCACTTTGTCTTTGCCAGTACCTTTAAAATGTCCAAAGATTTAAAACATCTCTTTTTAAATTTTTCCTCTTTATTCCTCTTTATATGTGGAATAAAGGATAGTTTATTGTCAAGTATCAGACCAAGGAATTTAACCTCTTTCACAACTTGGATAGTGGCACCTTCCATATACAGCAATGGGTCATGATGTAAAGCTCGAAGTTGGCAAAAATGAGTGCAAACAGTCTTGGACTTAGAGAATTTGAAGCCATTTTCAATGGACCAATTGCTGATTTTATTTATGCACAGCTGGAGTTGCCTTTCGATTATACTCATGTATTTTCCTCTATAGCAAATACAGAGGTCATCAACATACAGGCTGCAAAAAAGATTTGGGTTGATTTCCTTCACAATACTATTGATTTTAATACTGAATAGAGTGACTGAAAGGATGCTTCCCTGGGGAACTCCTTGTTCTTGCAAGTGTGGTGTTGAGAAAGTTGTACCCAATTGAACTTGAAAAAATCTATTAGACAAAAAATTTGAGATAAAAATGGGCAGACGACCTCTGAACCCCATGTAATACAAGTCCCTTAAAATGCCATATTTCCAAGTAGTATCGTATGCCTTTTCAAGGTCAAAAAACACTGCTATAACATTATCCTTTTTGACAAATCCATCCCGTATATAGGCCTCCAATCTAATAAGATGGTCCATGGTGCTCTTTCCTTGCCTGAAGCCACATTGAAATGCACTCAAATGTCGTTCTGACTCGATCATCCACACAAGTCTTTTATTCACCATTCTTTCCATAGTTTTGCATAGGCAGCTGGTTAATGCAATAGGACGGTAATTGGTGGGATCAGTATGATCTTTGCCGGGTTTTGGAATGGGAATCACAAATGCTGTCTTCCAGGACTCAGGTATTGTTCCTGATTCCCAAATCACATTAAATATTGCGAGGAGATGAAATAGCACAATGGACGGTAAGTGTTTCAAGAATTGATAATGAATCATATCAGGGCCCACTGCAGTGTCATGACAGTTTCTTATGGCGCATAGGAGTTCATCCATAGAGAATGGCTGGTTGTATGGTTTGGTGTTGTCTGATAAGAAATTCAGGGCTTTGGCCTCCTCCTTTCTGCGCATGGCTTGAAATTCAGGATTGCAGTTTTCCACAGAGGAATTCTTTTCAAATGTCTCTGCAAGTTTATCAGCAATGTCTTGCTTGGATGTCAAAAGACCTGTGTGACATTTTAGATGTTGAACTCTTGCAGTTCCCCCTTTAGTTTTCATCTTTCTAATAAAACTCCAGACTTTTTTTGAGGATGCATCCCTTGTAAGGCTTGAAACATACTGTCTCCAGCTTTGTGATTTTGCATCATTCATAGTTCTACATGCTTGGGCTCGTGCAATTTTCAATCTGGTGAGATTTGCTGTTGTTGGGTGCTTGTTGAACACCCTCTCTGCCTTTTTCCGGGCATCAATGGCCTTTTTACAATCATCATTAAACCATGGGTTTGACCTGCGGTGGGGCTTTCCTGAAGTTTTTGGGACAGCTTCCTCTGCAATAGAGATCAACGTTTTAGTGAAGTGATCGACTGGATTGTCAATATCTTGGGGCACGTGACCCAGTAGGACATCACAACGGTAATGAAAGAGACTCCAGTTTGCTTTTTGAAGTTGCCACCTTGGAGGTCTGAACTGTGCATCTGTATCAGTTGATGACATGATCAGGGGGAAATGATCACTCCCACATAAGTCATCCAGTGGTCGCCAGGAAAAGTCAAGAAAAAGGTCAGGATCACATATGGATAGATCAATTGCTGAGTATGTGCCATGGCCTGGATGTAAATAGGTAAAAGATCCATCATTCCAGAGGCATAAGTCAGTTTTAGTAATGAAGTCCTCCATAGCCTTGCCTTTAGCATTTGAGGAGGTCCCTCCCCATGCAGGATTATGAGCATTAAAATCTCCTAAAAACATATATGGAGGAGGCAGTTGTGCCAATAAATTGTCCAGGTCCTGCAAGGTTACTGTGACATCAGGTGGAATATAGATTGAACACAAGGTAACTACCTTATGAAGTGTTAGTCGTACTGCAACTACTTGTAGATGGGTAGTGACTACAAGATGACTATGAATTATGTCATTTTGCACTAATATAGCTGCCCCACCAGAGGGACGCTGAACATTTGGACCATAAGCATTAAACATTGAGTAATTCTTTAAAGTCATAGTGTGGCTTAGAGCTAGGTATGTCTCTTGAAGGCAGAAGGCCAAAGGATTAAAAAGAGCAGCTAGTCGCTGCAGCTCAGAAAAATTGGCTTTAAAACCACGACAATTCCATTGAATAATATGGTTGGTTATGGTCATGTGGGGAAGATTGGAACAGGACCTTTGCTCCTACTTTTGGGGGAGAAGCTCCGGCTGCGATGGGTTGAGGGTTCCTTCATTTCCACATCCATAGAACTTCCATTCCTGACTTGACTCGATTTAGGTTGGGAAGAATTAGTAGTTGATTTCTTTTTTTCTTTTGACGGTTGGGATGATTCCAACATGACCGAAGTTTGGCTGGCAGAAGACTGGGAGTTTGTTTTGTTTTTACTGGAGGTTGATGAAGATTTATTTCCACTGATCAATTGTGGTTTGTCCTTATACATCCAGGTGAAGTCTGTTTGACAGTCAATTTCCTTCATGGTGGGTTTTACAACAGAGGCAAAGGACTGCTGGAACTTGTATCCACAAAACCCTTCCACCTCCTTTCTTGCTTGTGGATAACTTATTTTCTTTGTAACCCTAATTCTTTGAATTTCTTTTTCTTTTATCCAGACTGGGCAGACCTTTGATGAGGCTGGATGGTTCCCTTGACAATTGCAGCACTTGGGTGGTCTTGTACAAATCAGTTCATGGCCATCTTCACCACATGTACAGCAAACTGGTTTATTTTTACAACTTGCAGAGCCATGGCCAAATTTCTGACAGCTAAAGCATCTCAAAGGGTTAGGGATATATTTATCCACTTGTACACTTAAATATCCAATCAGGAGTTTTCCAGGAAGATCATGGAGTTTGAATGTCAGGATATAAGTACCAGTTTTAATGATTTTATCATCTCTTTTTATGGTTATCCTCTTCACATGAGTCACTCCTTGATCTTTTAATTCTGTGACTATATCATCTTCTTCCATATCATGGAGATCCCTAGTGCGGATTACGCCTTTGCAACTGTTCAGATGGGGATGAGGGAGGGCCTGCACTGGGACTCCCCCTAAACTGTTGCAGTGTAGTAGATTGTCAGCATGGGATTTTTTAGAGCATTCGATCAAAATTTGACCGGATCTTATTTTTTTAACATCCTTGACAGTCCCTGCTATTCCTGAGATTCCTTTCTGAATTGCAAAAGGGGATAACTTAGTGAGGGGCATGTCTGGCGTCACAGATTCCAAAACTATAAATTTAGGCCAAGTATTGGATTTGGAGGGGTAAATCAAAGCCATTTCAGAAGCGTCATCCGAGTCTTGATCCATGAATCTTTTCTTATGGGGTTGATAAGTAGCCATATTTTGGATTGAAACATTCATCGTCTCTGCTCCTCACCCTCCTCGGAGCCCAACTAGGGGATGCACAGCGCTGCGGTTCTCCACCAGATATGCATCAAGGATACAGCGACGGTATACTCGAGTGAATTAAACAAAAAGGTTCATATCACCCGATTGACCCTCAGCCAGAGTCTCTGGAAAAATAAAAGCATGGTCCCAAAAATATTCCAGAGAACTTTGACCAGCCGATTGATTGGATCGGGCCCTTCCAACCTCCTGTCTAGGTGAAGTAGGAGCCAAAGCACTGTGTTGGATGTGTGGAAGTCGCAACAAGCCACATTCCTCAAGAACCAGGCATTCTTCCTCCACCGACACAGGTCGCAACTCACGGCAAACAAGTCGCCCCATTTGTCGCCTCTTACGAACAGCAAGGGGGTGCTGGGGACCTATTCTACCCCGGGTCCCCACGGGGCCAAACTCCACACAGAAAGGCCCTCGCCAGCCACAGGGCTCGAACCCAGGACCTTCTTGCTGTGAGGCGACAGCGCTAACCACTACACCACCGTGCCGCCAAACTTATAATCATTTCTCAAATCTATTTTAAAAACAATAATTTTAACTGCTTCAAAAGATAGTTATCTAACACACTATATAACATATTTAGTTATAAAAGGACACTCACTGGGCCAGGAGGGTGCAGTACTTGAGGTAGGGGATTGACATGAATCTTGTTCGATTGACTGATCGTTTGGAAAGATTCTTCAACAATTTTCCCTTTCTTTCTGCACTCTGTAAGCCTAGCATTTCGAGCTACCGCTTTAGTAGAGCGGCAGCTGCAATTATTGACACCTTAACGATCTTTTGGCCATTGCAAAACTAGAAAAGACTTTCAGTATGTAAATTGTGCATGAATAATTACTCAAACTTCCCCTGGAAAAAAAATGAGTTGATTCCCAATCATTTAGTGCATCAGATCACGTGACACCGGTCCACAATTATTGACACCTTTGTTCACAGTTATTGACACCGTTCCACAATTATCAACATCCAGATGATCATTCATAAAAAAAAAAATAAATAAAAAATTGGTATGTGGTATAAAGTTAACAAAACAGTTTTTATTTCAAATTTGTTTTACATAGACTTATATTTAGTACAAAATATATTTTATATAAATATATTGATGTCGGTGCTTACGTAAATGAAGCAATTCTAATGTTTGTCAACAAATGAACTGATAATTTTTAACCTGTGTCAGAAAATCATTTTGTTCCACTTTCTACCCACTTTCTAAGTATTTTCATAGATCACATTTTGTTAATTATTCGTTGTTGTTTGTATTAATTTCTAGTTTTGTAGATCTTTCCACCATGCTTACCTGCGATGATAACGTCCAGGTTTTCCTCAAATTGCTGATTGTGCTAAAAAAATTCCATCTCAGATAACGAGCTGTGTCATCAGACGACAAGATCAAAGGGTGAAGGGGGGGGGGGGTCCTTCCGGTTGATTAATTAACCAATAATGACTGTTGTAACTGAAACTCACCTTTGTAAAATTGGTTTTTCTTGGTAAATCTGAAAAGGTGTCGATAATTGTAGCCGCCACTGTACCATCTTTGATTTTGTTGTGGTCCCTTTTTTTTTGTTGGAGCCCAGTCTGGAGCCATAAAATTGTAGAGATCACCTGGTTTCCCTAAAGAAAAGAAAAAGCAAAATAAAAGCAGCAGCATCAAAAATTATATACAGCTCTTTTTTAAAATGAAATAATCATAGAAGCTTTTGATTATCGCATCACACGCTCCATGATCACGGCTTTGTCACGTTTGACAGTGAGTTTCTGGTTGACCAGGCTATTAAACCATCCAATATTTCTTATATATTGTGATCTTTCATTAATAACTAGTTCATAGCACTTACTATTGATAAAATGTTCATTGCAGACTTGTGTGGTTTTTGCTTCCTCATCGCTTAGATCAGCCCAGTTTATGTTGGCTGGCCATTGACGTCTACGCTCTGTGGACAACTCTCTTGTTTTTTCTCCTTGATTATTTATAATTGCTGGAATTCTAAATAACTTAAGTCCCCTTGTCTCGAAGAGTTATGCCCGCATCCAATTACAGCACAGAGTAGGCATAGCAAAGAAACAAAAGGAATTCTTGAGCTTAACAACCTCTTGAGCATATCTTCTATAGTAAATGTGCACCGAATGAGTTTGTGTATATCCTCCAACATGGCCCACTTCCAGTTCAAAGCCTCATACAGAATTAGCTATGACGTCACGTGCAAACGAAGAATAGCCCATGAAGCCAGGGGCGTAGCCATCATTTTAGAAGTGAGGGGGACAAATTGTTCAGAGGTCTACAGAGTGATTTATCATCCTCTCGCATTCAATTGCACCTTTCCTTAGCAGCTAAAGAACCACATAACCACAAACAGCACAGCACCAGGGAACCGACTTTAGTTCTTTAAAATGATATACTATTAAAATCTAAAGTCAAAATCTATAAATCTATAAAGTAAAATTTATAAATATAATTAAGAATAGTAGTAGTGACATAGCTAGTTATAGTCTCTTCTCACCTGTGACCCTGCATAATTATCCCTGTTGGCCTCTGGTCCACTGTCTCCTCTCTCACCCTGCTCTTTCTATTGTGGCAATAAAGATTAAAAAATATGTGGAAAGCAACATTTTGAAATAGAATTAAGAATACAGTAATAATAATCAGCAAATTCATGTACTTTAAACTTTAACTACCACAAAAATAAATTAAATCTTTACAAAAATAACAGTCAAAGGAACACAAATACATTTATATTCTTATTTTCTACCCAGAAGTAATCTTAGAGTAGCCAAAATAGTAACGTTACTCAAGTAAGAGTATTGTTACTTTAGAATAATATTACTCAAGTAAAAGTAAAACGTATTTTGCAACAAAACAACTCTTAAGAGTACAATTTATCCAAAAAGTTACTCAAGTAAATGTAACGGAGTAAATGTAACTAGTTACTACCACCTCTAAGTTAGCTAGCTAGCTTAACTAACTAACTTGACATCTATTTGTCATCTTTTAGCTAAACATTATCTACATTCAACAGCATTACTCAACTTACACAGTTTGTTTGGAAAAAAAAAAAAAAACTGTCTAAAGTCTTTAGCCTCTTGGCTGGTTTGCTGAACATACAGAAGCGCCGCCCAGATCTGAATCACACCAAAGATACTCATACAATATTTTCTAAAGCGTCTCTGATCACACACGACAGCGGTGTTTGTTTGCCGCCTCAGCTCTGCCTGCTCATGATGCGTTTAGAGGTGGCTCGGAAAAACGCGTTTCCACATGTTAAAAATGAATTGAGTGGTTGTAATGGCTGTAAAAAGTGCGGGGTCCCCCGCGTCCGCTACGCCCATGTAACCGGCTAACGGTAAAGTAAACAAACACCCTGTGAACAATGCCAAGTGGTGCACAGATATTTCTGACCAATGCACGTGCATCAGTCTGGATTCGTTCTTGATGAAAATCATTAGCTCATACTGGACTACATGCCTTGTTTTCTGAAGCAGCAGCGGATCATCTTCATCACTGCTCTTTATCACAGAGAGGCAGCCAGAGGAAAAGGTTTAGTGTGGATTGAGTAAGTGGACTTGGATACCAATCGGTTTAAATTGAGCTAAATACTGATTGCATATCAGCTGGACGCTGTAAGCCATTTTGTGTTCTAATACTCAACTGATCCTTTGTCTACCTTGACTACAGATCAGTGTATACAATAGTATCTTCTACTAAATTGCTTGAAAAAGGCAAAGAGATTTACTATGGACCCTTTTCACGTGACGTCACGACAAATGCGGCCGCCATTTTGGACATGTACTACCAGTAGTTTACCACAGCCAACATTGAGGAATGTCAGCAAAGAAAGTGTTTATTTTCAGCAAGACTTCCATCATGCCACTATATTGTTGTGCACCTGGATGTAGTAACCATCAACAAACAAGGCAAGGGTTATCATTTTATCGGATCCCGGTAGATGCTGACCGACGGAGAAGATGGATAGCGGCATACCAACGCTTGTGTACCACTTTGTTGGAGGTAAGACGAATAAAATTAGCCAGAAAAGGCATTACATTGCTGTTAACATTCCATTCTAGTTTACTGTAATTATGATCTGACAGCTATTTACACCGGATCCAGTGTAAATAGCTGCCGGAGCCAATATCCGAGGTTCTGGAGCGTGCTAGCTCGCGGCCGGCCGGAGCGCGCTAGCTCGCGGCCGGCCAGAGCACGCTCCGGCAAGCTCGGACGTTGGCTCCGGCAGCTATTTACACTGGATCCGGTGTAAATAGCTGCCAGATCATAATTACAGTAAACTAGTAAATACAGTTTTCTGCATCTCGCTCCTTTTTCTTTTATGTTTGTTGCCTTCCTCGCATTCAAACCGATTCGAGCCGAAGTCCAGTACATGTCCAAAATGGCGGTCGCGTTTACGAAGGTCACGTGACTGAAAAGGGTCTATAGGTACTTGCAGTGATGCGTTTTTCAATCTTTTTTCCTCTTTTCTCATTTTTACTGAATGCATACAATATAAACTGGACTATCGATTTATACTGACATCTTAGTGAATGAAAATACGCTCACCAGCCACTTTATTAGGTACACCCATCCACCTGATGTTTTATTCAGTTATCTAATCAGCCAATCCTTGACAGCAGCACAATGCATAAAATCATGCAGATACAAATCAAGAGCTTCAGTTAATGTTCACTTCAAACATCAGAATGGGAAAAATTGTGATCTCTGTGACTTTCACTGTGGCATGGGTGTTGGTGCCAGATGGACTGGGTTGAATATTTCAGAAACAAGTTTCAAGTTTATTGTCATATTCTTTCAAAAAAGTACAGTTTACAATAAAATGCAATGAAATGCCCTGGCTCTCTCAGCCCATAAAATCTATAAAATAAATAATACAATTAATAAGACAACCTGGAAAAAAAATAAATTAATTAAATTAAATTAATAAATTTAAAGGTTTAGGCAGTGATTTTAATCCAGTATACTTTTTGTCACATTCAGTGATTATCTCTTTACAGTCCGCTCGCTGTCCATTCTGTGTGCACTAAAAAAACAAACAAACAAACAAAAAAAACTGGTGTTCACACACAGCTCTGGATCTGCTACAGTATGTTTCACAGAACCAATAGGTCAGTATTGTTTTGTTATATTTGCTCATCTTTGTGGTAACTAATCCAAACAGTTAACTAGCAAGTTGGTACTTGTGTCACATTTATGTGTCAGATAACGTTAAATTACTTACCCATGAACATTCTGCTTATGTTCTAGTTTACCAAGAAATGTTGTTGTTGTTGTCATTGTTGTTGTTGTTGTGATGTTAGCTATACGTAGTAGCAGGAGAGTATTGCTGTCTGGAGCTGGTGTGCTGGCTTTGGGAAACCATCTCATCCTCTCTGCATGTTAGCATTGCAGCAGCAATGGTAGTGACAGTTTGCTAACCCACAGCCTAGCTAATGTCAGTTACATTAATTACTGTCATTGTTTGCCCTATATCATGGTATTTGTCCATATATCAAAGGGTTTGCAAAGGGTTTTATAGCCATGAAGACCGAGAAACAGCAGTTTGCTAACACAATGTGGTTATTTGGATTGATGTTTTATTCAAAATGCTATGCTAGGTAACATTACCTTGCTTGTTAGCTTAGCTACAAAAATCACTTTTCAGTCACTGTAGTTTTACAACTAACTCTCACAATTTTTTATTTCTTTGTGGTTTGGAGGATGTGTTTGTGTGCTTACATGTCATTTGTTTGATGACCTTTTATGTTATAATGTTTGTTTTGCTTCCGCTATGAGAAAGAGGCATCCACTTCTATGCCATATGGCTGAAACGTCGAGACCATCTCCACAACCCACATCAAAAGTGTTGGCTCTCAGTCTTTGTCTGAAAGGTGGGGTAAACTGTTCCAATTTATGAATGATGATGGATTCCACCATATTTCTCTTTTGGTCAGTGAGGCCAGTTGTTAGTGTCATCGCCTTGACAATATGCACATCCATGAATTTGGGGAGGGGTGGAGCTTCTGAAGGAGCACTAAAAGGAGGTGTGTATTTGTTTGGTTTTTCAGTTCAAATATCAACAATTTGTCTCCAGAGTTGTGGACTTCATCTTTAACTACAGAGATTGTTTGGTCTGAGTGCTCTAAAATGTAACTGAATCTCATGATGCCAAATATTTTCCAAATACAAGTATACATGGCAGAATAGCACTACATACAAAATATAAAATAGTGTTTTGTGTTTTAAGTTTATATTTCAGATACATCAGTATTACTGCTCATACCCATAAGCTAGCATTAAAGGACCTAAGGGACAAAATAACATAGTTATTGCAACTTAAAGAAATCCTAACAAATCATACAACTAGCCTCTTGGACCAGCCATTAGCACTGAAAGATGTCATTCTGATGGAAAATTTTTATGTCCCTCTGGACCCCATGTGCATGTCATTTTCTGCTCCTCTAAATACAGACCATCTGTTATCTGCAGTCTCTCTCTTGCTTTCTCTCTCAGTTTCTCTCTCTTAGGCTCACTGTCTGCACGTCTAAAATCATTGTCCGAGTGGGAACGTGTCTAGGGTAGTAAGGCCTTGCTTTCAGGACACTTCTCTGAGAATTATTAAAGGCTTAAGGGTTGCAGCTGGATGAATATTTAATGTGCTGAACCTGAGATCCTTTGCCCAAGCCCAGAGCAAATACTTCAGAGGTAACCTACAATGAAACACACACACACCTCATCTCACATACGCATTGAAATACAGCTATTCACACACAGTACTACACTAATATACTCAGAGAGAAAGAGAGAGAGACCTGAACATTAGAATTGCTTTGAGTCACACAAGCAGTCATTCATCTAAATGTGTATCCAGGCTATTTTGTAATATTGAGTGTAATAGGATTTATTTGGGGGGGCTATTTGACACAATTCTATTTGATCTCTGTCCACAATTATCTGTGGTGTTTCTTGTTATAAAATAACGATTCCCAGTCCGTCCACGAGAAGGAGTATTTGCAGCACCAAGCTGGCTAATCCTACAGTTCCATGTCAGTCTTGTGCCAGAATGAGGCTCTTCTCCTTAAATAGGTCTTAGGGATCCATCTAGTGGTGGCTCCAAGAGTTAGCGAAGAAGACTGAAGAATGAACAGACTGATAAATAATTGTGCAGTACTCACGTCAGGATTCTTATGCACAATGTGATTATGGCCTTTACAACTGAGCCAATCAGTAATGTAACATCCATCCGTTCATCCATTCTCTATCGCGCGTATCCCTTAGGATCATAGGGGAAGCTGGAGCCAATCCCAGCTGACTTCAGGAGAGAGGCAGGGTTCATCCTGGGAAGGTCACCAAACTATCACAGGGCTTCATTCTATATCCATTCTCTAGCTATATCAAAAATTCTGTAAAACTGCTCTGTAAAACTAACATGCTAAAATGGAATTGAATTAAATTCCATTACAGTGTCACCTAATGTAATCTAATGTTACATTAGGTGACACTGTGGTCCAGTGAGTATCACTGTCTCCTCACAGCAAGAAGGTTCTGGGTTCAAACCTCATGCCCAAATGAGGTCTTTCTGTGTGGAGTTTGCATGTTCTCCTTGTGCCTGCATGGCTTTCCTCTGGGTTCTCCAGTTTCCTCCTACAATCCAAAGACACGTGGATTAGGTCAAATGACTACTCTAAGGCCAAGTTTACATTAGACCGTATCTGTCTCGTTTTCTTCGCGGATGCACTGTCCGTTTACATTAAAACGCCTGGAAACGCCGGGAAACGGGAATCCGCCAGGGTCCACGTATTCAATCTAGATCGTGTCTGGTCTGGTGCTGTGTAAACATTGAGAATACGTGGATACGCTGTGCTGAGCTCTAGCTGGCGTCTCATTGGACAACGTCACTGTGACATCCACCTTCCTGATTTGCTGGCGTTGGTCATGTGACGCGACTGCTGAAAAATGGCGCGGACTTCCGCCTTGTATCACCTTTCATTAAAGAGTATAAAAGTATGAAAATACTGCAAATACTGATGCAAATACTGCCCATTGTGTAGTTATGATTGTCTTTAGGCTTGCCATCCTTCCACTTGCAAGTGGTAAGTGATATACGCTGAGATCACACACACAGCGGCTCAGTCCCAAATCACTGCTCGTGCGCTATACTCGCGCGCTCTGTGAGCTGCGCAGGGCCGGAATGCGCACCCTCCAGAGGGCACTCGCTGTTCAGGGCGGAGTGATTTGGAGCGCAGGATGCCTGCGGAGCCGAGCGTATCCGTGTATTGGTGTTGCTATGTGCACGCGAATCGTGTATTGGTGTTGCTGTGTGCACGCTAATCGTTTTAAAAACGTTAATCTGATGATCCGCTGATACGGTCTAATGTAAACCCCACCTAAATTACCCATAGGTGTGAATGTGATTGTGATGGTTGTTCACCTCTGTGATAGTCTTGAGATAGATTAGTGACCTGCCCCAGGTGAACCCTGCCTCTCACCTGAAGTCAGCTGGCATTGGCTCCAGTTTCCCCGGTGACCCTGACAGATAAGCACTACAGATAATGGTTGGATGGATGTTACATTACTGATTGGTTCAGTGTTAAAGAAGGCAACTGGACTTGCTTGAAATTCTTGAAAACGTTTCACCTCTCATCCGAAAGGCTTCTTCTGTTCAGAACTGAAGAAGTCTTTCGGATGAGAGGTGAAACGTTTTCAAGAATTTCAAGCAAGTCCAGTTGCCTTCTTTAGCACCTATGGTTTACAATGACCTGGATGACTGAGAACCTTCACAGACATATGATTGGCTCAGCATTTCCATTTCCCTGCACAGAATAAGAATAAGAGCTTTCTGAATAAAGGATACCGGTTGCACTGCACAAATAGATAAATTTGGGGAGAAAAAACAAAAAAATATAAGCCATTCCTAGTTTCCTTGTCATTTTTCTTCTTTCTTCATCTTCTTCAGTTGTCCAGGAGGCCAAAATTGATTTGATATCTTCTGCTAGACCTGCCAGTCGAGCATAGCCACCTTAAATTGGATATCATCATCAAGTTTTCAAGTTGTTAGATAATACTGGTGTGTCACAAATACTCCCAGGATTTTCTGTCTGGGTTTACTCCCATAGATCTATCACATTCTGCATAACCAGGAGCAGTGCTAGGATGCCGCTCTTCACCATGTGAGAGGCTGGATGATGGGGCTCTTGCTGGTATATTGTCCATATTTTGCACTTCACATAGTGTTGGATATAGGGAGACCAGTCTTGATGCCTATGGTTGTTTGTTAGGCCAACCAGTAAAGGTACTACTCCTGCTTGTCATTTTTAACCTCCTTTTTTCAAGTCCATGTTTTGTGCAATCCATTCTGTACCACAGAAATAACAGCAGTGCATTCACATAATTGTTTTATTTGAAAGATTCATAATTTGTTAAATATGTGCAAAGATAAATCTGAACAATATAACCTGGTGGCAGTATGCTTGCTAGTATATCTTTCAGGAATAGATAGTTTTCACATGACGTCACAGAGTCAGGGATTCCCTAGTGGCGGCCATCTTGTGGGTCAAGCTTACCGTACGGGTCACTGAGCACACATTGTAACGCGCGAGTACAAAGTCTTCAAAAGAACCCAAGCAGGCTATTTAAAGCTAGCAATGGTGCACACCTGTTGTATTCACGGCTGTCGTAATAGGTCAGATGATGACGTCAAGCGGAGCTTTTATGGAATTCCCACTGTACGGGAGCACGAAGGTGAGCAAACAAAGAAACTCAGCATACAAAGGAGAAACCTATGGCTTGCAAGAATCAACCGCAAGGATTATCAGCCTTCCAAACACAGCAAAGTCTGCTCCGATCATTTTATAAGTGATAAGTTGTTTAAATAAACAATCAATTGTGTTTAAGTTTGTTTTTGGAAACCAAAACATTGTGTAAACAATCTCTGGAGGATGCCTAACTGGAACTGACATGGTATTGTAATACCACGAATGGATGTAAAATTTGTCTTAAATCAACTCGATATTATACATGCACATATATTTATATGCAGTGTTGAGAGCTCTAAAATTCCAATGTTTACATACCTTGGCTGTAATTAGGACACGACTGTCACTTGGTTTTATATGGTGGACTTCACGGACCCAGCCACAGACAAAATAATTGTATGACTCCAGCGACTTGTATGCTTTGAGGTCGTCAAGTGTGTAGGCACTTTTACTATTCACGAAATAGTTCACAATATCAGGGTACGATATGGATGGCAGCCCTGCATAGTCACTTGAAAATGCATCTTTGTCCACTTCGTAGGGGTCAATTCCCCCAATCAAGGCCAGTTTGGCTGCATACCGTTGTCGTGAGATGTTGTCCAATGTATCCATATACTTCCGTTTGCTTGATTTTGCTGACAATGATCTTTATTTTAGAAAACTGACTATATAACTTTATAAATTCGTCTGAGATAACGTAGCCGGTAATAGCGATGGTCCGTTTTGTTAGCCCCACAAGATGGCAGCTGGAGGGCGTTCCCCGGAATGCCGTGATGTCAGTGAAAACTATCTATAAACATCAGTAACATTAACAGTAACAGTAACATCAGCTGATTATAAAGGCACGTCACACACCAACATCCGGGTGACCCTCTGATGAAGACGGAAGTTACACCATCGAAACATGTCAGGTAAACGTAAAAAGCTTTTATGTCTGAAACAAAAGAAAACTAATTATTTTTATTTTATTTTGATATCTATAGTCCACATGATGTGACAGATTTTTTCAATAGAGGGAGCTATAACCTTGATTGAATGTCGTGTACGCATGAAGTTTTGGACGGTTTGTCTAAACTAATTTACTTTTGCCTGCCAATTATCAGCTGTAAAGCAGAGTTATTTCTGTAAAGGTGTTATTTATATTGTTGTTATATATGAGCAGGGCACAGAACTGTACAGGTCAGTAAAGAGGTTGCCATATATGTGTCTGCCTGTCTGGCATGCAATATAGTTTGTGTTAATCTTTGACTGTATTCCAAATCCTGTGATATACTGAAGGTCAGCCAAGCCATGAAACTAGGACCATATTGTTAAAGACTTCAGTTCTGGGTGCGTCATTTAGACGTGGAAGAATGAGGAGAAAAGCATTCATATTAAATTTTGAAATAAATTGAAATTAATTGTGCAGATTGATTCTGAGTGATTTGAGTAGAAATTGTGATCATGTCTTGGACTATTTTGTTCAACGATGACATCCTACTTCTGAGGCCTACTTTCTACACAAAATAGTAAATATCTAAAATATTTCCTAAATTGTAAATCAATTCCTTTTATTGTTGGATGAGTGCTGATTGCATTCTTATCTGTTCTTGCTAAAAGATTTAGGTATCATGTTATTCATTTATGTGTGTTAGGTGTAGGCTGTTTATGATCTTGGGTTCATTCTGGTCTATAATGCTGTTGAATATGAGGTATATTTTGTTTCTCAGATGTTTGGGGTTATGTACACTGTAGGGTGTGGTGGGATCTGGTTTATTAGCATTCTGAGCTTTTTCCACTTGAAACAGCTGCTAAAGTGAAACATCTGCATCAGCTCTGGTGCAGGCTGCAGACAATAAGGGTGGAGGGAGAGAAGGAGGCCTGATAAATATGATTTTGTGGAGATAGTGAAAGGGATATTTGTATTTTATTACTAGTGCATCTCAAAAAATTAGAATATTGTGAAAAAGTTCAATATTTTCCATCAGTTATTTAAGAAAGTGAAAATGTTATATATTATAGACTCATTTCACATAAACTAAAATGTTTCAAGCATTTTTCTATTTTAATCAGTATGGCATACAGTACAAAAACATAAAAAAAAATCTCAAAATATTAGAATATTTCATTTCGAGTTTGAGTAAAACAGTATGAACACAGTGTATCTCTCGGTCTAGTTCAGTACATACAACGACAATCATGGGGAAGACCGCTGACTTGACTGTTGTCCAGAAGATGATCACTGATGCCCTCCACAAGGAGGATAAGCCACAAAAGGTCATTGCTGAAAAGGGTGGCTGGAAGAGGTGCACAAGCAACAGGGATGGCCGCAGTCTTGAGAGGATTGTCAAGAAAAGTTGATTCAAGAACTTGGGAGAGCTTCACAAGGAGTGGACTGAGCCCATGTTTACATTAGACCGTATCAGCGGATCATCAGATTAACGTTTTTAAAACGATTAGTGTGCACACAGCAACACCAATACACGATTTGCGTGCACACAGCAATACCAATACACGGATATGCTCGGCTCCGCAGGCATCCTGCGCTCCAAATCACTCTGCCCTGAACAGCGAGTGCCCTCTGGAGGGTGCGCACTCCGGCCTTGCGCAGCTCACAGAGCACGCGAGTGAAGTGAACAAGCTGTGATTTGGGACTGAGCCGCTGTGTGTGTGATCCCAGCTTGCAAGTGGAAGGATGGCAAGCCTAAAGACAATCATAACTACACAATGGGCAGTATTTGCATCAGTATTTGCAGTATTTTCATACTTTTATACTCTTTAATGAAAGGTGATACAAGGTGGAAGTCCGCGCCATTTTTCAGCAGTCGCGTCACATGACCAACGCCAGCGAATCAGGAAGGTGGATGTCACAGTGACGTTGTCCAATGAGATGCCAGCTAGAGCTCAGCACAGCGTATCCGCGTATTCTGAATGTTTACACAGCACCGGAGCTGACACGATCTGGATTGAATACGTGGACCCTGGCGGATTCCCGTTTCCCGGGGTTTCCAGGCGTTTTAATGTAAACGGACAGTGCATCCGCGAAGAAAACGAGACAGATACGGTCTAATGTAAACGTAGCCTGAGGCTGGTATCAGTGTATCAAGACCCATCACGAACAGACATCTTCAAGAAAGGGGATACAACTTTCGCATTCCTAATATCAAGCTACTCCTGAGCCAGAGACAATGTCAGAAGTGTCTTATCTGGGCTAAGGAGAGAAAGAAATGGACTGTTCCAAAGTCCTCTTTTCAGATGAAAGCACATTTTGCATTTAATTTGGAAATCACGGTTCTAGAGTCTGGAGGAAGAGTGGAGAGGCACAGAATCCAAGGTGTTTGAAGCCCAGTGTGAAGTTTCCACAGTCTGTGATGATTTGGGGTGCCATGTCATCTGCTGGTGTTGGTCCACTGTATTTTATCAAATCAAATCAAGTTTATTTGTATAGCGCTTTTAACAATAAACATTGTCGCAAAGCAGCTTTACAGAATTTGAACGACTTAAAACATGAGCTAATTTTATCCCTAATCTATCCCCAATGAGCAAGCCTGTGGCGACGGTGGCAAGGAAAAACTCCCTCAGACGACATGAGAGAAACCTCGAGAGGAACCAGACTCAAAAGGGAACCCATCCTCATTTGGGCAACAACAGACAGCCTGACTATAATATTAACAGTTTTAACAGGTATAACCCTCAACTGTCCTCATGGGGCCGTCCTTCACAGGAGCGGTGCGATAAAACTCCGACCAGACACAGGGCACCAGGATGGATCAAGCAGGTCCGAGGGGCAGAAGAGGCCAGCATCTCAATCCCAGGATCAACATGTAACTCAGAGGGACAGATTGGGGGGGGGGAAGAGAGAGAGAAAGAAAACACAGGTTGTTAGGTATGCCCTAAAAATGACAAGTATTAAATCTGTGTGGTAGGCTCGCAGAGACGAGAGTCTTTACATCAGGCATAACACACAACAATGGCATGTTAATATGGTAAAAAATATCATGACCTGCTCTGGCTGGATGCTTGATTGGGTGATGGGAGCACACTCCTCAGCAATGATGAGATACAGATGGGACCCTTAGGGCTGGCCAAGACAATTCAGTTACGTTTCACCGGGTCTGGGACATGCGACAGAAAGTCTGACGGCCGATTCCCTGCAGGCTACGATAGCCAGTCGAGGTCTCCACCAAAAGATTTCCTGTTGACTCCATGTAACTCAGAGGGACAGATTTGGGGGGGGGGGGGGAGGGAAAGAAAACACAGGTTGTTAGGTATGCCCAATGTCACCTGAATAAGTAGGAGCAGTATACATATTGCACCGAGTACAAGCAGGGACTCCGGCAACTAACTATGACAGCATAACTAAAAGGAGAGAGCCAGAAGGTAACACAGGCATGAGGGAGCCCCGGGACATAAAGCAGCTAGCCACTACACCGTCAACAAACTCAAGTGAGCAAGCGAGTGGGGACTGACAGCATCCATACATCCCAGTTTACCAAAACACTCTATGTCTGAGGACCCTCCAGATCTACTCCTTTACCTCATAAACACCATTAACAAAAGGCTTGACTAAACAGATATGTTTTCAGCCTAGACTTAAATGCTGAGACTGTGTCTGATTCCCGAACATTACTTGGAAGGCTGTTCCATAACTGTGGGGCTTTGTAAGAAAAGGCTCTGCCCCCTGATGTAGCCTTCACTATACGAGGTACCAGCAGATAGCCTGCACCTTTTGATCTAAGTAGGCGTGGTGGGTCATAGAGGAGCAGAAGTTCACTCAGGTACTGTGGTGCGAGACCATTTAGTGCTTTAAAGGTCAATAGTAGTATTTTATAATCAATACGAAATTTGATTGGGAGCCAATGCAGTGTGGATAAGACAGGCGTGATGTGGTCATATTTTCTAGTTCTAGTAAGGACTCTTGCTGCGGCATTTTGAACTAACTGGAGCTTGTTTATGCACTTATTGGAACATCCAGACAGTAAGGAATTACAATAATCCAACCTGGAGGTAACGAAAGCATGGACTAGTTTTTCTGCATCATGCAATGACATTAAATTTCTTATCTTTGCAATATTTCTGAGATGAAAGAAAGCTATCCGGGTGATGTTATCAATGTGAGTTTCGAATGAAAGACTGGGGTCAATAATCACTCCGAGGTCTTTTACTGCTGCATGTGAAGAAACAGAAAGGCCATCCAGAGTCACTGTGTAATCAGAAAACTTACTTCTAGCTGTATGTGGTCCTAGCACAAGTACTTCAGTCTTGTCAGAGTTAAGCAGAAGGAAATTAATAAGCATCCAGTGTCTAATGTCCTTCACACATTCCTCAGTTCTATTAAGCTGGTGTCTCTCATCAGGTTTTGCAGAGACATACAACTGTGTGTCATCAGCATAACAGTGGAAACTAATACAATGTTTACGAATAATATTGCCCAGAGGTAACATATATAGAGAAAAAAGCAGTGGACCCAAGACAGAACCTTGTGGAACACCAAACTTTACCTCGGTACGTCTAGAAATATCACCATTTATATCAACATACTGATAACGATCAGTTAGATAAGACCTGAGCCAGGAGAGGGCCATTCCCTTAACTCCCACAACATTTTCTAGTCTATCCAGAAGAATGGAATGATCAATTTTATCAAGTCCAAAGTCAACATAGCCATCTACCAGGAGATTTTAGAGCACTTCATGCTTCCATCTGCTGACGAGCTTTTTGGAGATGCTGATTTCCTTTTCCAGCAGGACTTAGCACCTACCCACAGTGCCAAAACTACTACCAAATGGTTTGCTGACCATGATATTACTGTGTTTGATTGGCCAGCCAACTTGCCTGACCTGAACCCCATAGAGAATCTATGGGGTATTGTCAAGAGCAAGATGAGAAACACCCGACCCAAAAATACAGATACGCTGAAGGCCACTATCAAAGCAACCTGGGCTTCAATAACACCTCAGCAGTGCCACAGACTGATCACTTCCATGCCACACCGTATTGATACAGTAATTCATAGTAAAGGAGCCCCAACCAAGTATTGAGTGTATGAATGAATATACTTTTCAGAAGTTGGACATTTTTGTATTGTAAATCCTTTTTTTGATTGATCTTAGGGAATATTCTAATAATTTGAGATACTGGATTTCTGATTTTCATGAGCTATAAGCCATAATCATCAAAAGTAAAACAAAAAAGGCTTTAAATATTTCACTTTACATGTAATGAATATAGAATATATGAAAGTTTACCTTTTTGAATTAAATTATGAAAAAAGGAACTTTTTCATGGTATTCTAATTTTTTGAGATGCACTAGTAAATAAAAGTGATTATAGAGCAATTGATTCTCTTATAATCTTTGTAAAACAGGATACCTTTGAATTGAATATTTAATTTCACTGGAATTTCTGTAGCAGTAATAACAATTACTGGCAAACTATTATCATGGGGAAAAATACACCAATCACCCTTAACATTAAAACCACTGAGAGGTGAAGTGAATAACATTGATTATTTGGTTACAATTGCACCTGCAGGGGGTGAGATATATTAGTCAGCAAGCGAACAGGTGGCTCTGATAGTTGATATGTTGGAAGCTGGAAAAAAACAGGTAAGCGTAAGGATCTGAGCGATTTTGATAAGGACCAAATTGTGATGATTAGATGACTGGCTCAGAGCATCTCCAAAATGACAGGTCTTGTGGGATACTCCCAGCATGCAGTGGTTAG
The DNA here is from genome assembly GCF_027579695.1 of Neoarius graeffei. NCBI lineage: Eukaryota > Metazoa > Chordata > Actinopteri > Siluriformes > Ariidae > Neoarius > Neoarius graeffei. The sequence continues at coordinate 21,161,019 of NC_083581.1, read as the reverse complement.
GACCTACCAAAAGTGGTCCAAGGAAGGATAACTGGTGAACCAGCAACAGGGTCATGGGCACCCAAGGCTCATTGAAGGACATGGGGAGCAAAGGCTAGTGTAGCATGAATTGCTGAAAAAGTTAATGCTGGCTATGTCAGAACAGTGCACCTTTCTATCATAGCCAGTGCTTGCTATCATCAGTGCTTGCTGTGATATGGGGCTGCATACAACTCAGAGTGCCCATGCTGACCCCGTCCACCACCGAAAGTGTCTACAATAAGCACATGAGCATCACAGTTTCTTTTACATCATGTGGATGGCTGGGTGCGTGTGCGTTGCTTACCTGTGGAAGAGATGGCAAGCACAAAAAAAAAACCACCTTAAATAAATTGCTAGTAATCTGACACAGGTGAGACTCATCACATGTTACCTGCTGGTTCTACCTGCCTTGTCTTTGTCCACAGCTGACGCTCAACCACATACAGTGGTGCTTGAAAGTTTGTGAACCCTTTAGAATTTTCTATATTTCTGCATAAATATGACCTAAAACATCAGATTTTGACACAAGACCTAAAAATAGATAAAGAGAACCCAGTTAAACAAATGAGACAAAAGTATTATACTTGGGCATTTATTTATTGAGGAAAATGATCCAATATTACATATCTGTGAGTGGCAAAAGTATGTGAACCTTTGCTTTCAGTATCTGGTGTGACCCCCTTGTGCAGCAATAACTGCAACTAAATGTTTCCAGTAACTGTTGATCAGTCCTGCACACCGGTTTGGAGGAATTTTAGCCCATTCCTCCATACAGAACAGCTTCAACTCTGGGATGTTGGTGGGTTTCCTCACATGAACTGCTCGCTTCAGGTCCTTCCACAACATTTCGATTGGATTAAGGTCAGGACTTTGACTTGGCCATTCCAAAACATTAACTTTATTCTTCTTTAACCATTCTTTGGTCGAACGACTTGTGTGCTTAGGGTCGCTATCCTGCTGCATGACCCACCTTCTCTTGAGATTCAGTTCATGGATAGATGTCCTGAAATTTTCCTTCAGAATTCGCTGGTATAATTCAGAATTCATTGTTCCATCAATGATGGCAAGCCGTCCTGGCCCAGATGCAGCAAAACAGGCCCAAACCATGATACTACCACCACCATGTTTCACAGATGGGATAAGGTTCTTATGCTGGAATGCAGTCTTTTCCTTTCTCCAAACATAACGCTTCTCATTTAAGCCAAAAAGTTCTATTTTGGTCTCATCTGTCCACAAAACATTTTTCCAATAGCCTTCTGGCTTGTCCACATGATCTCTTGCAAACTGCAGACAAAAAGCAATGTTCTTTTTGGAGAGCAGTGGCTTTCTCCTTGCAACCCTGCCATGCACACCATTGTTGTTCAGTGTTTTCCTGATGGTGGACTCATGAACATTAACATTAGCCAATATGAGAGAGGCCTTCAGTTGCTTAGAATTTACCCTGGGGTCCTTTGTGACCTCGCTGACTATTACACACCTTCCTCTTGGAGTGATCTTTGTTGGTCGACCACCCCTGGGGAGGATAACAATGGTCTTGAATTTCCTCCATTTGTACACAATCTGTCTGACTGTGGATTGGTGGAGTCCAAACTCTTTAGAGATGGTTTTGTAACCTTTTCCAGCCTGATGAGCATCAACAATGCTTTTTCTTAGGTTCTCAGAAATCTCCTTTGTTTGGGCCATGATACACTTCCACAAACATGTGTTGTGAAGATCAGACTTTGATAGATCCCTGTTCTTTAAAGGATATGGGACATGGATTTTTTTCTGGGAATAATTATGTATAAAGGACATAAGAAATGCCATCTAAATCACTGCAGGGCGTCAAAAATGTGAAAATCATCACATTATTCAAGTTTTTTTATACATCAGCGTAAAACAAGGATTTGTTAATGAGCGAGGTGGTCACGTGACCCGTGACCCGTGACTTAACAAAAACTTTCCAAGGAGCCAGCGCTTGGGAATCTAATGTAAACAGGTTACCGAAATGGACACCATCGACAGTGACATTCCCGATGTTTCACAGAGATGTGAAGTTAGACCCTATCAATTCGAACCGATAGCTGGAAATTCACATGAACATGGATCTTGTCTTTACTCTGACGGGTCAGATGATTCTGAGAGTGAGAGTTCATTCAGTCCCCATGAAACTGAAAGCGGTCGGCTCGATAACACTTCCTGGTAAGTTAAAAACAATTCTGCTCAAAGGCTAATGATCTGTTGAAAGAAGTATTATTTTTGTATCATACATTGAAAGTTCATCATAGATCTAGCTAAAGTTCGTTGCAAGCTAGTTTTTTTTTGCTGATATTTTTCGAGATTGATTGAGATACAATGCTTCCAGAGTCCGAGATGAAAACATTCAAAATGGCGAAACGAGTCAGAATTATGATAATCAATAATTGATACACCCAAAATTATAATACTAATCCTTACCTCGGCTTTCAGTCACTTAGCGAATGCACCTCGTGGTGGCCGTAGCACTTCGGGTTTCACTCTGCCGTCTTGTTCCTGAATTGGGACGTTGGGAACGGCTCCATCTTTAAGTAGCCTCTTAAATTTGGCTTGGCAATTAATATCGCTCAGTACCTGAGTATTAATGTTGAAAGAATCCTCAGTGAAATGGTCCGAACACAGTTTGTGGGAAACAGTAGGTGCAAAGTTTTTTCAACAGGTGTTCTGTAAAGTTATCCTACCTCTTGGATTTGTCCTACTAAGCCTACTGTGCATGCGCGAAGCCTACTGCGCATTAGTGATGGGAATTTCGGCTCTTTTTCGGGAGCCGGCTCTTTTGGCTCTTCTTACTATAAGGAGCCGGCTCTTTCAGCTCCCAAACGGCTCCTGAGATTTTATTTTTGATTTAATTGCTGCAATTAACTAGTTAATTAATTACATTATTATTTATATTTTATCATTAGGATGTTTTCCATTTTATTTTGGAAAAGTAAGAAATACCGGGCGGCACGGTGGTGTAGTGGTTAGCGCTGTCGCCTCACAATAAGAAGGTCCAGGTTCGAGCCCCGTGGCCAGCGAGGGCCTTTCTGTGTAGAGTTTGCATGTTCTCCCCGTGTCCGCGTGGGTTTCCTCCGGGTGCTCCGGTTTCCCCCACAGTCCAAAGACATGCAGATTAGGTTAACTGGTGACTCTAAATTGACCGTAGGTGTGAATGTGAGTGTGAATGGTTGTCTGTGTCTATGTGTCAGCCCTGTGATGACCTGGCGACTTGTCCAGGGTGTACCCCGCCTTTCGCCCGTAGTCAGCTGGGATAGGCTCCAGCTTGCCTGCGACCCTGTAGAAGGATAAAGTGGCTAGAGATAATGAGATGAGATGAGATATTAGACTACGCTCCACAGCTTTAAGTATTACACCAATTTTCGTATTTTCGCAGCTGTGAATGACATCAACCCCCCCAACCAAAAAAAGTAGGCATACACCATGCTACTTTTTTTCCTTTGAATGGTAATAGACAACACAAAGACACAATCAGACAGCAACTTTTTTTGTGAAAGTCTCTCTCTCTCTCTCTGAGGCACCTAAGGACAAAAAACTAATTCGGCTCCCCAACTTGGCTCCCACGGAAGAGCCGGCTCCCGTCGTTCACTTCAAAGAGCCGGCTCTTTGAACCGGATCGTTCGCGACCGACACATCACTACTGCGCATGCGCAGGTGAGCCCACACTTTCCTCAGCTTCGGGTCCTTGGGGAATGCAAAAAAACTTACTCCAGGGCATTTCCCATTGGAATTATTGCAACCATAAGCAGCACAATACACCATGATGTTCAATGTACGTTAAAGACTATAAAAACAATTTTCTTGTCATCCACTTCTCCATTCATCTACCCGCTTGTGCTGTGCCCGAAAGTTTTTGTGACGTATGATCATGTGACAGTGGCTCTTCCGGTTGTAGAAAATGCATATCGGAAGTCGAGCAGAAATGCCATATAATCATCACGAATATAACGATTTTGCTGAATTTAATAGATGATTTTGTATTTGTTGATGCAATTAATTCATATTTTTAATGAAAAGAAACTGATATAGCGTGCATTTATGTTTCATGTCCCATATCCTTTAAATAAAACAGGGTGCCCACTCACACCTGATTGTCATCCCATTGATTGAAAACACCTGACTCTAATTTCACCTTCAAATTAACTGCTAATCCTAGAGGTTCACATACTTTTGTCACTCACAGATATGGGCAATTCCATGTAAATGTCAACCTCACCATGCAAAAATAAAGCAACATGTAATACATCAAAACCACTCCCAGAGATATCACCTAGGCCTGTATTTTACAGATGTGAATAAGTTGAACCAATTTGTAACCAACCTAATATGTCACTGTCAGTATTTCTTTCTTATAATGTAAAACCCAAGCTAAAATCAACTTTGATCATGTACAATTCTATATTATTGCCACAAGCCACAGAAACGTATGCTAAAATCAAATCAAATCAAGTTTATTTGTACAGCGCTTTTAACAATAAACATTGTCGCGAAGCAGTTTTACAGAATTTGAACGACAAAACATGAGCTAATTTTATCCCTAATCTATCCCCAATGAGCAAGCCTGTGGCGACGGTGGCAAGGAAAAACTCCCTCAGACGACATGAGGAAGAAACCTCGAGAGGAACCAGACTCAAAAGGGAACCCATCCTCATTTGGGCAACAACAGACAGCCTGACTATAATATTAACAGTTTTAACAGGTATAACCCTCAACTGTCCTCATGGGGCCGTCCTTCACAGGAGTGGGGTGATAAAACTCCGACCAGACACAGGGCACCAGGATGGATCAAGCAGGTCCGAGGGGCAGAAGAGGCCAGCATCTCAATCCCAGGATCAACATGTAACTCAGAGGGACAGATGGGGGGGGGAAGAGAGAGAGAGAAAGAAAACACGTTGTTAGGTATGCCCTAAAAATGACAAGTATTAAATCTGTGTGGTAGGCTCGCAGAGACGAGAGTCTTTACATCAGGCATAACACACAATGGCATGTTGCTCGCAGAGACGAGAGTCTTTACATCAGGCATAACACACAATGGCATGTTAATATGGTAAAAAATATATCATGACCTGCTCTGACTGGATGCTTGATTGGGTGATGGGAGCACACTCCTCAGCAATGATGAGATGCAGATGGGACCCTTAGGCCTGGCCAAGACAATTCAGTTACATTTCACCGGGTCTGGGACATGCGACAGAATGTCTGACGGCCGATTCCCTGCAGGCTACGATAGCCAGTCGAGGTCTCCACCAAAAGATTTCCTGTTGACTCCATGTAACTCAGAGGGACAGATTTGGGGGGGGGGAGAAAAAGAAAACACAGGTGGTTAGGTATGCCCAATGTCACCTGAATAAGTAGGAACAGTATACATATTGCACCGAGTACAAGCAGGGACTCCGGCAACTAACTATGACAGCATAACTAAAAGGAGAGAGCCAGAAGGTAACACAGGCATGAGGGAGCCCCGGGACATAAAGCAGCCAGCCACTACACCGTCAACAAACTCGAGTGAGCAAGCGAGTGGGGACTGACAGCATCCATACATCCCAGTTTACCAAAACACTCTATGTCTGAGGACCCTCCAGATCTACTCCTTTACCTCATAAACACCATTAACAAAAGGCTTGACTAAACAGATATGTTTTCAGCCTAGACTTAAATGCTGAGACTGTGTCTGATTCCCGAACATTACTTGGAAGGCTGTTCCATAACAGTGGGGCTTTGTAAGAAAAGGCTCTGCCCCCTGATGTAGCCTTCACTATACGAGGTACCAGCAGATAGCCTGCACCTTTTGATCTAAGTAGGCGTGGCGGGTCATAGAGGAGCAGAAGTTCACTCAGGTACTGTGGTGCGAGACCATTTAGTGCTTTAAAGGTCAATAGTAGTATTTTATAATCAATACGAAATTTGATTGGGAGCCAATGCAGTGTGGATAAGACAGGCGTGATGTGGTCATATTTTCTAGTTCTAGTAAGGACTCTTGCTGCGGCATTTTGAACTAACTGGAGCTTGTTTATGCACTTATTGGAACATCCAGACAGTAAGGCATTACAATAATCGAACCTGGAGGTAACGAAAGCATGGACTAGTTTTTCTGCATCATGCAATGACATTAAATTTCTTATCTTTGCAATATTTCTGAGATGAAAGAAAGCTATCCGGGTGATGTTATCAATGTGAGTTTCGAATGAAAGACTGGGGTCAATAATCACTCCGAGGTCTTTTACTGCTGCATGTGAAGAAACAGAAAGGCCATCCAGAGTTACTGTGTAATCAGAAAACTTACTTCTAGCTGTATGTGGTCCTAGCACAAGTACTTCAGTCTTGTCAGAGTTAAGCAGAAGGAAATTAATAAGCATCC